>NW_027326813.1:0-300000 GCF_047675955.1 Chlorocebus sabaeus | reverse complement strand
TTCTTGAAGGGAAAGATGTAACTCTGTGAGATGAATTCACAGAACACAGAGCAGTTTCTCAGAAAGCTTCTTTCCAGTTTTGAACGGAAGATATTTTCTTTTTCACCATAGCCCTCTATGGGCTTGCAAATATCCCTTTGCCAATTCCACAAGAGCAGCCTTAGCGAAAGACTTCTTGAAGGGAAAGATGTAACTCTGTGAGATGAATTCACAGAACACAGAGCAGTTTCTCAGAAAGCTTCTTTCCAGTTATGAACGGAAGATATTTCCTTTTTCACCATAGCCCTCTATGGGCTTCCAAATATCCCTTTGCCAATTCCACAAGAACAGCCTTAGCGAAAGGCTTCTTGAAGGGAAAGATGTAACTCTGTGACATGAATTCACAGAACACAGAGCAGTTTCTCAGAAAGCTTCTTTCCAGTTTTGAACGGAAGATATTTCCTTTTTCACCATAGCCCTCTATGGGCTTCCAAATATCGCTTTGCCAATTACACAAGAACAGCCTTAGCGAAACGCTTCTTGAAGGGAAAGATGTAACTCTGTGAGATGAATTCACAGAACACAGAGAAGTTTCTCAGAAAGCTTCTTTCCAGTTTTGAACGGAAGATATTTCCTTTTTCACCATAGCCCTCTATGGGCTTCCAAATATCCCTTTGCCAATTCCACAAGAACAGCCTTAGCGAACGGCTTCTTGAAGGGAGAGATGTAACTCTGTGACATGAATTAACAGAACACAGAGCAGTTTCTCAGAAAGCTTCTTTTCAGTTTTGAACGGAAGATATTTCCTTTTTCACCATTGCCCTCTATGTGTTTCCAAATATCGCTTTGCCAATTCCACAAGAACAGCCTTAGCGAAACGCTTCTTGAAGGGAAAGATGTAACTCTGTGAGATGAATTAACAGAACACAGAGCAGTTTCTCAGAAAGCTTCTTTCCAGTTTTGAACGGAAGATATTTCCTTTTTCCCCATAGGCCTCTATGGGCTTCCAAATATCCCTTTGCCAATTCCACAAGAACAGCCTTAGCGAAAGGCTACTTAAAGGGAAAGAAGTAACTCTGTGAGATGAATTAACAGAACACAGAGCAGTTTCTCAGAAACCTTCTTACCAGTTTTGAACGGAAGATATTTCCTTTTTCACCATAGCCCTCTATGGGCTTCCAAATATCCCTTTGCCAATTCCACAAGAACAGCCATAGCGAAAGGCTTCTTGAAGGGAAAGATGTAACTCTGTGAGATGAATTCACAGAACACAGAGCAGTTTCTCAGAAAGCTTCTTTCCACTTTTGAAAGGAAGATATTTCCTTTTTCACCATAGGCCTCTATGGGCTTCCAAATATCCCTTTGCCAATTCCACAAGAACAGCCTTAGCGAAAGGATTCTTGAAGGGAAAGATGTAACTCTGTGAGATGAATTCACAGAACACAGAGCAGTTTCTCAGAAAGCTTCTTTCCAGTTTTGAACGGAAGATATTTCCTTTTTCACCATAGCCGTCTATGGGCTTCCAAATATCCCTTTGCCAATTCCACAAGAACAGCCTTAGTGAAAGGCTTCTTGAAGGGAAAGATGTAACTCTGTGAGATGAATTCACAGAACACAGAGCAGTTTCTCAGAAAGCTTCTTTCCAGTTTTGAACGGAAGATATTTCCTTTTTCACCATAGCCCTCTACGGGCTTCCAAATATCGCTTTGCCAATTCCACAAGAACAGCCTTAGCGAAAGGCTTCTTGAAGGGAAAGATGTAACTCTGTGAGATGAATTAACAGAACACAGAGCAGTTTCTCAGAAAGCTTCTTTCCAGTTTTGAACGGAAGATATTTTCTTTTTCACCATAGCCCTCTATGGGCTTGCAAATATCCCTTTGCCAATTCCACAAGAGCAGCCTTAGCGAAAGGCTTCTTGAAGGAAAAGATGTAACTCTGTGAGATGAATTCACAGAACACAGAGCAGTTTCTCAGAAAGCTTCTTTCCAGTTATGAACGGAAGATATTTCCTTTTTCACCATAGCCCTCTATGGGCTTCCAAATATCCCTTTGCCAATTCCACAAGAACAGCCTTAGCGAAAGGCTTCTTGAAGGGAAAGATGTAACTCTGTGAGATGAATTCACAGAACACAGAGCAGTTTCTCAGAAAGCTTCTTTCCAGTTTTGAACGGAAGATATTTCCTTTTTCACCATAGCCCTCTAGGGGCTTCCAAATATCGCTTTGCCAATTACACAAGAACAGCCTTAGCGAAACGCTTCTTGAAGGGAAAGATGTAACTCTGTGAGATGAATTCACAGAACACAGAGAAGTTTCTCAGAAAGCTTCTTTCCAGTTTTGAACGGAAGATATTTCCTTTTTCACCATAGCCCTCTATGGGCTTCCAAATATCCCTTTGCCAATTCCACAAGAACAGCCTTAGCGAAAGGCTTCTTGAAGGGAGAGATGTAACTCTGTGACATGAATTAACAGAACACAGAGCAGTTCCTCAGAAAGCTTCTTTCCAGTTTTGAACGGAAGATATTTCGTTTTTCACCATAGCCCTCTACGTGCTTCCAAATATCGCTTTGCCAATTCCACAAGAACAGCCTTAGCGAAAGGCTTCTTGAAGGGAAAGATGTAACTCTGTGAGATGAATTCACAGAACACAGAGCAGTTTCTCACAAAGCTTCTTTCCAGTTTTGAACGGAAGATATTTCCTTTTTCACCATAGGCCTCTATGGGCTTCCAAATATCCCTTTGCCAATTCCACAAGAACAGCCTTAGCGAAAGGCTTCTTAAAGGGAAAGAAGTAACTCTGTGAGATGAATTCACAGAACACAGAGCAGTTTCTCAGAAAGCTGCTTTCCAGTTTTGAACGGAAGATGTTTCCTTTTTCACCATAGCCGTCTATGGGCTTCCAAATATCCCTTTGCCAATTCCACAAGAACAGCCTTAGCGAAAGGCTTCTTGAAGGGAAAGATGTAACTCTGTGAGATGAATTCATAGAACACAGAGCAGTTTCTCAGAAAGCTTCTTTCCAGTTTTGAACGGAAGATATTTCCTTTTTCACCATAGCCCTCTATGGGCTTCCAAATATCCCTTTGCCAATTCCAGAAGAACAGCCTTGGCGAAAGGCTTCTTGAAGGGAAAGATGTAACTCTGTGAGATGAATTCACAGAACACAGAGCAGTTTCTCAGAAAGCTTCTTTCCAGTTTTGAACGGAAGATATTTCCTTTTTCACCATAGCCGTCTATGGGCTTGCAAATATCCCTTTGCCAATTCCACAAGAGCAGACTTAGCGAAAGGATTCTTGAAGGGAAAGATGTAACTCTGTGAGATGAATTCACAGAACACAGAGCAGTTTCTCAGAAAGCTTCTTTCCAGTTTTGAACGGAAGATATTTCCTTTTTCACCATAGCCCTCTAAGGGCTTCCAAATATCCCTTTGCCAATTCCACAAGAACAGCCTTAGCGAAAGGCTTCTTGAAGGGAAAGATGTAACTCTGTGAGATGAATTAACAGAACACAGAGCAGTTTCTCAGAAAGCTTCTTTCCAGTTTTGAACGGAAGATATTTTCTTTTTCACCATAGCCCTCTATGGGCTTGCAAATATCCCTTTGCCAATTCCACAAGAGCAGCCTTAGCGAAAGGCTTCTTGAAGGGAAAGATGTAACTCTGTGAGATGAATTCACAGAACACAGAGCAGTTTCTCAGAAAGCTTCTTTCCAGTTATGAACGGAAGATATTTCCTTTTTCACCATAGCCCTCTATGGGCTTCCAAATATCGCTTTGCCAATTACACAAGAACAGCCTTAGCGAAACGCTTCTTGAAGGGAAAGATGTAACTCTGTGAGATGAATTCACAGAACACAGAGAAGTTTCTCAGAAAGCTTCTTTCCAGTTTTGAACGGAAGATATTTCCTTTTTCACCATAGCCCTCTATGGGCTTCCAAATATCCCTTTGCCAATTCCACAAGAACAGCCTTAGCGAAAGGCTTCTTGAAGGGAGAGATGTAACTCTGTGACATGAATTAACAGAACACAGAGCAGTTTCTCAGAAAGCTTCTTTTCAGTTTTGAACGGAAGATATTTCCTTTTTCACCATAGCCCTCTATGTGTTTCCAAATATCGCTTTGCCAATTCCACAAGAACAGCCTTAGCGAAACGCTTCTTGAAGGGAAAGATGTAACTCTGTGAGATGAATTCACAGAACACAGAGCAGTTTCTCAGAAAGCTTCTTTCCAGTTTTGAACGGAAGATATTTCCTTTTTCACCATAGCCCTCTACGGGCTTCCAAATATCGCTTTGCCAATTCCACAAGAACAGCCTTAGCGAAAGGCTTCTTGAAGGGAAAGATGTAACTCTGTGAGATGAATTAACAGAACACAGAGCAGTTTCTCAGAAAGCTTCTTTCCAGTTTTGAACGGAAGATATTTCCTTTTTCACCATAGCCCTCTATGGGCTTCCAAATATCCCTTTGCCAATTCCACAAGAACAGCCTTAGCGAAAGGCTTCTTGAAGGGAAAGATGTAACTCTGTGAGATGAATTAACAGAACACAGAGCAGTTTCTCAGAAAGCTTCTTTCCAGTTTTGAACGGAAGATATTTCCTTTTTCACCATAGGCCTCTATGGACTTCCAAATATCCCTTTGCCAATTACACAAGAACAGCCTTAGCGAAAGGCTTCTTGAAGGGAGAGATGTAACTCTGTGAGATGAATTAACAGAACATAGAGCAGTTTCTCAGAAAGCTTCTTTCTAGTTTTGAACGGAAGATATTTCCTTTTTCACCATAGCCCTCTATGGGCTTCCAAATATCCCTTTGCCAATTCCACAAGAACAGCCTTAGCGAAAGGCTTCTTGAAGGGAAAGATGTAACTCTGTGAGATGAATTCACAGAACACAGAGCAGTTTCTCAGAAAGCTTCTTTCCAGTTTTGAACGGAAGATATTTCCTTTTTCACCATAGGACTCTATGGGCTTCCAAATATCCCTTTGCCAATTCCACAAGAACAGCCTTAGCGAAAGGCTTCTTGAAGGGAAAGATGTAACTCTGTGAGATGAATTCACAGAACACAGAGCAGTTTCTCAGAAAGCTTCTTTCCAGTTTTGAACGGAAGATATTTCCTTTTTCACCATAGCCGTCTTTGGGCTTCCAAATATCCGCTTGCCAATTCCACAAGAACAGCCTTAGCGAAAGGCTTCTTGAAGGGAAAGATGTAACTCTGTGAGATGAATTCATAGAACACAGAGCAGTTTCTCAGAAAGCTTCTTTCCAGTTTTGAACGGAAGATATTTCCTTTTTCACCATAGCCCTCTATGGGCTTGCAAATATCCCATTGCCAATTCCACAAGAACAGCCATAGCGAAAGGCTTCTTGAAGGGAAAGATGTAACTCTGTGAGATGAATTCACAGAACACAGAGCAGTTTCTCAGAAAGCTTCTTTCCAGTTTTGAACGGAAGATATTTCCTTTTTCACCATAGCCGTCTATGGGCTTGCAAATATCCCTTTGCCAATTCCACAAGAGCAGCCTTAGCGAAAGGATTCTTGAAGGGAAAGATGTAACTCTGTGAGATGAATTCACAGAACACAGAGCAGTTTCTCAGAAAGCTTCTTTCCAGTTTTGAACGGAAGATATTTCCTTTTTCACCATAGCCCTCTATGGGCTTTCAAATATCCCTTTGCCAATTCCACAAGAACAGCCATAGCGAAAGGCTTCTTGAAGGGAAAGATGTAACTCTGTGAGATGAATTCACAGAACACAGAGCAGTTTCTCAGAAAGCTTCTTTCCAGTTTTGAAAGGAAGATATTTCCTTTTTCACCATAGGCCTCTATGGGCTTCCAAATATCCCTTTGCCAATTCCACAAGAACAGCCTTAGCGAAAGGATTCTTGAAGGGAAAGATGTAACTCTGTGAGATGAATTCACAGAACACAGAGCAGTTTCTCAGAAAGCTTCTTTCCAGTTTTGAACGGAAGATATTTCCTTTTTCACCATAGCCGTCTATGGGCTTCCAAATATCCCTTTGCCAATTCCACAAGAACAGCCTTAGCGAAAGGCTTCTTGAAGGGAAAGATGTAACTCTGTGAGATGAATTCACAGAACACAGAGCAGTTTCTCAGAAAGCTTCTTTCCAGTTTTGAACGGAAGATATTTCCTTTTTCACCATAGCCCTCTACGGGCTTCCAAATATCGCTTTGCCAATTCCACAAGAACAGCCTTAGCGAAAGGCTTCTTGAAGGGAAAGATGTAACTCTGTGAGATGAATTCACAGAACACAGAGCAGTTTCTCAGAAAGCTTCTTTCCAGTTTTGAAAGGAAGATATTTCCTTTTTCACCATAGGCCTCTATGGGCTTCCAAATATCCCTTTGCCAATTCCACAAGAACAGCCTTAGCGAAAGGCTTCTTGAAGGGAAAGATGTAACTCTGTGAGATGAATTCACAGAACACAGAGCAGTTTCTCAGAAAGCTTCTTTCCAGTTTTGAACGGAAGATATTTCCTTTTTCACCATAGGACTCTATGGGCTTCCAAATATCCCTTTGCCAATTCCACAAGAACAGCCTTAGAGAAAGGCTTCTTGAAGGGAAAGATGTAACTCTGTGAGATGAATTCACAGAACACAGAGCAGTTTCTCAGAAAGCTTCTTTCCAGTTTTGAACGGAAGATATTTCCTTTTTCACCATAGCCGTCTTTGGGCTTCCAAATATCCGCTTGCCAATTCCACAAGAACAGCCTTAGCGAAAGGCTTCTTGAAGGGAAAGATGTAACTCTGTGAGATGAATTCACAGAACACAGAGCAGTTTCTCAGAAAGCTTCTTTCCAGTTTTGAACGGAAGATATTTCCTTTTTCACCATAGCCCTCTATGGGCTTGCAAATATCCCATTGCCAATTCCACAAGAACAGCCATAGCGAAAGGCTTCTTGAAGGGAAAGATGTAACTCTGTGAGATGAATTCACAGAACACAGAGCAGTTTCTCAGAAAGCTTCTTTCCAGTTTTGAACGGAAGATATTTCCTTTTTCACCATAGCCGTCTATGGGCTTGCAAATATCCCTTTGCCAATTCCACAAGAGCAGCCTTAGCGAAAGGATTCTTGAAGGGAAAGATGTAACTCTGTGAGATGAATTCACAGAACACAGAGCAGTTTCTCAGAAAGCTTCTTTCCAGTTTTGAACGGAAGATATTTCCTTTTTCACCATAGCCCTCTATGGGCTTTCAAATATCCCTTTGCCAATTCCACAAGAACAGCCATAGCGAAAGGCTTCTTGAAGGGAAAGATGTAACTCTGTGAGATGAATTCACAGAACACAGAGCAGTTTCTCAGAAAGCTTCTTTCCAGTTTTGAAAGGAAGATATTTCCTTTTTCACCATAGGCCTCTATGGGCTTCCAAATATCCCTTTGCCAATTCCACAAGAACAGCCTTAGCGAAAGGATTCTTGAAGGGAAAGATGTAACTCTGTGAGATGAATTCACAGAACACAGAGCAGTTTCTCAGAAAGCTTCTTTCCAGTTTTGAACGGAAGATATTTCCTTTTTCACCATAGCCGTCTATGGGCTTCCAAATATCCCTTTGCCAATTCCACAAGAACAGCCTTAGCGAAAGGCTTCTTGAAGGGAAAGATGTAACTCTGTGAGATGAATTCACAGAACACAGAGCAGTTTCTCAGAAAGCTTCTTTCCAGTTTTGAACGGAAGATATTTCCTTTTTCACCATAGCCCTCTACGGGCTTCCAAATATCGCTTTGCCAATTCCACAAGAACAGCCTTAGCGAAAGGCTTCTTGAAGGGAAAGATGTAACTCTGTGAGATGAATTCACAGAACACAGAGCAGTTTCTCAGAAAGTTTCTTTCCAGTTTTGAAAGGAAGATATTTCCTTTTTCACCATAGGCCTCTATGGGTTTCCAAATATCGCTTTGCCAATTCCACAAGAACAGTCTTAGCGAAAGGCTTCTTGAAGGGAAAGATGTAACTCTGTGAGATGAATTCACAGAACACCGAGCAGTTTCTCAGAAAGCTTCTTTCCAATTTTGAACGGAAGATATTTCCTTTTTCACCGTAGCCGTCTATGGGCTTCCAAATATCCCTTTGCCAATTCCTCAAGAACAGCCTTAGCGAAAGGCTTCTTGAAGGGAAAGATGTAACTCTGTGAGATGAATTAACAGAACACAGAGCAGTTTCTCAGAAAGCTTCTTTCCAGTTTTGAACGGAAGATATTTCCTTTTTCACCATAGCGGTCTATGGGCTTCCAAATATCCCTTTGCCAATTCCACAAGAACAGCCTTAGCTAAAGGCTTCTTGAAGGGAAAGATGTAACTCTGTGAGATGAAGTCACAGAACACAGAGCAGTTTCTCAGAAAGCTTCCTTCCAGTTTTGAACGGAAGATATTTCCTTTTTCACCATAGCCCTCTACGGGCTTCCAAATATCGCTTTGCCAATTCCACAAGAACAGCCTTAGCGAAAGGCTTCTTGAAGGGAAAGATGTAACTCTGTGAGATGAATTAACAGAACACAGAGCAGTTTCTCAGAAAGCTGCTTTCCAGTTTTGAACGGAAGATATTTCCTTTTTCACCATAGCCCTCTAAGGGCTTCCAAATATCCCTTTGCCAATTCCACAAGAACAGCTTTAGCGAAAAGCTTCTTGAAGGGAAAGATGTAACTCTGTGAGATGAATTCAGAGAACACAGAGCAGTTTCTCAGAAAGTTTCTTTCTAGTTTTGAACGGAAGATATTTCCTTTTTCACCATAGGCCTCTACGGGCTTCCAAATATCGCTTTGCCAATTCCACAAGAACTGCCTTAGCAAAAGGCTTCTTGAAGGGAAAGATGTAACTCTGTGAGATGAATTCACAGAACACAGAGCAGTTTCTCAGAAAGCTTCTTTCCAGTTTTGAACGGAAGATATTTCCTTTTTCACCATAGCCCTCTATGTGTTTCCAAATATCGCTTTGCCAATTCCACAAGAACAGCCTTAGCGAAAGGCTTCTTGAAGGGAAAGATGTAACTCTGTGAGATAAATTCACAGAACACAGAGCAGTTTCTCAGAAAGCTTCTTTCCAGTTTTGAACGGAAGATATTTCCTTTTTCACCATAGGACTCTATGGGCTTCCAAATATCCCTTTGCCAATTCCACAAGAACAGGCTTAGCGAAAGGCTTCTTGAAGGGAAAGATGTAACTCTGTGAGATGAATTCACAGAACACAGAGCAGTTTCTCAGAAAGCTTCTTTCCAGTTTTGAACGGAAGATATTTCCTTTTTCACCATAGCCGTCTATGGGCTTCCAAATATCCGTTTGTCAATTCCACAAGAACAGCCTTAGCGAAAGGCTTCTTGAAGGGAAAGATGTAACTCTGTGAGATGAATTAACAGAACACAGAGCAGTTTCTCAGAAAGCTTCTTTCCAGTTTTGAACGGAAGATATTTCCTTTTTCACCATAGCCCTCTATGGGCTTCCAAATATCCCTTTGCCAATTCCAGAAGAACAGCCTTAGCGAAAGGCTTCTTGAAGGGAAAGATGTAACTCTGTGAGATGAATTCACAGAACACAGAGCAGTTTCTCAGAAAGCTTCTTTCCAGTTTTGAACGGAAGATATTTCCTTTTTCACCATAGCCGTCTAAGGGCTTGCAAATATCCCTTTGCCAATTCCACAAGAACAGCCTTGGCGAAAAGATTCTTGAAGGGAAAGATGTAACTCTGTGAGATGAATTCACAGAACACAGAGCAGTTTCTCAGAAAGCTTCTTTCCAGTTTTGAACGGAAGATATTTCCTTTTTCACCATAGCCCTCTACGGGCTTCCAAATATCGCTTTGCCAATTCCACAAGAACAGCCTTAGCGAAAGGCTTCTTGAAGGGAAAGATGTAACTCTGTGAGATGAATTAACAGAACACAGAGCAGTTTCTCAGAAAGCTTCTTTCCAGTTTTGAACGGAAGATATTTCCTTTTTCACCATAGCCCTCTATGGGCTTCCAAATATCCCTTTGCCAATTCCACAAGAACAGCCTTAGCGAAAGGCTTCTTGAAGGGAAAGATGTAACTCTGTGAGATGAATTAACAGAACACAGAGCAGTTTCTCAGAAAGCTTCTTTCCAGTTTTGAACGGAAGATATTTCCTTTTTCACCATAGGCCTCTATGGGCTTCCAAATATCCCTTTGCCAATTACACAAGAACAGCCTTAGCGAAAGGCTTCTTGAAGGGAGAGATGTAACTCTGTGAGATGAATTAACAGAACATAGGGCAGTTTCTCAGAAAGCTTCTTTCCAGTTTTGAACGGAAGATATTTCCTTTTTCACCATAGCCGTCTTTGGGCTTCCAAATATCCGCTTGCCAATTCCACAAGAACAGCCTTAGCGAAAGGCTTCTTGAAGGGAAAGATGTAACTCTGTGAGATGAATTCACAGAACACAGAGCAGTTTCTCAGAAAGCTTCTTTCCAGTTTTGAACGGAAGATATTTCCTTTTTCACCATAGCCCTCTATGGGCTTGCAAATATCCCATTGCCAATTCCACAAGAACAGCCATAGCGAAAGGCTTCTTGAAGGGAAAGATGTAACTCTGTGAGATGAATTCACAGAACACAGAGCAGTTTCTCAGAAAGCTTCTTTCCAGTTTTGAACGGAAGATATTTCCTTTTTCACCATAGCCGTCTATGGGCTTGCAAATATCCCTTTGCCAATTCCACAAGAGCAGCCTTAGCGAAAGGATTCTTGAAGGGAAAGATGTAACTCTGTGAGATGAATTCACAGAACACAGAGCAGTTTCTCAGAAAGCTTCTTTCCAGTTTTGAACGAAAGATATTTCCTTTTTCACCATAGCCCTCTATGGGCTTTCAAATATCCCTTTGCCAATTCCACAAGAACAGCCATAGCGAAAGGCTTCTTGAAGGGAAAGATGTAACTCTGTGAGATGAATTCACAGAACACAGAGCAGTTTCTCAGAAAGCTTCTTTCCAGTTTTGAAAGGAAGATATTTCCTTTTTCACCATAGGCCTCTATGGGCTTCCAAATATCCCTTTGCCAATTCCACAAGAACAGCCTTAGCGAAAGGATTCTTGAAGGGAAAGATGTAACTCTGTGAGATGAATTCACAGAACACAGAGCAGTTTCTCAGAAAGCTTCTTTCCAGTTTTGAACGGAAGATATTTCCTTTTTCACCATAGCCGTCTATGGGCTTCCAAATATCCCTTTGCCAATTCCACAAGAACAGCCTTAGCGAAAGGCTTCTTGAAGGGAAAGATGTAACTCTGTGAGATGAATTCACAGAACACAGAGCAGTTTCTCAGAAAGCTTCTTTCCAGTTTTGAACGGAAGATATTTCCTTTTTCACCATAGCCCTCTACGGGCTTCCAAATATCGCTTTGCCAATTCCCCAAGAACAGCTTTAGCGAAAGGCTTCTTGAAGGGAAAGATGTAACTCTGTGAGATGAATTCACAGAACACAGAGCAGTTTCTCAGAAAGCTTCTTTCCAGTTTTGAAAGGAAGATATTTCCTTTTTCACCATAGGCCTCTATGGGCTTCCAAATATCCCTTTGCCAAATCCACAAGAACAGCCTTAGCGAAAGGATTCTTGAAGGGAAAGATGTAACTCTGTGAGATGAATTCACAGAACACAGAGCAGTTTCTCAGAAAGCTTCTCTCCAGTTTTGAACGGAAGATATTTCCTTTTTCACCATAGCCGTCTATGGGCTTCCAAATATCCCTTTGCCAATTCCACAAGAACAGCCTTAGCGAAAGGCTTCCTGAAGGGAAAGATGTAACTCTGTGAGATGAATTCACAGAACACAGAGCAGTTTCTCAGAAAGCTTCTTTCCAGTTTTGAACGGAAGATATTTCCTTTTTCACCATAGCCCTCTACGGGCTTCCAAATATCGCTTTGCCAATTCCACAAGAACAGCCTTAGCGAAAGGCTTCTTGAAGGGAAAGATGTAACTCTGTGAGATGAATTCACAGAACACAGAGCAGTTTCTCAGAAAGCTTCTTTCGAGTTTTGAACGGAAGATATTTCCTTTTTCACCATAGCCGTCTATGGGCTTCCAAATATCCCTTTGCCAATTCCACAAGAACAGCCTTAGCGAAAGGCTTCTTGAAGGGAAAGATGTAATTCTGTGAGATGAATTAACAGAACACAGAGCAGTTTCTCAGAAAGCTTCTTTCCAGTTTTGAACGGAAGATATTTCCTTTTTCACCTTAGGCCTCTACGGGCTTACAAATATCCCTTTGCCAATTCCACAAGAACAGCCTTAGCGAAAGGCTTCTTGACGGGAAAGATGTAACTGTGTGAGATGAATTAACAGAACACAGAGCAGTTTCTCAGAAAGCTTCTGTCCAGTTTTGAACGGAAGATATTTCCTTTTTCACCATAGCTCTCTATGGGCTTCCAAATATCGCTTTGCCAATTCCACAAGAACAACCTTAGCGAAAGGCTTCTTCAAGGGAAAGATGTAACTCTGTGAGATGAATTCACAGAACACAGAGCAGTTTCTTAGAAAGCTTCTTTCCAGTTTTGAACGGAAGATATTTCCTTTTTCACCATAGCCCTCTATGGGTTTCCAAATATCGCTTTGCCAATTCCACAAGAACAGTCTTAGCGATAGGCTTCTTGAAGGGAAAGATGTAACTCTGTGAGATGAATTCACAGAACACAGAGCAGTTTCTCAGAAAGCTTCTTTCCAATTTTGAACGGAAGATATTTCCTTTTTCACCGTAGCCGTCTATGGGCTTCCAAATATCCCTTTGCCAATTCCTCAAGAACAGCCTTAGCGAAAGGCTTCTTGAAGGGAAAGATGTAACTCTGTGAGATGAATTAACAGAACACAGAGCAGTTTCTCAGAAAGCTTCTTTCCAGTTTTGAACGGAAGATATTTCCTTTTTCACCATAGCGGTCTATGGGCTTCCAAATATCCCTTTGCCAATTCCACAAGAACAGCCTTAGCTAAAGGCTTCTTGAAGGGAAAGATGTAACTCTGTGAGATGAAGTCACAGAACACAGAGCAGTTTCTCAGAAAGCTTCCTTCCAGTTTTGAACGGAAGATATTTCCTTTTTCACCATAGCCCTCTACGGGCTTCCAAATATCGCTTTGCCAATTCCACAAGAACAGCCTTAGCGAAAGGCTTCTTGAAGGGAAAGATGTAACTCTGTGAGATGAATTAACAGAACACAGAGCAGTTTCTCAGAAAGCTGCTTTCCAGTTTTGAACGGAAGATATTTCCTTTTTCACCATAGCCCTCTAAGGGCTTCCAAATATCCCTTTGCCAATTCCACAAGAACAGCTTTAGCGAAAAGCTTCTTGAAGGGAAAGATGTAACTCTGTGAGATGAATTCAGAGAACACAGAGCAGTTTCTCAGAAAGCTTCTTTCCAGTTTTGAACGGAAGATATTTCCTTTTTCACCATAGGCCTCTACGGGCTTCCAAATATCGCTTTGCCAATTCCACAAGAACTGCCTTAGCAAAAGGCTTCTTGAAGGGAAAGATGTAACTCTGTGAGATGAATTCACAGAACACAGAGCAGTTTCTCAGAAAGCTTCTTTCCAGTTTTGAACGGAAGATATTTCCTTTTTCACCATAGCCCTCTATGTGTTTCCAAATATCGCTTTGCCAATTCCACGAGAACAGCCTTAGCGAAAGGCTTCTTGAAGGGAAAGATGTAACTCTGTGAGATAAATTCACAGAACACAGAGCAGTTTCTCAGAAAGCTTCTTTCCAGTTTTGAACGGAAGATATTTCCTTTTTCACCATAGGACTCTATGGGCTTCCAAATATCCCTTTGCCAATTCCACAAGAACAGCCTTAGCGAAAGGCTTCTTGAAGGGAAAGATGTAACTCTGTGAGATGAATTCACAGAACACAGAGCAGTTTCTCAGAAAGCTTCTTTCCAGTTTTGAACGGAAGATATTTCCTTTTTCACCATAGCCCTCTACGGGCTTCCAAATATCGCTTTGCCAATTCCACAAGAACAGCCTTAGAGAAAGGCTTCTTGAAGGGAAAGATGTAACTCTGTGAGATGAATTAACAGAACACAGAGCAGTTTCTCAGAAAGCTTCTTTCCAGTTTTGAACGGAAGATATTTCCTTTTTCACCATAGCCCTCTATGGGCTTCCAAATATCCCTTTGGCAATTCCACAAGAACAGCCTTAGCGAAAGGCTTCTTGAAGGGAAAGATGTAACTCTGTGAGATGAATTCAGAGAACACAGAGCAGTTTCTCAGAAAGCTTCTTTCCAGTTTTGAACGGAAGATATTTCCTTTTTCACCATAGGCCTCTATGGGCTTCCAAATATCCCTTTGCCAATTACACAAGAACAGCCTTAGCGAAAGGCTTCTTGAAGGGAGAGATGTAACTCTGTGAGATGAATTCAGAGAACACAGAGCAGTTTCTCAGAAAGCTTCTTTCCAGTTTTGAACGGAAGATATTTCCTTTTTCACCATAGCCCTCTATGGGCTTCCAAATATCCCTTTGCCATTTCCACAAGAACAGCCTTAGCGAAAGGCTTCTTGAAGGGAAAGATGTAACTCTGGGAGATGAATTCACAGAACACAGAGCAGTTTCTCAGAAAGCTTCTTTCCCGTTTTGAACGGAAGATATTTCCTTTTTCACCACAGGACTCTATGGGCTTCCAAATATCCCTTTGCCAATTCCACAAGAACAGCCTTAGCGAAAGGCTTCTTGAAGGGAAAGATGTAACTCTGTGAGATGAATTAACAGAACACAGAGCAGTTTCTCAGAAAGCTTCTTTCCAGTTTTGAACGGAAGATATTTCCTTTTTCACCATAGCCGTCTATGGGCTTCCAAATATCCGTTTTCCAATTCCACAAGAACAGCCTTAGCGAAAGGCTTCTTGAAGGGAAAGATGTAACTCTGTGAGATGAATTCACAGAACACAGAGCAGTTTCTCAGAAAGCTTCTTTCCAGTTTTGAACGGAAGATATTTCCTTTTTCACCATAGGACTCTATGGGCTTCCAAATATCCCTTTGCCAATTCCAGAAGAACAGCCTTAGCGAAAGGCTTCTTGAAGGGAAAGATGTAACTCTGTGAGATGAATTCACAGAACACAGAGCAGTTTCTCAGAAAGCATCTTTCCAGTTTTGAACGGAAGATATTTCCTTTTTCACCATAGCCGTCTATGGGCTTCCAAATATCCGTTTGCCAATTCCACAAGAACAGCCTTAGCGAAAGGCTTCTTGAAGGGAAAGATGTAACTCTGTGAGATCAATTCACAGAACACAGAGCAGTTTCTCAGAAAGCTTCTTTCCAGTTTTGAACGGAAGATATTTCCTTTTTCACCATAGCCCTCTATGGGCTTCCAAATATCCCTTTGCCAATTCCACAAGAACAGCCTTAGCGAAAGGCTTCTTGAAGGGAAAGATGTAACTCTGTGAGATGAATTAACAGAACACAGAACAGTTTCTCAGAAAGCTTCTTTCCAGTTTTGAACGGAAGATATTTCCTTTTTCACCATAGCCGTCTATGGGCTTCCAAATATCCCTTTGCCAATTCCACAAGAACAGCCTTAGCGAAAGGCTTCTTGAAGGGAAAGATGTAACTGTGTGAGATGAATTAACAGAACACAGAACAGTTTCTCAGAAAGCTTCTTTCCAGTTTTGAACGGAAGATATTTCCTTTTTCACCATAGCCGTCTATGGGCTTCCAAATATCCCTTTGCCAATTCCACAAGAACAGCCTTAGCGAAAGGCTTCTTGAAGGGAAAGATGTAACTCTGTGAGATGAATTCACAGAACACAGAGCAGTTTCTCAGAAAGCTTCCTTCCAGTTTTGAACGGAAGATATTTCCTTTTTCACCATAGCCCTCTACGGGCTTCCAAATATCGCTTTGCCAATTCCACAAGAACAGCCTTAGCGAAAGACATCTGGAAGGGAAAGATGTAACTCTTTGAGATGAATTAACAGAACACAGAGCAGTTTCTCAGAAAGCTTCTTTCCAGTTTTGAACGGAAGATATTTCCTTTTTCACCATAGCCCTCTAAGGGCTTCCAAATATCCCTTTGCCAATTCCACAAGAACAGCTTTAGCGAAAGGCTTCTTGAAGCGAAAGATGTAACTCTGTGAGATGAATTCAGAGAACACAGAGCAGTTTCTCAGAAAGCTTCTTTCCAGTTTTGAACGGAAGATATTTCCTTTTTCACCATAGGCCTCTACGGGCTTCCAAATATCCCTTTGCCAATTCCACAAGAACAGCTTTAGCGAAAGGCTTCTTGAAGGGAAAGAAGTAACTCTGTGAGATGAATTCACAGAACACAGAGCAGTTTCTCAGAAAGCTGCTTTCCAGTTTTGAACGGAAGATATTTCCTTTTTCACCGTAGCCGTCTATGGGCTTCCAAATATCCCTTTGCCAATTCCACAAGAACAGCCTTAGCGAAAGGCTTCTTGAAGGGAAAGATGTAACTCTGTGAGATGAATTCACAGAACACAGAGCAGTTTCTCAGAAAGCTTCTTTCCAGTTTTGAACGGAAGATATTTCCTTTTTCACCATAGGCCTCTATGGGCTTCAAATATCCCTTTGCCAATTCCACAAGAACAGCCTTAGCGAAAGGCTTCTTGAAGGGAAAGAAGTAACTCTGTGAGATGAATTCACAGAACACAGAGCAGTTTCTCAGAAAGCTGCTTTCCAGTTTTGAACGGAAGATATTTCCTTTTTCACCATAGCCGTCTATGGGCTTCCAAATATCCCTTTGCCAATTCCACAATAACAGCCTTAGCGAAAGGCTGCTTGAAGGGAAAGATGTAACTCTGTGAGATGAATTAACAGAACACAGAGCAGTTTCTCAGAAAGCTTCTTTCCAGTTTTGAACGGAAGATATTTCCTTTTTCACCATAGCCCTCTACGGGCTTCCAAATATCGCTTTGCCAATTCCACAAGAACAGCCTTAGAGAAAGGCTTCTTGAAGGGAAAGATGTAACTCTGTGAGATGAATTAACAGAACACAGAGCAGTTTCTCAGAAAGCTTCTTTCCAGTTTTGAACGGAAGATATTTCCTTTTTCACCTTAGCCCTCTATGGGCTTCCAAATATCCCTTTGCCAATTCCACAAGAACAGCCTTAGCGAAAGGCTTCTTGAAGGGAAAGATGTAACTCTGTGAGATGAATTCAGAGAACACAGAGCAGTTTCTCAGAAAGCTTCTTTCCAGTTTTGAACGGAAGATATTTCCTTTTTCACCATAGGCCTCTATGGGCTTCCAAATATCACTTTGCCAATTACACAAGAACAGCCTTAGCGAAAGGCTTCTTGAAGGGAGAGATGTAACTCTGTGAGATGAATTCAGAGAACACAGAGCAGTTTCTCAGAAAGCTTCTTTCCAGTTTTGAACGGAAGATATTTCCTTTTTCACCATAGCCCTCTATGGGCTTCCAAATATCCCTTTGCCAATTCCACAAGAACAGCCTTAGCGAAAGGCTTCTTGAAGGGAAAGATGTAACTCTGGGAGATGAATTCACAGAACACAGAGCAGTTTCTCAGAAAGCTTCTTTCCCGTTTTGAACGGAAGATATTTCCTTTTTCACCATAGGACTCTATGGGCTTCCAAATATCCCTTTGCCAATTCCACAAGAACAGCCTTAGCGAAAGGCTTCTTGAAGGGAAAGATGTAACTCTGTGAGATGAATTAACAGAACACAGAGCAGTTTCTCAGAAAGCTTCTTTCCAGTTTTGAACGGAAGATATTTCCTTTTTCACCATAGCCGTCTATGGGCTTCCAAATATCCGTTTGCCAATTCCACAAGAACAGCCTTAGCGAAAGGCTTCTTGAAGGGAAAGATGTAACTCTGTGAGATGAATTCACAGAACACAGAGCAGTTTCTCAGAAAGCTTCTTTCCAGTTTTGAACGGAAGATATTTCCTTTTTCACCATAGGACTCTATGGGCTTCCAAATATCCCTTTGCCAATTCCAGAAGAACAGCCTTAGCGAAAGGCTTCTTGAAGGGAAAGATGTAACTCTGTGAGATGAATTCACAGAACACAGAGCAGTTTCTCAGAAAGCTTCTTTCCAGTTTTGAACGGAAGATATTTCCTTTTTCACCATAGCCGTCTATGGGCTTCCAAATATCCGTTTGCCAATTCCACAAGAACAGCCTTAGCGAAAGGCTTCTTGAAGGGAAAGATGTAACTCTGTGAGATGAATTCACAGAACACAGAGCAGTTTCTCAGAAAGCTTCTTTCCAGTTTTGAACGGAAGATATTTCCTTTTTCACCATAGCCCTCTAAGGGCTTCCAAATATCCCTTTGCCAATTCCACAAGAACAGCCTTAGCGAAAGGCTTCTTGAAGGGAAAGATGTAACTCTGTGAGATGAATTCACAGAACACAGAGCAGTTTCTCAGAAAGCTTCTTTCCAGTTTTGAACGGAAGATATTTCCTTTTTCACCATAGCCGTCTATGGGCTTCCAAATATCCCTTTGCCAATTCCACAAGAACAGCCTTAGCGAAAGGCTTCTTGAAGGGAAAGATGTAACTGTGTGAGATGAATTAACAGAACACAGAGCAGTTTCTCAGAACGCTTCTTTCCAGTTTTGAACGGAAGATATTTCCTTTTTCACCATAGCCGTCTATGGGCTTCCAAATATCCCTTTGCCAATTCCACAAGAACAGCCTTAGCGAAAGGCTTCTTGAAGGGAAAGATGTAACTCTGTGAGATGAATTCACAGAACACAGAGCAGTTTCTCAGAAAGCTTCCTTCCAGTTTTGAACGGAAGATATTTCCTTTTTCACCATAGCCCTCTACGGGCTTCCAAATATCGCTTTGCCAATTCCACAAGAACAGCCTTAGCGAAAGGCTTCTTGAAGGGAAAGATGTAACTCTGTGAGATGAATTAACAGAACACAGAGCAGTTTCTCAGAAAGCTTCTTTCCAGTTTTGAACGGAAGATATTTCCTTTTTCACCATAGCCCTCTAAGGGCTTCCAAATATCCCTTTGCCAATTCCACAAGAACAGCTTTAGCGAAAGGCTTCTTGAAGGGAAAGATGTAACTCTGTGAGATGAATTCAGAGAACACAGAGCAGTTTCTCAGAAAGCTTCTTTCCAGTTTTGAACGGAAGATATTTCCTTTTTCACCATAGGCCTCTACGGGCTTCCAAATATCCCTTTGCCAATTCCACAAGAACAGCCTTAGCGAAAGGCTTCTTGAAGGGAAAGAAGTAACTCTGTGAGATGAATTCACAGAACACAGAGCAGTTTCTCAGAAAGCTGCTTTCCAGTTTTGAACGGAAGATATTTCCTTTTTCACCGTAGCCGTCTATGGGCTTCCAAATATCCCTTTGCCAATTCCACAAGAACAGCCTTAGCGAAAGGCTTCTTGAAGGGAAAGATGTAACTCTGTGAGATGAATTAACAGAACACAGAGCAGTTTCTCAGAAAGCTTCTTTCCAGTTTTGAACGGAAGATATTTCCTTTTTCACCATAGGCCTCTATGGGCTTCAAATATCCCTTTGCCAATTCCACAAGAACAGCCTTAGCGAAAGGCTTCTTGAAGGGAAAGAAGTAACTCTGTGAGATGAATTCACAGAACACAGAGCAGTTTCTCAGAAAGCTGCTTTCCAGTTTTGAACGGAAGATATTTCCTTTTTCACCATAGCCGTCTATGGGCTTCCAAATATCCCTTTGCCAATTCCACAATAACAGCCTTAGCGAAAGGCTGCTTGAAGGGAAAGATGTAACTCTGTGAGATGAATTAACAGAACACAGAGCAGTTTCTCAGAAAGCTTCTTTCCAGTTTTCAACGGAAGATATTTCCTTTTTCACCATAGCCCTCTATGGGCTTCCAAATATCGCTTTGCCAATTCCACAAGAACAGCCTTAGCAAAAGGCTTCTTGAAGGGAATGATGTAACTCTGTGAGATGAATTCACAGAACACAGAGCAGTTTCTCCGAAAGCTTCTTTCCAGTTTTGAACGGAAGATATTTCCTTTTTCACCATAGCCCTCTATGTGTTTCCAAATATCGCTTTGCCAATTCCACAAGAAGAGCCTTAGCGAAAGGCTTCTTGAAGGGAAAGATGTAACTCTGTGAGATGAATTAACAGAACACAGAGCAGTTTCTCAGAAAGCTTCTTTCCAGTTTTGAACGGAAGATATTTCCTTTTTCACCATAGCCCTCTATGGGCTTCCAAATATCCCTTTGCCATTTCCACAAGAACAGCCTCAGCGAAAGGCTTCTTGAAGGGAAAGATGCAACTCTGTGAGATGAATTCACAGAACACAGAGCAGTTTCTCAGAAACCTTCTTACCAGTTTTGAACGGAAGATATTTCCTTTTTCACCATAGCCGTCTAGGGGCTTTCAAATATCCCTTTGCCATTTCCACAAGAACAGCCTTAGCGAAAGGCTTCTTGAAGGGAAAGATGTAACTCTGTGAGATGAATTAACAGAACACAGAGCAGTTTCTCAGAAAGCTTCTTTCCAGTTTTGAACGGAAGATATTTCCTTTTTCACCATAGCCCTCTATGGGCTTCCAAATATCCCTTTGCCAATTACACAAGAACAGCCTTAGCGAAAGGCTTCTTGAAGGGAAAGATGTAACTCTGTGAGATGAATTCAGGAAACACAGAGCAGTTTCTCAGAAAGCTTCTTTCCAGTTTTGAACGGAAGATATTTCCTTTTTCACCATAGGCATCTATGGGCTTCCAAATATCCCTTTGCGAATTACACAAGAACAGCCTTAGCGAAAGGCTTCTTGAAGGGAGAGATGTAACTCTGTGAGATGAATTAACAGAACACAGAGCAGTTTCTCAGAAAGCTTCTTTCCAGTTTTGAACGGAAGATATTTCCTTTTTCACCATAGCCCTCTATGGGCTTCCAAATATCCCTTTGCCAATTACACAAGAACAGCCTTAGCGAAAGGCTTCTTGAAGGGAAAGATGTAACTCTGTGAGATGAATTCACAGAACACAGAGCAGTTTCTCAGAAAGCTTCTTTCCAGTTTTGAACGGAAGATATTTCCTTTTTCACCATAGCCGTCTATGGGCTTCCAAATATCCCTTTGCCAATTCCACAAGAACAGCCTTAGCGAAAGGCTTCTTGAAGGGAAAGATGTAACTCTGTGAGATGAATTCACAGAACACAGAGCAGGTTCTCAGAAAGCTTCTTTCCAGTTTTGAACGGAAGATATTTCCTTTTTCACCATAGCCCTCTATGGGCTTCCAAATATCCCTTTGCCAATTCCACAAGAACAGCCTTAGCGAAAGGCTTTTTGAAGGGAAAGATGTAAATCTGTGAGATGAATTCACAGAACACAGAGCAGTTTCTCAGAAAGCTTCTTTCCAGTTTTGAACGGAAGATATTTCCTTTTTCACCATAGCCCTCTATGGGCTTCCAAATATCGCTTTGCCAATTCCAAAAGAACAGCCTTAGCGAAAGGCTTCTTGAAGGGAAAGATGTAACTCTGTGAGATGAATTAACAGAACACAGAGCAGTTTCTCAGAAAGCTTCTTTCCAGTTTTGAACGGAAGATATTTCCTTTTTCACCATAGCCGTCTATGGGCTTCCAAATATCCCTTTGCCAATTCCACAAGAACAGCCTTAGCGAAAGGCTTCTTGAAGGGAATGATGTAACTCTGTGAGATGAATTCATAGAACACAGAGCAGTTTCTCAGAAAGCTTCTTTCCAGTTTTGAACGGAAGATATTTCCTTTTTCACCATAGCCCTCTATGGGCTTCCAAATATCGCTTTGCCAATTCCGCAAGAACAGCCTTAGCGAAAGGCTTCTTGAAGGGAGAGATGTAACTCTGTGAGATGAATTAACAGAACACAGAGCAGTTTCTCAGAAAGCTTCTTTCCAGTTTTGAACGGAAGATATTTCCTTTTTCACCATAGCCCTCTATGGGCTTCCAAATATCCCTTTGCCAATTCCACAAGAACAGCCTTAGCGAAATTCTTCTTGAAGGGAAAGATGTAACTCTGTCAGATGAATTCACAGAACACAGAGCAGTTTCTCAGAAAGCTTCTTTCCAGTTTTGAACGGAAGATATTTCCTTTTTCACCATAGGACTCTATGGGCTTCCAAATATCCCTTTGCCAATTCCACAAGAACAGCCTTAGCGAAAGGCTTCTTGAAGGGAAAGATGTAACTCTGTGAGATGAATTCACAGAACACAGAGCAGTTTCTCAGAAAGCTTCTTTCCAGTGTTGAACGGAAGATATTTCCTTTTTCACCATAGCCGTCTATGGGCTTCCAAATATCCGTTTGCCAATTCCACAAGAACAGCCTTAGCGAAAGGCTTCTTGAAGGGAAAGATGTAACTCTGTGAGATGAATTAACAGAACACAGAGCAGTTTCTCAGAACGCTTCTTTCCAGTTTTGAACGGAAGATATTTCCTTTTTCACCATAGCCCTCTATGGGCTTCCAAATATCCCTTTGCCAATTCCAGAAGAACAGCCTTAGCGAAAGGCTTCTTGAAGGGAAAGATGTAACTCTGTGAGATGAATTCACAGAACACAGAGCAGTTTCTCAGAAAGCTTCTTTCCAGTTTTGAACGGAAGATATTTCCTTTTTCACCATAGCCGTCTATGGGCTTGCAAATATCCCTTTGCCAATTCCAGAACAGCAGCCTTAGCGAAAGGCTTCTTGAAGGGAAAGATGTAACTCTGTGAGATGAATTCAGAGAACACAGAGCAGTTTCTCAGAAAGCTTGCAAATATCCCTTTGCCAATTCCACAAGAACAGCCTTAGCGAAAGGCTTCTTGAAGGGAAAGATGTAACTCTGTGAGATGAATTCAGAGAACACAGAGCAGTTTCTCAGAAAGCTTCTTTCCAGTTTTGAACGGAAGATATTTCCTTTTTCACCATAGGCCTCTATGGGCTTCCAAATATCCCTTTGCCAATTCCACAAGAACAGCCTTAGCGAAAGGCTTCTTGAAGGAAAAGATGTAACTCTGTGAGATGAATTCACAGAACACAGAGCAGTTTCTCAGAAAGCTTCTTTCCAGTTTTCAATGGAATATATTTCCTTTTTCACCATAGCCGTCTATGGGCTTCCAAATATCCCTTTGCCAATTCCACAAGAACAGCCTTAGCGAAAGGCTTCTTGAAGGGAAAGATGTAACTCTGTGAGATGAATTCACAGAACACAGAGCAGTTTCTCAGAAAGCTTCTTTCCACTTTTGAACGGAAGATATTTCCTTTTTCACCATAGCCCTCTATGGGTTTCCAAAAATCGCTTTGCCAATTCCACAAGAACAGCCTTAGCGAAAGGCTTCTTGAAGGGAAAGATGTAACTCTGTGAGATGAATTCACAGAACACAGAGCAGTTTCTCAGAAAGCTTCTTTCCAGTTTTGAAAGGAAGATATTTCCTTTTTCACCATAGGCCTCTATGGGCTTCCAAATATCCCTTTGCCAATTCCACAAGAACAGCCTTAGCGAAAGGCTTCTTGAAGGGAAAGATGTAACTCTGTGAGATGAATTCATAGAACACAGAGCAGTTTCTCAGAAAGCTTCTTTCCAGTTTTGAACGGAAGATATTTCCTTTTTCACCATAGCCGTCTATGGGCTTCCAAATATCCCATTGCCAATTCCACAAGAACAGCCTTAGCGAAAGGCTTCTTGAAGGGAAAGATGTAACTCTGTGAGATGAATTCACAGAACACAGAGCAGTTTCTCAGAAAGCTTCTTTCCAGTTTTGAACGGAAGATATTTCCTTTTTCACCATAGCCCTCTACGGGCTTCCAAATATCGCTTTGCCAATTCCAGAAGAACAGCCTTAGCGAAAGGCTTCTTGAAGGGAAAGATGTAACTCTGTGAGATGAATTCACAGAACACAGAGCAGTTTCTCAGAAAGCTTCTTTCCAGTTTTGAACGGAAGATATTTCCTTTTTCACCATAGCCGTCTATGGGCTTGCAAATATCCCTTTGCCAATTCCACAAGAGCAGCCTTAGCGAAAGGATTCTTGAAGGGAAAGATGTAACTCTGTGAGATGAATTCACAGAACACAGAGCAGTTTCTCAGAAAGCTTCTTTCCAGTTTTGAACGGAAGATATTTCCTTTTTCACCATAGCCCTCTATGGGCTTCCAAATATCCCTTTGCCAATTCCACAAGAACAGCCTTAGCGAAAGGCTTCTTGAAGGGAAAGATGTAACTCTGTGAGATGAATTCACAGAACACAGAGCAGTTTCTTAGAAAGCTTCCTTCCAGTTTTGAACGGAAGATATTTCCTTTTTCACCATAGCCCTCTAGGGGCTTCCAAATATCGCTTTGCCAATTCCACAAGAACAGCCTTAGCGAAAGGCTTCTTGAAGGGAAAGATGTAACTCTGTGAGATGAATTAACAGAACACAGAGCAGTTTCTCAGAAAGCTTCTTTCCAGTTTTGAACGGAAGATATTTCCTTTTTCACCATAGCCCTCTAAGGGCTTCCAAATATCCCTTTGCCAATTCCACAAGAACAGCTTTAGCGAAAGGCTTCTTGAAGGGAAAGATGTAACTCTGTGAGATGAATTCAGAGAACACAGAGCAGTTTCTCAGAAAGCTTCTTTCCAGTTTTGAACGGAAGATATTTCCTTTTTCACCATACGCCTCTACGGGCTCCCAAATATCCCTTTGCCAATTCCACAAGAACAGCCTTAGCGAAAGGCTTCTTGAAGGGAAAGAAGTAACTCTGTGAGATGAATTCACAGAACACAGAGCAGTTTCTCAGAAAGATGCTTTCCAGTTTTGAACGGAAGATATTTCCTTTTTCACCATAGCCGTCTATGGGCTTCCAAATATCCCTTTGCCAATTCCACAAGAACAGCCTTAGCGAAAGGCTTCTTGAAGGGAAAGATGTAACTCTGTGAGATGAATTCACAGAACACAGAGCAGTTTCTCAGAAAGCTTCTTTCCAGTTTTGAACGGAAGATATTTTCTTTTTCACCATAGCCCTCTATGGGCTTGCAAATATCCCTTTGCCAATTCCACAAGAGCAGCCTTAGCGAAAGGCTTCTTGAAGGGAAAGATGTAACTCTGTGAGATGAATTCACAGAACACAGAGCAGTTTCTCAGAAAGCTTCTTTCCAGTTATGAACGGAAGATATTTCCTTTTTCACCATAGCCCTCTATGGGCTTCCAAATATCCCTTTGCCAATTCCACAAGAACAGCCTTAGCGAAAGGCTTCTTGAAGGGAAAGATGTAACTCTGTGAGATGAATTCACAGAACACAGAGCAGTTTCTCAGAAAGCTTCTTTCCAGTTTTGAACGGAAGATATTTCCTTTTTCACCATAGCCCTCTATGGGCTTCCAAATATCGCTTTGCCAATTACACAAGAACAGCCTTAGCGAAACGCTTCTTGAAGGGAAAGATGTAACTCTGTGAGATGAATTCACAGAAGACAGAGAAGTTTCTCAGAAAGCTTCTTTCCAGTTTTGAACGGAAGATATTTCCTTTTTCACCATAGCCCTCTATGGGCTTCCAAATATCCCTTTGCCTATTCCACAAGAACAGCCTTAGCGAAAGGCTTCTTGAAGGGAGAGATGTAACTCTGTGACATGAATTAACAGAACACAGAGCAGTTTCTCAGAAAGCTTCTTTCCAGTTTTGAACGGAAGATATTTCGTTTTTCACCATAGCCCTCTACGTGCTTCCAAATATCGCTTTGCCAATTCCACAAGAACAGCCTTAGCGAAAGGCTTCTTGAAGGGAAAGATGTAACTCTGTGAGATGAATTCACAGAACACAGAGCAGGTTCTCAGAAAGCTTCTTTCCAGTTTTGAACGGAAGATATTTCCTTTTTCACCATAGCCCTCTATGGGCTTCCAAATATCCCTTTGCCAATTCCACAAGAACAGCTTTAGCGAAAGGCTTTTTGAAGGGAAAGATGTAACTCTGTGAGATGAATTCACAGAACACAGAGCAGTTTCTCAGAAAGCTTCTTTCCAGTTTTGAACGGAAGGTATTTCCTTTTTCACCATAGCCCTCTATGGGCTTCCAAATATCCCTTTGCCAATTCCACAAGAACAGCCTTAGCGAAAGGCTTCTTGAAGGGAAAGATGTAACTCTGTGAGATGAATTCACAGAACACAGAGCAGTTTCTCAGAAAGCTTCTTTCCAGTTATGAACGGAAGATATTTCCTTTTTCACCATAGCCCTCTATGGGCTTCCAAATATCCCTTTGCCAATTCCACAAGAACAGCCTTAGCGAAAGGCTTCTTGAAGGGAAAGATGTAACTCTGTGAGATGAATTCACAGAACACAGAGCAGTTTCTCAGAAAGCTTCTTTCCAGTTTTGAACGGAAGATATTTCCTTTTTCACCATAGCCGTCTATGGGCTTGCAAATATCCCTTTGCCAATTCCACAAGAGCAGCCTTAGCGAAAGGATTCTTGAAGGGAAAGATGTAACTCTGTGAGATGAATTCACAGAACACAGAGCAGTTTCTCAGAAAGCTTCTTTCCAGTTTTGAACGGAAGATATTTCCTTTTTCACCATAGCCCTCTATGGGCTTCCAAATATCCCTTTGCCAATTCCACAAGAACAGCCTTAGCGAAAGGCTTCTTGAAGGGAAAGATGTAACTCTGTGAGATGAATTAACAGAACACAGAGCAGTTTCTCAGAAAGCTTCTTTCCAGTTTTGAACGGAAGATATTTTCTTTTTCACCATAGCCCTCTATGGGCTTGCAAATATCCCTTTGCCAATTCCACAAGAGCAGCCTTAGCGAAAGGCTTCTTGAAGGGAAAGATGTAACTCTGTGAGATGAATTCACAGAACACAGAGCAGTTTCTCAGAAAGCTTCTTTCCAGTTATGAACGGAAGATATTTCCTTTTTCACCATAGCCCTCTATGGGCTTCCAAATATCCCTTTGCCAATTCCACAAGAACAGCCTTAGCGAAAGGCTTCTTGAAGGGAAAGATGTAACTCTGTGAGATGAATTCACAGAAAACAGAGCAGTTTCTCAGAAAGCTTCTTTCCAGTTTTGAACGGAAGATATTTCCTTTTTCACCATAGCCCTCTATGGGCTTCCAAATATCGCTTTGCCAATTACACAAGAACAGCCTTAGCGAAACGCTTCTTGAAGGGAAAGATGTAACTCTGTGAGATGAATTCACAGAACACAGAGAAGTTTCTCAGAAAGGTTCTTTCCAGTTTTGAACGGAAGATATTTCCTTTTTCACCATAGCCCTCTATGGGCTTCCAAATATCCCTTTGCCAATTCCACAAGAACAGCCTTAGCGAAAGGCTTCTTGAAGGGAGAGATGTAACTCTGTGACATGAATTAACAGAACACAGAGCAGTTTCTCAGAAAGCTTCTTTCCAGTTTTGAACGGAAGATATTTCCTTTTTCACCATAGCCCTCTATGTGTTTCCAAATATCGCTTTGCCAATTCCACAAGAACAGCCTTAGCGAAAGGCTTCTTGAAGGGAAAGATGTAACTCTGTGAGATGAATTCACAGAACACAGAGCAGTTTCTCAGAAAGCTTCTTTCCAGTTTTGAACGGAAGATATTTCCTTTTTCACCATAGGCCTCTATGGGCTTCCAAATATCCCTTTGCCAATTCCACAAGAACAGCCTTAGCGAAAGGCTTCTTAAAGGGAAAGAAGTAACTCTGTGAGATGAATTCACAGAACACAGAGCAGTTTCTCAGAAAGCTGCTTTCCAGTTTTGAACGGAAGATATTTCCTTTTTCACCATAGCCGTCTATGGGCTTCCAAATATCCCTTTGCCAATTCCACAAGAACAGCCTTAGCGAAAGGCTTCTTGAAGGGAAAGATGTAACTCTGTGAGATGAATTCACAGAACACAGAGCAGTTTCTCAGAAAGCTTCTTTCCAGTTTTGAACGGAAGATATTTCCTTTTTCACCATAGCCCTCTATGGGCTTCCAAATATCCCTTTGCCAATTCCAGAAGAACAGCCTTAGCGAAAGGCTTCTTGAAGGGAAAGATGTAACTCTGTGAGATGAATTCACAGAACACAGAGCAGTTTCTCAGAAAGCTTCTTTCCAGTTTTGAACGGAAGATATTTCCTTTTTCACCATAGCCGTCTATGGGCTTGCAAATATCCCTTTGCCAATTCCACAAGAGCAGCCTTAGCGAAAGGCTTCTTGAAGGGAAAGATGTAACTCTGTGAGATGAATTCACAGAACACAGAGCAGTTTCTCAGAAAGCTTCTTTCCAGTTTTGAACGGAAGATATTTCCTTTTTCACCATAGCCCTCTATGGGCTTCCAAATATCCCTTTGCCAATTCCACAAGAACAGCCTTAGCGAAAGGCTTCTAGAAGGGAAAGATGTAACTCTGTGAGATGAATTCACAGAACACAGAGCAGTTTCTCAGAAAGCTTCTTTCCAGTTTTGAACGGAAGATATTTCCTTTTTCACCATAGGCCTCTATGGGCTTCCAAATATCCCTTTGCCATTTCCACAAGAACAGCCTCAGCGAAAGGCTTCTTGAAGGGAAAGATGTAACTCTGTGAGATGAATTCACAGAACACAGAGCAGTTTCTCAGAAACCTTCTTACCAGTTTTGAACGGAAGATATTTCCTTTTTCACCATAGCCGTCTAGGGGCTTTCAAATATCCCTTTGCCATTTCCACAAGAACAGCCTTAGCGAAAGGCTTCTTGAGGGGAAAGATGTAACTCTGTGAGATGAATTCACAGAAAACAGAGCAGTTTCTCAGAAAGCTTCTTTCCAGTTTTGAAAGGAAGATATTTCCTTTTTCACCATAGGCCTCTATGGGCTTCCAAATATCCCTTTGCCAATTCCACAAGAACAGCCTTAGCGAAAGGATTGTTGAAGGGAAAGATGTAACTCTGTGAGATGAATTCACAGAACACAGAGCAGTTTCTCAGAAAGCTTCTTTCCAGTTTTGAACGGAAGATATTTCCTTTTTCACCATAGCCCTCTACGGGCTTCCAAATATCGCTTTGCCAATTCCACAAGAACAGCCTTAGCGAAAGGCTTCTTGAAGGGAAAGATGTAACTCTGTGAGATGAATTCACAGAACACAGAGCAGTTTCTCGGAAGGCTTCTTTCCAGTTTTGAACGGAAGATATTTCCTTTTTCACCAGAGCCCTCTATGGGCTTCCAAATATCCTTTTGCCAATTCCACAAGAACAGCCTTAGAGAAAGGCTTCTTGAAGGGAAAGATGTAACTCTGTGAGATGAATTCAGAGAACACAGAGCAGTTTCTCAGAAAGCTTCTTTCCAGTTTTGAACGGAAGATATTTCCTTTTTCACCATAGGCCTCTATCGGCTTCCAAATATCCCTTTGCCAATTACACAAGAACAGCCTTAGCGAAAGGCTTCTTGAAGGGAGAGATGTAACTCTGTGAGATGAATTAACAGAACACAGAGCAGTTTCTCAGAAAGCTTCTTTCCAGTTTTGAACGGAAGATATTTCCGTTTGCACCATAGCCCTCTATGGGCTTCCAAATATCCCTTTGCCAATTCCACAAGAACAGCCTTAGCGAAAGGCTTCTTGAAGGGAAAGATGTAACTCTGTGAGATGAATTCAGAGAACACAGAGCAGTTTCTCAGAAAGCTTCTTTCCAGTTTTGAACGGAAGATATTTCCTTTTTCACCATAGGACTCTATGGGCTTCCAAATATCCCTTTGCCAATTCCACAAGAACAGCCTTAGCGAAAGGCTTCTTGAAGGGAAAGATGTAACTCTGTGAGATGAATTCACAGAACACAGAGCAGTTTCTCAGAAAGCTTCTTTCCAGTTTTGAACGGAAGATATTTCCTTTTTCACCATAGCCGTCTATGGGCTTCCAAATATCCGTTTGCCAATTCCACAAGAACAGCCTTAGCGAAAGGCTTCTTGAAGGGAAAGATGTAACTCTGTGAGATGAATTCACAGAACACAGAGCAGTTTCTCAGAAAGCTTCTTTCCAGTTTTGAACGGAAGATATTTCCTTTTTCACCATAGCCCTCTACGGACTTCCAAATATCGCTTTGCCAATTCCACAAGAACAGCCTTAGCGAAAGGCTTCTTGAAGGGAAAGATGTAACTCGGTGAGGTGAATTAACAGAACACAGAGCAGTTTCTCAGAAAGCTTCTTTCCAGTTTTGAACGGAAGATATTTCCTTTTTCACCATAGCCCTCTAAGGGCTTCCAAATATCCCTTTGCCAATTCCACAAGAACAGCCTTAGCGAAAGGCTTCTTGAAGGGAAAGAAGTAACTCTGTGAGATGAATTCAGAGAACACAGAGCAGTTTCTCAGAAAGCTTCTTTCCAGTTTTGAACGGAAGATATTTCCTTTTTCACCATAGCCCTCTATGGGTTTCCAAAAATCGCTTTGCCAATTCCACAAGAACAGCCTTAGCGAAAGGCTTCTTGAAGGGAAAGATGTAACTGTGTGAGATGAATTCACAGAACACAGAGCAGTTTCTCAGAAAGCTTCTTTCCAGTTTTGAAAGGAAGATATTTCCTTTTTCACCATAGGCCTCTATGGGCTTCCAAATATCCCTTTGCCAATTCCACAAGAACAGCCTTAGCGAAAGGCTTCTTGAAGGGAAAGATGTAACTCTGTGAGATGAATTCATAGAACACAGAGCAGTTTCTCAGAAAGCTTCTTTCCAGTTTTGAACGGAAGATATTTCCTTTTTCACCATAGCCGTCTATGGGCTTCCAAATATCCCTTTGCCAATTCCACAAGAACAGCCTTAGCGAAAGGCTTCTTGAAGGGAAAGATGTAACTCTGTGAGATGAATTCACAGAACACAGAGCAGTTTCTCAGAAAGCTTCTTTCCAGTTTTGAACGGAAGATATTTCCTTTTTCACCATAGCCCTCTACGGGCTTCCAAATATCGCTTTGCCAATTCCACAAGAACAGCCCTTAGCGAAAGGCTTCTTGAAGGGAAAGATGTAACTCTGTGAGATGAATTCACAGAACACAGAGCAGTTTCTCAGAAAGCTTCTTTCCAGTTTTGAACGGAAGATATTTCCTTTTTCACCATAGCCCTCTATGGGCTTCCAAATATCCCTTTCTCGATTCCACAAGAACAGCCTTAGCGAAAGGCTTCTTGAAGGGAAAGATGTAACTCTGTGAGATGAATTCAGAGAACACAGAGCAGTTTCTCAGAAAGCTTCATTCCAATTTTGAACGGAAGATATTTCCTTTTTCACCATAGGCCTCTATGGGCTTCCAAATATCCCTTGCCAATTCCACAAGAACAGCCTTAGCGAAAAGCTTCTTGAAGGGAAAGATGTAACTCTGTGAGATGAATAAACAGAACACAGAGCAGTTTCTCAGAAAGCTTCTTTCCAGTTTTGAACGGAAGATATTACCTTTTTCACCATAGCCCTCTATGGGCTTCCAAATATCGCTTTGCTAATTCCACAAGAACAGCCTTAGCAAAAGGCTTCTTGAAGGGAAAGATGTAACTCTGTGAGATGAATTCACAGAACACAGAACCGTTTCTCAGAAAGCTTCTTTCCAGTTTTGAACGGAAGATATTTCCTTTTTCACCATAGCCCTCTATGTGTTTCCAAATATCGCTTTGCCAATTCCACAAGAACAGCCTTAGCGAAAGGCTTCTTGAAGGGAAAGATGTAACTCTGTGAGATGAATTCACAGAACACAGAGCAGTTTCTCAGAAAGCTTCTTTCCAGTTTTGAACGGAAGATATTTCCTTTTTCACCATAGCCCTCTATGGGCTTCCAAATATCCCTTTGCCAATTCCAGAAGAACAGCCTTAGCGAAAGGCTTCTTGAAGGGAAAGATGTAACTCTGTGAGATGAATTCACAGAACACAGAGCAGTTTCTCAGAAAGCTTCTTTCCAGTTTTGAACGGAAGATATTTCCTTTTTCACCATAGCCCTCTACGGGCTTCCAAATATCGCTTTGCCAATTCCACAAGAACAGCCTTAGCGAAAGGCTTCTTGAAGGGAAAGATGTAACTCTGTGAGATGAATTCACAGAACACAGAGCAGTTTCTCAGAAAGCTTCTTTCCAGTTTTGAACGGAAGATATTTCCTTTTTCACCATAGCCGTCTATGGGCTTCCAAATATCCCTTTGCCAATTCCACAAGAACAGCCTTAGCGAAAGGCTTCTTGAAGGGAAAGATGTAACTCTGTGAGATGAATTCAGAGAACACAGAGCAGTTTCTCAGAAAGCTTCTTTCCAGTTTTGAACGGAAGATATTTCCTTTTTCACCATAGGCCTCTATCGGCTTCCAAATATCCCTTTGCCAATTACACAAGAACAGCCTTAGCGAAAGGCTTCTTGAAGGGAGAGATGTAACTCTGTGAGATGAATTAACAGAACACAGAGCAGTTTCTCAGAAAGCTTCTTTCCAGTTTTGAACGGAAGATATTTCCGTTTGCACCATAGCCCTCTATGGGCTTCCAAATATCCCTTTGCCAATTCCACAAGAACAGCCTTAGCGAAAGGCTTCTTGAAGGGAAAGATGTAACTCTGTGAGATGAATTCACAGAACACAGAGCAGTTTCTCAGAAAGCTTCTTTCCAGTTTTGAACGGAAGATATTTCCTTTTTCACCATAGGACTCTATGGGCTTCCAAATATCCCTTTGCCAATTCCACAAGAACAGCCTTAGCGAAAGGCTTCTTGAAGGGAAAGATGTAACTCTGTGAGATGAATTCACAGAACACAGAGCAGTTTCTCAGAAAGCTTCTTTCCAGTTTTGAACGGAAGATATTTCCTTTTTCACCATAGCCGTCTATGGGCTTCCAAATATCCGTTTGCCAATTCCACAAGAACAGCCTTAGCGAAAGGCTTCTTGAAGGGAAAGATGTAACTCTGTGAGATGAATTCACAGAACACAGAGCAGTTTCTCAGAAAGCTTCTTTCCAGTTTTGAACGGAAGATATTTCCTTTTTCACCATAGCCCTCTACGGACTTCCAAATATCGCTTTGCCAATTCCACAAGAACAGCCTTAGCGAAAGGCTTCTTGAAGGGAAAGATGTAACTCGGTGAGGTGAATTAACAGAACACAGAGCAGTTTCTCAGAAAGCTTCTTTCCAGTTTTGAACGGAAGATATTTCCTTTTTCACCATAGCCCTCTATGGGCTTCCAAATATCCCTTTGCCAATTCCACAAGAACAGCCTTAGCGAAAGGCTTCTTGAAGGGAAAGAAGTAACTCTGTGAGATGAATTCAGAGAACACAGAGCAGTTTCTCAGAAAGCTTCTTTCCAGTTTTGAACGGAAGATATTTCCTTTTTCACCATAGCCCTCTATGGGTTTCCAAAAATCGCTTTGCCAATTCCACAAGAACAGCCTTAGCGAAAGGCTTCTTGAAGGGAAAGATGTAACTGTGTGAGATGAATTCACAGAACACAGAGCAGTTTCTCAGAAAGCTTCTTTCCAGTTTTGAAAGGAAGATATTTCCTTTTTCACCATAGGCCTCTATGGGCTTCCAAATATCCCTTTGCCAATTCCACAAGAACAGCCTTAGCGAAAGGCTTCTTGAAGGGAAAGATGTAACTCTGTGAGATGAATTCATAGAACACAGAGCAGTTTCTCAGAAAGCTTCTTTCCAGTTTTGAACGGAAGATATTTCCTTTTTCACCATAGCCGTCTATGGGCTTCCAAATATCCCTTTGCCAATTCCACAAGAACAGCCTTAGCGAAAGGCTTCTTGAAGGGAAAGATGTAACTCTGTGAGATGAATTCACAGAACACAGAGCAGTTTCTCAGAAAGCTTCTTTCCAGTTTTGAACGGAAGATATTTCCTTTTTCACCATAGCCCTCTACGGGCTTCCAAATATCGCTTTGCCAATTCCACAAGAACAGCCCTTAGCGAAAGGCTTCTTGAAGGGAAAGATGTAACTCTGTGAGATGAATTCAGAGAACACAGAGCAGTTTCTCAGAAAGCTTCATTCCAATTTTGAACGGAAGATATTTCCTTTTTCACCATAGGCCTCTATGGGCTTCCAAATATCCCTTGCCAATTCCACAAGAACAGCCTTAGCGAAAAGCTTCTTGAAGGGAAAGATGTAACTCTGTGAGATGAATAAACAGAACACAGAGCAGTTTCTCAGAAAGCTTCTTTCCAGTTTTGAACGGAAGATATTACCTTTTTCACCATAGCCCTCTATGGGCTTCCAAATATCGCTTTGCTAATTCCACAAGAACAGCCTTAGCAAAAGGCTTCTTGAAGGGAAAGATGTAACTCTGTGAGATGAATTCACAGAACACAGAACCGTTTCTCAGAAAGCTTCTTTCCAGTTTTGAACGGAAGATATTTCCTTTTTCACCATAGCCCTCTATGTGTTTCCAAATATCGCTTTGCCAATTCCACAAGAACAGCCTTAGCGAAAGGCTTCTTGAAGGGAAAGATGTAACTCTGTGAGATGAATTCACAGAACACAGAGCAGTTTCTCAGAAAGCTTCTTTCCAGTTTTGAACGGAAGATATTTCCTTTTTCACCATAGCCCTCTATGGGCTTCCAAATATCCCTTTGCCAATTCCAGAAGAACAGCCTTAGCGAAAGGCTTCTTGAAGGGAAAGATGTAACTCTGTGAGATGAATTCACAGAACACAGAGCAGTTTCTCAGAAAGCTTCTTTCCAGTTTTGAACGGAAGATATTTCCTTTTTCACCATAGCCCTCTACGGGCTTCCAAATATCGCTTTGCCAATTCCACAAGAACAGCCTTAGCGAAAGGCTTCTTGAAGGGAAAGATGTAACTCTGTGAGATGAATTCACAGAACACAGAGCAGTTTCTCAGAAAGCTTCTTTCCAGTTTTGAACGGAAGATATTTCCTTTTTCACCAGAGCCCTCTATGGGCTTCCAAATATCCCTTTGCCAATTCCACAAGAACAGCCTTAGCGAAAGGCTTCTTGAAGGGAAAGATGTAACTCTGTGAGATGAATTCAGAGAACACAGAGCAGTTTCTCAGAAAGCTTCTTTCCAGTTTTGAACGGAAGATATTTCCTTTTTCACCATAGGCCTCTATCGGCTTCCAAATATCCCTTTGCCAATTACACAAGAACAGCCTTAGCGAAAGGCTTCTTGAAGGGAGAGATGTAACTCTGTGAGATGAATTAACAGAACACAGAGCAGTTTCTCAGAAAGCTTCTTTCCAGTTTTGAACGGAAGATATTTCCGTTTGCACCATAGCCCTCTATGGGCTTCCAAATATCCCTTTGCCAATTCCACAAGAACAGCCTTAGCGAAAGGCTTCTTGAAGGGAAAGATGTAACTCTGTGAGATGAATTCAGAGAACACAGAGCAGTTTCTCAGAAAGCTTCTTTCCAGTTTTGAACGGAAGATATTTCCTTTTTCACCATAGGACTCTATGGGCTTCCAAATATCCCTTTGCCAATTCCACAAGAACAGCCTTAGCGAAAGGCTTCTTGAAGGGAAAGATGTAGCTCTGTGAGATGAATTCACAGAACACAGAGCAGTTTCTCAGAAAGCTTCTTTCCAGTTTTGAACGGAAGATATTTCCTTTTTCACCATAGCCGTCTATGGGCTTCCAAATATCCGTTTGCCAATTCCACAAGAACAGCCTTAGCGAAAGGCTTCTTGAAGGGAAAGATGTAACTCTGTGAGATGAATTCACAGAACACAGAGCAGTTTCTCAGAAAGCTTCTTTCCAGTTTTGAACGGAAGATATTTCCTTTTTCACCATAGCCCTCTACGGACTTCCAAATATCGCTTTGCCAATTCCACAAGAACAGCCTTAGCGAAAGGCTTCTTGAAGGGAAAGATGTAACTCGGTGAGGTGAATTAACAGAACACAGAGCAGTTTCTCAGAAAGCTTCTTTCCAGTTTTGAACGGAAGATATTTCCTTTTTCACCATAGCCCTCTATGGGCTTCCAAATATCCCTTTGCCAATTCCACAAGAACAGCCTTAGCGAAAGGCTTCTTGAAGGGAAAGAAGTAACTCTGTGAGATGAATTCAGAGAACACAGAGCAGTTTCTCAGAAAGCTTCTTTCCAGTTTTGAACGGAAGATATTTCCTTTTTCACCATAGCCCTCTATGGGTTTCCAAAAATCGCTTTGCCAATTCCACAAGAACAGCCTTAGCGAAAGGCTTCTTGAAGGGAAAGATGTAACTGTGTGAGATGAATTCACAGAACACAGAGCAGTTTCTCAGAAAGCTTCTTTCCAGTTTTGAAAGGAAGATATTTCCTTTTTCACCATAGGCCTCTATGGGCTTCCAAATATCCCTTTGCCAATTCCACAAGAACAGCCTTAGCGAAAGGCTTCTTGAAGGGAAAGATGTAACTCTGTGAGATGAATTCATAGAACACAGAGCAGTTTCTCAGAAAGCTTCTTTCCAGTTTTGAACGGAAGATATTTCCTTTTTCACCATAGCCGTCTATGGGCTTCCAAATATCCCTTTGCCAATTCCACAAGAACAGCCTTAGCGAAAGGCTTCTTGAAGGGAAAGATGTAACTCTGTGAGATGAATTCACAGAACACAGAGCAGTTTCTCAGAAAGCTTCTTTCCAGTTTTGAACGGAAGATATTTCCTTTTTCACCATAGCCCTCTACGGGCTTCCAAATATCGCTTTGCCAATTCCACAAGAACAGCCCTTAGCGAAAGGCTTCTTGAAGGGAAAGATGTAACTCTGTGAGATGAATTCACAGAACACAGAGCAGTTTCTCAGAAAGCTTCTTTCCAGTTTTGAACGGAAGATATTTCCTTTTTCACCATAGCCCTCTATGGGCTTCCAAATATCCCTTTCTCAATTCCACAAGAACAGCCTTAGCGAAAGGCTTCTTGAAGGGAAAGATGTAACTCTGTGAGATGAATTCAGAGAACACAGAGCAGTTTCTCAGAAAGCTTCATTCCAATTTTGAACGGAAGATATTTCCTTTTTCACCGTAGGCCTCTATGGGCTTCCAAATATCCCTTGCCAATTCCACAAGAACAGCCTTAGCGAAAAGCTTCTTGAAGGGAAAGATGTAACTCTGTGAGATGAATAAACAGAACACAGAGCAGTTTCTCAGAAAGCTTCTTTCCAGTTTTGAACGGAAGATATTACCTTTTTCACCATAGCCCTCTATGGGCTTCCAAATATCGCTTTGCTAATTCCACAAGAACAGCCTTAGCAAAAGGCTTCTTGAAGGGAAAGATGTAACTCTGTGAGATGAATTCACAGAACACAGAACCGTTTCTCAGAAAGCTTCTTTCCAGTTTTGAACGGAAGATATTTCCTTTTTCACCATAGCCCTCTATGTGTTTCCAAATATCGCTTTCCAATTCCACAAGAACAGCCTTAGCGAAAGGCTTCTTGAAGGGAAAGATGTAACTCTGTGAGATGAATTCACAGAACACAGAGCAGTTTCTCAGAAAGCTTCTTTCCAGTTTTGAACGGAAGATATTTCCTTTTTCACCAGAGCCCTCTATGGGCTTCCAAATATCCCTTTGCCAATTCCACAAGAACAGCCTTAGCGAAAGGCTTCTTGAAGGGAAAGATGTAACTCTGTGAGATGAATTCAGGGAACACAGAGCAGTTTCTCAGAAAGCTTCTTTCCAGTTTTGAACGGAAGATATTTCCTTTTTCACCATAGGCCTCTATCGGCTTCCAAATATCCCTTTGCCAATTACACAAGAACAGCCTTAGCGAAAGGCTTCTTGAAGGGAGAGATGTAACTCTGTGAGATGAATTAACAGAACACAGAGCAGATTCTCAGAAAGCTTCTTTCCAGTTTTGAACGGAAGATATTTCCGTTTGCACCATAGCCCTCTATGGGCTTCCAAATATCCCTTTGCCAATTCCACAAGAACAGCCTTAGCGAAAGGCTTCTTGAAGGGAAAGATGTAACTCTGTGAGATGAATTCAGAGAACACAGAGCAGTTTCTCAGAAAGCTTCTTTCCAGTTTTGAACGGAAGATATTTCCTTTTTCACCATAGGACTCTATGGGCTTCCAAATATCCCTTTGCCAATTCCACAAGAACAGCCTTAGCGAAAGGCTTCTTGAAGGGAAAGATGTAGCTCTGTGAGATGAATTCACAGAACACAGAGCAGTTTCTCAGAAAGCTTCTTTCCAGTTTTGAACGGAAGATATTTCCTTTTTCACCATAGCCGTCTATGGGCTTCCAAATATCCGTTTGCCAATTCCACAAGAACAGCCTTAGCGAAAGGCTTCTTGAAGGGAAAGATGTAACTCTGTGAGATGAATTCACAGAACACAGAGCAGTTTCTCAGAAAGCTTCTTTCCAGTTTTGAACGGAAGATATTTCCTTTTTCACCATAGCCCTCTACGGACTTCCAAATATCGCTTTGCCAATTCCACAAGAACAGCCTTAGCGAAAGGCTTCTTGAAGGGAAAGATGTAACTCGGTGAGGTGAATTAACAGAACACAGAGCAGTTTCTCAGAAAGCTTCTTTCCAGTTTTGAACGGAAGATATTTCCTTTTTCACCATAGCCCTCTATGGGCTTCCAAATATCCCTTTTCCAATTCCACAAGAACAGCCTTAGCGAAAGGCTTCTTGAAGGGAAAGAAGTAACTCTGTGAGATGAATTCAGAGAACACAGAGCAGTTTCTCAGAAAGCTTCTTTCCAGTTTTGAACGGAAGATATTTCCTTTTTCACCATAGCCCTCTATGGGTTTCCAAAAATCGCTTTGCCAATTCCACAAGAACAGCCTTAGCGAAAGGCTTCTTGAAGGGAAAGATGTAACTGTGTGAGATGAATTCACAGAACACAGAGCAGTTTCTCAGAAAGCTTCTTTCCAGTTTTGAAAGGAAGATATTTCCTTTTTCACCATAGGCCTCTATGGGCTTCCAAATATCCCTTTGCCAATTCCACAAGAACAGCCTTAGCGAAAGGCTTCTTGAAGGGAAAGATGTAACTCTGTGAGATGAATTCATAGAACACAGAGCAGTTTCTCAGAAAGCTTCTTTCCAGTTTTGAACGGAAGATATTTCCTTTTTCACCATAGCCGTCTATGGGCTTCCAAATATCCCTTTGCCAATTCCACAAGAACAGCCTTAGCGAAAGGCTTCTTGAAGGGAAAGATGTAACTCTGTGAGATGAATTCACAGAACACAGAGCAGTTTCTCAGAAAGCTTCTTTCCAGTTTTGAACGGAAGATATTTCCTTTTTCACCATAGCCCTCTACGGGCTTCCAAATATCGCTTTGCCAATTCCACAAGAACAGCCCTTAGCGAAAGGCTTCTTGAAGGGAAAGATGTAACTCTGTGAGATGAATTCACAGAACACAGAGCAGTTTCTCAGAAAGCTTCTTTCCAGTTTTGAACGGAAGATATTTCCTTTTTCACCATAGCCCTCTATGGGTTTCCAAATATCCCTTTCTCAATTCCACAAGAACAGCCTTAGCGAAAGGCTTCTTGAAGGGAAAGATGTAACTCTGTGAGATGAATTCAGAGAACACAGAGCAGTTTCTCAGAAAGCTTCATTCCAATTTTGAACGGAAGATATTTCCTTTTTCACCGTAGGCCTCTATGGGCTTCCAAATATCCCTTGCCAATTCCACAAGAACAGCCTTAGCGAAAAGCTTCTTGAAGGGAAAGATGTAACTCTGTGAGATGAATAAACAGAACACAGAGCAGTTTCTCAGAAAGCTTCTTTCCAGTTTTGAACGGAAGATATTACCTTTTTCACCATAGCCCTCTATGGGCTTCCAAATATCGCTTTGCTAATTCCACAAGAACAGCCTTAGCAAAAGGCTTCTTGAAGGGAAAGATGTAACTCTGTGAGATGAATTCACAGAACACAGAACCGTTTCTCAGAAAGCTTCTTTCCAGTTTTGAACGGAAGATATTTCCTTTTTCACCATAGCCCTCTATGTGTTTCCAAATATCGCTTTGCCAATTCCACAAGAACAGCCTTAGCGAAAGGCTTCTTGAAGGGAAAGATGTAACTCTGTGAGATGAATTCACAGAACACAGAGCAGTTTCTCAGAAAGCTTCTTTCCAGTTTTGAACGGAAGATATTTCCTTTTTCACCATAGCCGTCTAAGGGCTTCCAAATATCCCTTTGCCAATTCCTCAAGAACAGCCTTAGCGAAAGGCTTCTTGAAGGGAAAGATGTAACTCTGTGAGATGAATTAACAGAACACAGAGCAGTTTCTCAGAAAGCTTCTTTCCAGTTTTGAACGGAAGATATTTCCTTTTTCACCATAACCCTCTATGGGCTTCCAAATATCCCTTTGCCAATTCCACAAGAACAGCCTTAGCGAAAGGCTTCTTGAAGGGAAAGATGTAACTCTGTGAGATGAATTCACAGAACACAGAGCAGTTTCTCAGAAAGCTTCTTTCCACTTTTGAACGGAAGATATTTCCTTTTTCACCATAGCCCTCTATGGGCTTCCAAATATCCCTTTGCCAATTCCACAAGAACAGCCTTAGCGAAAGGCTTCTTGAAGGGAAAGATGTAACTCTGTGAGATGAATTAACAGAACACAGAGCAGTTTCTCAGAAAGCTTCTTTCCAGTTTTGAACGGAAGATATTTCCTTTTTCACCATAGCCCTCTATGGGCTTCCAAATATCCCTTTGCCAATTCCACAAGAACAGCCTTAGCGAAAGGCTTCTTGAAGGGAAAGATGTAACTCTGTGAGATGAATTCACAGAACACAGAGCAGTTTCTCAGAAAGCTTCTTTCCAGTTTTGAACGGAAGATATTTCCTTTTTCACCATAGCCCTCTATGGGCTTCCAAATATCCCTTTGCCAATTCCACAAGAACAGCCTTAGCGAAAGGCTTCTTGAAGGGAAAGATGTAACTCTGTGAGATGAATTCACAGAACACAGAGCAGTTTCTCAGAAAGCTTCTTTCCAGTTTTGAACGGAAGATATTTCCTTTTTCACCATAGCCCTCTATGGGCTTCCAAATATCCCTTTGCCAATTCCACAAGAACAGCCTTAGCGAAAGGCTTCTTGAAGGGAAAGATGTAACTCTGTGAGATGAATTAACAGAACACAGAGCAGTTTCTCAGAAAGCTCCTTTCCAGTTTTGAACGGAAGATATTTCCTTTTTCACCATAGCCCTCTATGGGCTTCCAAATATCCCTTTGCCAATTCCACAAGAACAGCCTTAGCGAAAGGCTTCTTGAAGGGAAAGATGTAACTCTGTGAGATGAATTCACAGAACACAGAGCAGTTTCTCAGAAAGCTTCTTTCCAGTTTTGAACGGAAGATATTTCCTTTTTCACCATAGCCCTCTATGGGCTTCCAAATATCCCTTTGCCAATTCCACAAGAACAGCCTTAGCGAAAGGCTTCTTGAAGGGAAAGATGTAACTCTGTGAGATGAATTAACAGAACACAGAGCAGTTTCTCAGAAAGCTTCTTTCCAGTTTTGAACGGAAGATATTTCCTTTTTCACCACAGCCCTCTATGGGCTTCCAAATATCGCTTTGCCAATTCCACAAGAACAGCCTTAGCGAAAGGCTTCTTGAAGGGAAAGATGTAACTCTGTGAGATGAATTAACAGAACACAGAGCAGTTTCTCAGAAAGCTTCTTTCCAGTTTTGAACGGAAGATATTTCCTTTTTCACCATAGCCGTCTATGGGCTTCCAAATATCCCTTTGCCAATTCCACAAGAACAGCCTTAGCGAAAGGCTTCTTGAAGGGAAAGATGTAACTCTGTGAGATGAATTCACAGAACACAGAGCAGTTTCCCAGAAAGCTTCTTTCCACTTTTGAACGGAAGATATTTCCTTTTTCACCATAGCCCTCTATGGGTTTCCAAATATCGCTTTGCCAATTCCGCAAGAACAGCCTTAGCGAAAGGCTTCTTGAAGGGAAAGATGTAACTCTGTGAGATGAATTAACAGAACACAGAGCAGTTTCTCATAAAGCTTCTTTCCAGTTTTGAACGGAAGATATTTCCTTTTTCACCATAGCCCTCTATGGGCTTCCAAATAGCCCTTTGCCAATTCCACAAGAACAGCCTTAGCGAAAGGCTTCTTGAAGGGAAAGATGTAACTCTGTGAGATGAATTCACAGAACACAGAGCAGTTTCTCAGAAAGCTTCTTTCCAGTTTTGAACAGAAGATATTTCCTTTTTCACCATAGCCCACTATGGGCTTCCAAATATCCCTTTGCCAATTCCACAAGAACAGCCTTAGCGAAAGGCTTCTTGAAGGGAAAGGTGTAACTCTGTGAGATGAATTCACAGAACACAGAGCAGTTTCTCAGAAAGCTTCTTTCCAGTTTTGAACGGAAGATATTTCCTTTTTCACCATAGGCCTCTATGGGCTTCCAAATATCCCTTTGCCATTTCCACAAGAACAGCCTCAGCGAAAGGCTTCTTGAAGGGAAAGATGTAACTCTGTGAGATGAATTAACAGAACACAGAGCAGTTTCTCAGAAACCTTCTTTCCAGTTTTGAACGGAAGATATTTCCTTTTTCACCATAGCCGTCTATGGGCTTTCAAATATCCCTTTGCCATTTCCACAAGAACAGCCTTAGCGAAAGGCTTCTTGAGGGGAAAGATGTAACTCTGTGAGACGAATTCACAGAACACAGAGCAGTTTCTCAGAAAGCTTCTTTCCAGTTTTGAAAGGAAGATATTTCCTTTTTCACCATAGGCCTCTAGGGGCTTCCAAATATCGCTTTGCCAATTCCACAAGAACAGTCTTAGCGAAAGGTTTCTTGAAGGGAAAGATGTAACTCTGTGAGATGAATTAACAGAACACAGAGCAGTTTCTCAGAAAGCTTCTTTCCAGTTTTGAACGGAAGATATTTCCTTTTTCACCATAGCCCTCTATGGGCTTCCAAATATCCCTTTGCCAATTCCACAAGAACAGCCTTAGCGAAAGGCTTCTTGAAGGGAAAGATGTAACTCTGTGAGATGAATTCAGAGAACACAGAGCAGTTTCTCAGAAAGCTTCTTTCCAGTTTTGAACGGAAGATATTTCCTTTTTCACCATAGGCCTCTATGGGCTTCCAAATATCTCTTTGCCAATTCCACAAGAACAGCCTCAGCGAAAGGCTTCTTGAAGGGAAAGATGTAACTCTGTGAGATGAATTCAGAGAACACAGAGCAGTTTCTCAGAAAGCTTCTTTCCAGTTTTGAATGGAATATATTTCCTTTTTCACCATAGCCGTCTATGGGCTTCCAAATATCCCTTTGCCAATTCCACAAGAACAGCCTTAGCGAAAGGCTTCTTGAAGGGAAAGATGTAACTCTGTGAGATGAATTAACAGAACACAGAGCAGTTTCTCAGAAAGCTTCTTTCCACTTTTGAACGGAAGATATTTCCTTTTTCTCCATAGCCCTCTATGGGTTTCCAAAAATCGCTTTGCCAATTCCACAAGAACAGCCTTAGCGAAAGGCTTCTTGAAGGGAAAGATGTAACTCTGTGAGATGAATTCACAGAACACAGAGCAGTTTCTCAGAAAGCTTCTTTCCAGTTTTGAACGGAAGATATTTCCTTTTTCACCATAGCCGTCAATGGGCTTCCAAATATCCCTTTGCCAATTCCTCAAGAACAGCCTTAGCGAAAGGCTTCTTGAAGGGAAAGATGTAACTCTGTGAGATGAATTAACAGAACACAGAGCAGTTTCTCAGAAAGCTTCTTTCCAGTTTTGAACGGAAGATATTTCCTTTTTCACCATAGCCCTCTATGGGCTTCCAAATATCCCTTTGCCAATTCCAGAAGAACAGCCTTAGCGAAAGGCTTCTTGAAGGGAAAGATGTAACTCTGTGAGATGAATTCACAGAACACAGAGCAGTTTCTCAGAAAGCTTCTTTCCAGTTTTGAACGGAAGATATTTCCTTTTTCACCATAGCCGTCTATGGGCTTGCAAATATCCCTTTGCCAATTCCACAAGAGCAGCCTTAGCGAAAGGCTTCTTGAAGGGAAAGATGTAACTCTGTGAGATGAATTCACAGAACACAGAGCAGTTTCTCAGAAAGCTTCTTTCCAGTTTTGAACGGAAGATATTTCCTTTTTCACCATAGCCCTCTATGGGCTTCCAAATATCCCTTTGCCAATTCCACAAGAACAGCCTTAGCGAAAGGCTTCTAGAAGGGAAAGATGTAACTCTGTGAGATGAATTCACAGAACACAGAGCAGTTTCTCAGAAAGCTTCTTTCCAGTTTTGAACGGAAGATATTTCCTTTTTCACCATAGGCCTCTATGGGCTTCCAAATATCCCTTTGCCATTTCCACAAGAACAGCCTCAGCGAAAGGCTTCTTGAAGGGAAAGATGTAACTCTGTGAGATGAATTCACAGAACACAGAGCAGTTTCTCAGAAACCTTCTTACCAGTTTTGAACGGAAGATATTTCCTTTTTCACCATAGCCGTCTAGGGGCTTTCAAATATCCCTTTGCCATTTCCACAAGAACAGCCTTAGCGAAAGGCTTCTTGAGGGGAAAGATGTAACTCTGTGAGATGAATTCACAGAAAACAGAGCAGTTTCTCAGAAAGCTTCTTTCCAGTTTTGAAAGGAAGATATTTCCTTTTTCACCATAGGCCTCTATGGGCTTCCAAATATCCCTTTGCCAATTCCACAAGAACAGCCTTAGCGAAAGGATTGTTGAAGGGAAAGATGTAACTCTGTGAGATGAATTCACAGAACACAGAGCAGTTTCTCAGAAAGCTTCTTTCCAGTTTTGAACGGAAGATATTTCCTTTTTCACCATAGCCCTCTACGGGCTTCCAAATATCGCTTTGCCAATTCCACAAGAACAGCCTTAGCGAAAGGCTTCTTGAAGGGAAAGATGTAACTCTGTGAGATGAATTCACAGAACACAGAGCAGTTTCTCAGAAAGCTTCTTTCCAGTTTTGAACGGAAGATATTTCCTTTTTCACCAGAGCCCTCTATGGGCTTCCAAATATCCCTTTGCCAATTCCACAAGAACAGCCTTAGAGAAAGGCTTCTTGAAGGGAAAGATGTAACTCTGTGAGATGAATTCAGAGAACACAGAGCAGTTTCTCAGAAAGCTTCTTTCCAGTTTTGAACGGAAGATATTTCCTTTTTCACCATAGGCCTCTATCGGCTTCCAAATATCCCTTTGCCAATTACACAAGAACAGCCTTAGCGAAAGGCTTCTTGAAGGGAGAGATGTAACTCTGTGAGATGAATTAACAGAACACAGAGCAGTTTCTCAGAAAGCTTCTTTCCAGTTTTGAACGGAAGATATTTCCGTTTGCACCATAGCCCTCTATGGGCTTCCAAATATCCCTTTGCCAATTCCACAAGAACAGCCTTAGCGAAAGGCTTCTTGAAGGGAAAGATGTAACTCTGTGAGATGAATTCAGAGAACACAGAGCAGTTTCTCAGAAAGCTTCTTTCCAGTTTTGAACGGAAGATATTTCCTTTTTCACCATAGGACTCTATGGGCTTCCAAATATCCCTTTGCCAATTCCACAAGAACAGCCTTAGCGAAAGGCTTCTTGAAGGGAAAGATGTAACTCTGTGAGATGAATTCACAGAACACAGAGCAGTTTCTCAGAAAGCTTCTTTCCAGTTTTGAACGGAAGATATTTCCTTTTTCACCATAGCCGTCTATGGGCTTCCAAATATCCGTTTGCCAATTCCACAAGAACAGCCTTAGCGAAAGGCTTCTTGAAGGGAAAGATGTAACTCTGTGAGATGAATTCACAGAACACAGAGCAGTTTCTCAGAAAGCTTCTTTCCAGTTTTGAACGGAAGATATTTCCTTTTTCACCATAGCCCTCTACGGACTTCCAAATATCGCTTTGCCAATTCCACAAGAACAGCCTTAGCGAAAGGCTTCTTGAAGGGAAAGATGTAACTCGGTGAGGTGAATTAACAGAACACAGAGCAGTTTCTCAGAAAGCTTCTTTCCAGTTTTGAACGGAAGATATTTCCTTTTTCACCATAGCCCTCTATGGGCTTCCAAATATCCCTTTGCCAATTCCACAAGAACAGCCTTAGCGAAAGGCTTCTTGAAGGGAAAGAAGTAACTCTGTGAGATGAATTCAGAGAACACAGAGCAGTTTCTCAGAAAGCTTCTTTCCAGTTTTGAACGGAAGATATTTCCTTTTTCACCATAGCCCTCTATGGGTTTCCAAAAATCGCTTTGCCAATTCCACAAGAACAGCCTTAGCGAAAGGCTTCTTGAAGGGAAAGATGTAACTGTGTGAGATGAATTCACAGAACACAGAGCAGTTTCTCAGAAAGCTTCTTTCCAGTTTTGAAAGGAAGATATTTCCTTTTTCACCATAGGCCTCTATGGGCTTCCAAATATCCCTTTGCCAATTCCACAAGAACAGCCTTAGCGAAAGGCTTCTTGAAGGGAAAGATGTAACTCTGTGAGATGAATTCACAGAACACAGAGCAGTTTCTCAGAAAGCTTCTTTCCAGTTTTGAACGGAAGATATTTCCTTTTTCACCATAGCCGTCTATGGGCTTCCAAATATCCCTTTGCCAATTCCACAAGAACAGCCTTAGCGAAAGGCTTCTTGAAGGGAAAGATGTAACTCTGTGAGATGAATTCACAGAACACAGAGCAGTTTCTCAGAAAGCTTCTTTCCAGTTTTGAACGGAAGATATTTCCTTTTTCACCATAGCCCTCTACGGGCTTCCAAATATCGCTTTGCCAATTCCACAAGAACAGCCCTTAGCGAAAGGCTTCTTGAAGGGAAAGATGTAACTCTGTGAGATGAATTCACAGAACACAGAGCAGTTTCTCAGAAAGCTTCTTTCCAGTTTTGAACGGAAGATATTTCCTTTTTCACCATAGCCCTCTATGGGCTTCCAAATATCCCTTTCTCAATTCCACAAGAACAGCCTTAGCGAAAGGCTTCTTGAAGGGAAAGATGTAACTCTGTGAGATGAATTCAGAGAACACAGAGCAGTTTCTCAGAAAGCTTCATTCCAATTTTGAACGGAAGATATTTCCTTTTTCACCATAGGCCTCTATGGGCTTCCAAATATCCCTTGCCAATTCCACAAGAACAGCCTTAGCGAAAAGCTTCTTGAAGGGAAAGATGTAACTCTGTGAGATGAATAAACAGAACACAGAGCAGTTTCTCAGAAAGCTTCTTTCCAGTTTTGAACGGAAGATATTACCTTTTTCACCATAGCCCTCTATGGGCTTCCAAATATCGCTTTGCTAATTCCACAAGAACAGCCTTAGCAAAAGGCTTCTTGAAGGGAAAGATGTAACTCTGTGAGATGAATTCACAGAACACAGAACCGTTTCTCAGAAAGCTTCTTTCCAGTTTTGAACGGAAGATATTTCCTTTTTCACCATAGCCCTCTATGTGTTTCCAAATATCGCTTTGCCAATTCCACAAGAACAGCCTTAGCGAAAGGCTTCTTGAAGGGAAAGATGTAACTCTGTGAGATGAATTCACAGAACACAGAGCAGTTTCTCAGAAAGCTTCTTTCCAGTTTTGAACGGAAGATATTTCCTTTTTCACCATAGCCCTCTATGGGCTTCCAAATATCCCTTTGCCAATTCCAGAAGAACAGCCTTAGCGAAAGGCTTCTTGAAGGGAAAGATGTAACTCTGTGAGATGAATTCACAGAACACAGAGCAGTTTCTCAGAAAGCTTCTTTCCAGTTTTGAACGGAAGATATTTCCTTTTTCACCATAGCCCTCTACGGGCTTCCAAATATCGCTTTGCCAATTCCACAAGAACAGCCTTAGCGAAAGGCTTCTTGAAGGGAAAGATGTAACTCTGTGAGATGAATTCACAGAACACAGAGCAGTTTCTCAGAAAGCTTCTTTCCAGTTTTGAACGGAAGATATTTCCTTTTTCACCAGAGCCCTCTATGGGCTTCCAAATATCCCTTTGCCAATTCCACAAGAACAGCCTTAGAGAAAGGCTTCTTGAAGGGAAAGATGTAACTCTGTGAGATGAATTCAGAGAACACAGAGCAGTTTCTCAGAAAGCTTCTTTCCAGTTTTGAACGGAAGATATTTCCTTTTTCACCATAGGCCTCTATCGGCTTCCAAATATCCCTTTGCCAATTACACAAGAACAGCCTTAGCGAAAGGCTTCTTGAAGGGAGAGATGTAACTCTGTGAGATGAATTAACAGAACACAGAGCAGTTTCTCAGAAAGCTTCTTTCCAGTTTTGAACGGAAGATATTTCCGTTTGCACCATAGCCCTCTATGGGCTTCCAAATATCCCTTTGCCAATTCCACAAGAACAGCCTTAGCGAAAGGCTTCTTGAAGGGAAAGATGTAACTCTGTGAGATGAATTCAGAGAACACAGAGCAGTTTCTCAGAAAGCTTCTTTCCAGTTTTGAACGGAAGATATTTCCTTTTTCACCATAGGACTCTATGGGCTTCCAAATATCCCTTTGCCAATTCCACAAGAACAGCCTTAGCGAAAGGCTTCTTGAAGGGAAAGATGTAACTCTGTGAGATGAATTCACAGAACACAGAGCAGTTTCTCAGAAAGCTTCTTTCCAGTTTTGAACGGAAGATATTTCCTTTTTCACCATAGCCGTCTATGGGCTTCCAAATATCCGTTTGCCAATTCCACAAGAACAGCCTTAGCGAAAGGCTTCTTGAAGGGAAAGATGTAACTCTGTGAGATGAATTCACAGAACACAGAGCAGTTTCTCAGAAAGCTTCTTTCCAGTTTTGAACGGAAGATATTTCCTTTTTCACCATAGCCCTCTACGGACTTCCAAATATCGCTTTGCCAATTCCACAAGAACAGCCTTAGCGAAAGGCTTCTTGAAGGGAAAGATGTAACTCGGTGAGGTGAATTAACAGAACACAGAGCAGTTTCTCAGAAAGCTTCTTTCCAGTTTTGAACGGAAGATATTTCCTTTTTCACCATAGCCCTCTATGGGCTTCCAAATATCCCTTTGCCAATTCCACAAGAACAGCCTTAGCGAAAGGCTTCTTGAAGGGAAAGAAGTAACTCTGTGAGATGAATTCAGAGAACACAGAGCAGTTTCTCAGAAAGCTTCTTTCCAGTTTTGAACGGAAGATATTTCCTTTTTCACCATAGCCCTCTATGGGTTTCCAAAAATCGCTTTGCCAATTCCACAAGAACAGCCTTAGCGAAAGGCTTCTTGAAGGGAAAGATGTAACTGTGTGAGATGAATTCACAGAACACAGAGCAGTTTCTCAGAAAGCTTCTTTCCAGTTTTGAAAGGAAGATATTTCCTTTTTCACCATAGGCCTCTATGGGCTTCCAAATATCCCTTTGCCAATTCCACAAGAACAGCCTTAGCGAAAGGCTTCTTGAAGGGAAAGATGTAACTCTGTGAGATGAATTCACAGAACACAGAGCAGTTTCTCAGAAAGCTTCTTTCCAGTTTTGAACGGAAGATATTTCCTTTTTCACCATAGCCGTCTATGGGCTTCCAAATATCCCTTTGCCAATTCCACAAGAACAGCCTTAGCGAAAGGCTTCTTGAAGGGAAAGATGTAACTCTGTGAGATGAATTCACAGAACACAGAGCAGTTTCTCAGAAAGCTTCTTTCCAGTTTTGAACGGAAGATATTTCCTTTTTCACCATAGCCCTCTACGGGCTTCCAAATATCGCTTTGCCAATTCCACAAGAACAGCCCTTAGCGAAAGGCTTCTTGAAGGGAAAGATGTAACTCTGTGAGATGAATTCACAGAACACAGAGCAGTTTCTCAGAAAGCTTCTTTCCAGTTTTGAACGGAAGATATTTCCTTTTTCACCATAGCCCTCTATGGGCTTCCAAATATCCCTTTCTCAATTCCACAAGAACAGCCTTAGCGAAAGGCTTCTTGAAGGGAAAGATGTAACTCTGTGAGATGAATTCAGAGAACACAGAGCAGTTTCTCAGAAAGCTTCATTCCAATTTTGAACGGAAGATATTTCCTTTTTCACCATAGGCCTCTATGGGCTTCCAAATATCCCTTGCCAATTCCACAAGAACAGCCTTAGCGAAAAGCTTCTTGAAGGGAAAGATGTAACTCTGTGAGATGAATAAACAGAACACAGAGCAGTTTCTCAGAAAGCTTCTTTCCAGTTTTGAACGGAAGATATTACCTTTTTCACCATAGCCCTCTATGGGCTTCCAAATATCGCTTTGCTAATTCCACAAGAACAGCCTTAGCAAAAGGCTTCTTGAAGGGAAAGATGTAACTCTGTGAGATGAATTCACAGAACACAGAACCGTTTCTCAGAAAGCTTCTTTCCAGTTTTGAACGGAAGATATTTCCTTTTTCACCATAGCCCTCTATGTGTTTCCAAATATCGCTTTGCCAATTCCACAAGAACAGCCTTAGCGAAAGGCTTCTTGAAGGGAAAGATGTAACTCTGTGAGATGAATTCACAGAACACAGAGCAGTTTCTCAGAAAGCTTCTTTCCAGTTTTGAACGGAAGATATTTCCTTTTTCACCATAGCCCTCTATGGGCTTCCAAATATCCCTTTGCCAATTCCAGAAGAACAGCCTTAGCGAAAGGCTTCTTGAAGGGAAAGATGTAACTCTGTGAGATGAATTCACAGAACACAGAGCAGTTTCTCAGAAAGCTTCTTTCCAGTTTTGAACGGAAGATATTTCCTTTTTCACCATAGCCCTCTACGGGCTTCCAAATATCGCTTTGCCAATTCCACAAGAACAGCCTTAGCGAAAGGCTTCTTGAAGGGAAAGATGTAACTCTGTGAGATGAATTCACAGAACACAGAGCAGTTTCTCAGAAAGCTTCTTTCCAGTTTTGAACGGAAGATATTTCCTTTTTCACCAGAGCCCTCTATGGGCTTCCAAATATCCCTTTGCCAATTCCACAAGAACAGCCTTAGCGAAAGGCTTCTTGAAGGGAAAGATGTAACTCTGTGAGATGAATTCAGAGAACACAGAGCAGTTTCTCAGAAAGCTTCTTTCCAGTTTTGAACGGAAGATATTTCCTTTTTCACCATAGGCCTCTATCGGCTTCCAAATATCCCTTTGCCAATTACACAAGAACAGCCTTAGCGAAAGGCTTCTTGAAGGGAGAGATGTAACTCTGTGAGATGAATTAACAGAACACAGAGCAGTTTCTCAGAAAGCTTCTTTCCAGTTTTGAACGGAAGATATTTCCGTTTGCACCATAGCCCTCTATGGGCTTCCAAATATCCCTTTGCCAATTCCACAAGAACAGCCTTAGCGAAAGGCTTCTTGAAGGGAAAGATGTAACTCTGTGAGATGAATTCACAGAACACAGAGCAGTTTCTCAGAAAGCTTCTTTCCAGTTTTGAACGGAAGATATTTCCTTTTTCACCATAGGACTCTATGGGCTTCCAAATATCCCTTTGCCAATTCCACAAGAACAGCCTTAGCGAAAGGCTTCTTGAAGGGAAAGATGTAACTCTGTGAGATGAATTCACAGAACACAGAGCAGTTTCTCAGAAAGCTTCTTTCCAGTTTTGAACGGAAGATATTTCCTTTTTCACCACAGCCGTCTATGGGCTTCCAAATATCCGTTTGCCAATTCCACAAGAACAGCCTTAGCGAAATGCTTCTTGAAGGGAAAGATGTAACTCTGTGAGATGAATTCACAGAACACAGAGCAGTTTCTCAGAAAGCTTCTTTCCAGTTTTGAACGGAAGATATTTCCTTTTTCACCATAGCCCTCTACGGACTTCCAAATATCGCTTTGCCAATTCCACAAGAACAGCCTTAGCGAAAGGCTTCTTGAAGGGAAAGATGTAACTCGGTGAGGTGAATTAACAGAACACAGAGCAGTTTCTCAGAAAGCTTCTTTCCAGTTTTGAACGGAAGATATTTCCTTTTTCACCATAGCCCTCTATGGGCTTCCAAATATCCCTTTGCCAATTCCACAAGAACAGCCTTAGTGAAAGGCTTCTTGAAGGGAAAGAAGTAACTCTGTGAGATGAATTCAGAGAACACAGAGCAGTTTCTCAGAAAGCTTCTTTCCAGTTTTGAACGGAAGATATTTCCTTTTTCACCATAGCCCTCTATGGGTTTCCAAAAATCGCTTTGCCAATTCCACAAGAACAGCCTTAGCGAAAGGCTTCTTGAAGGGAAAGATGTAACTGTGTGAGATGAATTCACAGAACACAGAGCAGTTTCTCAGAAAGCTTCTTTCCAGTTTTGAAAGGAAGATATTTCCTTTTTCACCATAGGCCTCTATGGGCTTCCAAATATCCCTTTGCCAATTCCACAAGAACAGCCTTAGCGAAAGGCTTCTTGAAGGGAAAGATGTAACTCTGTGAGATGAATTCATAGAACACAGAGCAGTTTCTCAGAAAGCTTCTTTCCAGTTTTGAACGGAAGATATTTCCTTTTTCACCATAGCCGTCTATGGGCTTCCAAATATCCCTTTGCCAATTCCACAAGAACAGCCTTAGCGAAAGGCTTCTTGAAGGGAAAGATGTAACTCTGTGAGATGAATTCACAGAACACAGAGCAGTTTCTCAGAAAGCTTCTTTCCAGTTTTGAACGGAAGATATTTCCTTTTTCACCATAGCCCTCTACGGGCTTCCAAATATCGCTTTGCCAATTCCACAAGAACAGCCCTTAGCGAAAGGCTTCTTGAAGGGAAAGATGTAACTCTGTGAGATGAATTCACAGAACACAGAGCAGTTTCTCAGAAAGCTTCTTTCCAGTTTTGAACGGAAGATATTTCCTTTTTCACCATAGCCCTCTATGGGCTTCCAAATATCCCTTTCTCAATTCCACAAGAACAGCCTTAGCGAAAGGCTTCTTGAAGGGAAAGATGTAACTCTGTGAGATGAATTCAGAGAACACAGAGCAGTTTCTCAGAAAGCTTCATTCCAATTTTGAACGGAAGATATTTCCTTTTTCACCATAGGCCTCTATGGGCTTCCAAATATCCCTTGCCAATTCCACAAGAACAGCCTTAGCGAAAAGCTTCTTGAAGGGAAAGATGTAACTCTGTGAGATGAATAAACAGAACACAGAGCAGTTTCTCAGAAAGCTTCTTTCCAGTTTTGAACGGAAGATATTACCTTTTTCACCATAGCCCTCTATGGGCTTCCAAATATCGCTTTGCTAATTCCACAAGAACAGCCTTAGCAAAAGGCTTCTTGAAGGGAAAGATGTAACTCTGTGAGATGAATTCACAGAACACAGAACCGTTTCTCAGAAAGCTTCTTTCCAGTTTTGAACGGAAGATATTTCCTTTTTCACCATAGCCCTCTATGTGTTTCCAAATATCGCTTTGCCAATTCCACAAGAACAGCCTTAGCGAAAGGCTTCTTGAAGGGAAAGATGTAACTCTGTGAGATGAATTCACAGAACACAGAGCAGTTTCTCAGAAAGCTTCTTTCCAGTTTTGAACGGAAGATATTTCCTTTTTCACCATAGCCCTCTATGGGCTTCCAAATATCCCTTTGCCAATTCCAGAAGAACAGCCTTAGCGAAAGGCTTCTTGAAGGGAAAGATGTAACTCTGTGAGATGAATTCACAGAACACAGAGCAGTTTCTCAGAAAGCTTCTTTCCAGTTTTGAACGGAAGATATTTCCTTTTTCACCATAGCCCTCTACGGGCTTCCAAATATCGCTTTGCCAATTCCACAAGAACAGCCTTAGCGAAAGGCTTCTTGAAGGGAAAGATGTAACTCTGTGAGATGAATTCACAGAACACAGAGCAGTTTCTCAGAAAGCTTCTTTCCAGTTTTGAACGGAAGATATTTCCTTTTTCACCATAGCCCTCTATGGGCTTCCAAATATCCCTTTGCCAATTCCACAAGAACAGCCTTAGCGAAAGGCTTCTTGAAGGGAAAGATGTAACTCTGTGAGATGAATTCAGAGAACACAGAGCAGTTTCTCAGAAAGCTTCTTTCCAGTTTTGAACGGAAGATATTTCCTTTTTCACCATAGGCCTCTATCGGCTTCCAAATATCCCTTTGCCAATTACACAAGAACAGCCTTAGCGAAAGGCTTCTTGAAGGGAGAGATGTAACTCTGTGAGATGAATTAACAGAACACAGAGCAGTTTCTCAGAAAGCTTCTTTCCAGTTTTGAACGGAAGATATTTCCGTTTGCACCATAGCCCTCTATGGGCTTCCAAATATCCCTTTGCCAATTCCACAAGAACAGCCTTAGCGAAAGGCTTCTTGAAGGGAAAGATGTAACTCTGTGAGATGAATTCAGAGAACACAGAGCAGTTTCTCAGAAAGCTTCTTTCCAGTTTTGAACGGAAGATATTTCCTTTTTCACCATAGGACTCTATGGGCTTCCAAATATCCCTTTGCCAATTCCACAAGAACAGCCTTAGCGAAAGGCTTCTTGAAGGGAAAGATGTAACTCTGTGAGATGAATTCACAGAACACAGAGCAGTTTCTCAGAAAGCTTCTTTCCAGTTTTGAACGGAAGATATTTCCTTTTTCACCATAGCCGTCTATGGGCTTCCAAATATCCGTTTGCCAATTCCACAAGAACAGCCTTAGCGAAAGGCTTCTTGAAGGGAAAGATGTAACTCTGTGAGATGAATTCACAGAACACAGAGCAGTTTCTCAGAAAGCTTCTTTCCAGTTTTGAACGGAAGATATTTCCTTTTTCACCATAGCCCTCTACGGACTTCCAAATATCGCTTTGCCAATTCCACAAGAACAGCCTTAGCGAAAGGCTTCTTGAAGGGAAAGATGTAACTCGGTGAGGTGAATTAACAGAACACAGAGCAGTTTCTCAGAAAGCTTCTTTCCAGTTTTGAACGGAAGATATTTCCTTTTCCACCATAGCCCTCTATGGGCTTCCAAATATCCCTTTGCCAATTCCACAAGAACAGCCTTAGCGAAAGGCTTCTTGAAGGGAAAGAAGTAACTCTGTGAGATGAATTCAGAGAACACAGAGCAGTTTCTCAGAAAGCTTCTTTCCAGTTTTGAACGGAAGATATTTCCTTTTTCACCATAGCCCTCTATGGGTTTCCAAAAATCGCTTTGCCAATTCCACAAGAACAGCCTTAGCGAAAGGCTTCTTGAAGGGAAAGATGTAACTGTGTGAGATGAATTCACAGAACACAGAGCAGTTTCTCAGAAAGCTTCTTTCCAGTTTTGAAAGGAAGATATTTCCTTTTTCACCATAGGCCTCTATGGGCTTCCAAATATCCCTTTGCCAATTCCACAAGAACAGCCTTAGCGAAAGGCTTCTTGAAGGGAAAGATGTAACTCTGTGAGATGAATTCATAGAACACAGAGCAGTTTCTCAGAAAGCTTCTTTCCAGTTTTGAACGGAAGATATTTCCTTTTTCACCATAGCCGTCTATGGGCTTCCAAATATCCCTTTGCCAATTCCACAAGAACAGCCTTAGCGAAAGGCTTCTTGAAGGGAAAGATGTAACTCTGTGAGATGAATTCACAGAACACAGAGCAGTTTCTCAGAAAGCTTCTTTCCAGTTTTGAACGGAAGATATTTCCTTTTTCACCATAGCCCTCTACGGGCTTCCAAATATCGCTTTGCCAATTCCACAAGAACAGCCCTTAGCGAAAGGCTTCTTGAAGGGAAAGATGTAACTCTGTGAGATGAATTCACAGAACACAGAGCAGTTTCTCAGAAAGCTTCTTTCCAGTTTTGAACGGAAGATATTTCCTTTTTCACCATAGCCCTCTATGGGCTTCCAAATATCCCTTTCTCAATTCCACAAGAACAGCCTTAGCGAAAGGCTTCTTGAAGGGAAAGATGTAACTCTGTGAGATGAATTCAGAGAACACAGAGCAGTTTCTCAGAAAGCTTCATTCCAATTTTGAACGGAAGATATTTCCTTTTTCACCATAGGCCTCTATGGGCTTCCAAATATCCCTTGCCAATTCCACAAGAACAGCCTTAGCGAAAAGCTTCTTGAAGGGAAAGATGTAACTCTGTGAGATGAATAAACAGAACACAGAGCAGTTTCTCAGAAAGCTTCTTTCCAGTTTTGAACGGAAGATATTACCTTTTTCACCATAGCCCTCTATGGGCTTCCAAATATCGCTTTGCTAATTCCACAACAACAGCCTTAGCAAAAGGCTTCTTGAAGGGAAAGATGTAACTCTGTGAGATGAATTCACAGAACACAGAACCGTTTCTCAGAAAGCTTCTTTCCAGTTTTGAACGGAAGATATTTCCTTTTTCACCATAGCCCTCTATGTGTTTCCAAATATCGCTTTGCCAATTCCACAAGAACAGCCTTAGCGAAAGGCTTCTTGAAGGGAAAGATGTAACTCTGTGAGATGAATTCACAGAACACAGAGCAGTTTCTCAGAAAGCTTCTTTCCAGTTTTGAACGGAAGATATTTCCTTTTTCACCATAGCCGTCTAAGGGCTTCCAAATATCCCTTTGCCAATTCCTCAAGAACAGCCTTAGCGAAAGGCTTCTTGAAGGGAAAGATGTAACTCTGTGAGATGAATTAACAGAACACAGAGCAGTTTCTCAGAAAGCTTCTTTCCAGTTTTGAACGGAAGATATTTCCTTTTTCACCATAACCCTCTATGGGCTTCCAAATATCCCTTTGCCAATTCCACAAGAACAGCCTTAGCGAAAGGCTTCTTGAAGGGAAAGATGTAACTCTGTGAGATGAATTCACAGAACACAGAGCAGTTTCTCAGAAAGCTTCTTTCCACTTTTGAACGGAAGATATTTCCTTTTTCACCATAGCCCTCTATGGGCTTCCAAATATCCCTTTGCCAATTCCACAAGAACAGCCTTAGCGAAAGGCTTCTTGAAGGGAAAGATGTAACTCTGTGAGATGAATTAACAGAACACAGAGCAGTTTCTCAGAAAGCTTCTTTCCAGTTTTGAACGGAAGATATTTCCTTTTTCACCATAGCCCTCTATGGGCTTCCAAATATCCCTTTGCCAATTCCACAAGAACAGCCTTAGCGAAAGGCTTCTTGAAGGGAAAGATGTAACACTGTGAGATGAATTCACAGAACACAGAGCAGTTTCTCAGAAAGCTTCTTTCCAGTTTTGAACGGAAGATATTTCCTTTTTCACCATAGCCCTCTATGGGCTTCCAAATATCCCTTTGCCAATTCCACAAGAACAGCCTTAGCGAAAGGCTTCTTGAAGGGAAAGATGTAACTCTGTGAGATGAATTCACAGAACACAGAGCAGTTTCTCAGAAAGCTTCTTTCCAGTTTTGAACGGAAGATATTTCCTTTTTCACCATAGCCCTCTATGGGCTTCCAAATATCCCTTTGCCAATTCCACAAGAACAGCCTTAGCGAAAGGCTTCTTGAAGGGAAAGATGTAACTCTGTGAGATGAATTAACAGAACACAGAGCAGTTTCTCAGAAAGCTCCTTTCCAGTTTTGAACGGAAGATATTTCCTTTTTCACCATAGCCCTCTATGGGCTTCCAAATATCCCTTTGCCAATTCCACAAGAACAGCCTTAGCGAAAGGCTTCTTGAAGGGAAAGATGTAACTCTGTGAGATGAATTCACAGAACACAGAGCAGTTTCTCAGAAAGCTTCTTTCCAGTTTTGAACGGAAGATATTTCCTTTTTCACCATAGCCCTCTATGGGCTTCCAAATATCCCTTTGCCAATTCCACAAGAACAGCCTTAGCGAAAGGCTTCTTGAAGGGAAAGATGTAACTCTGTGAGATGAATTAACAGAACACAGAGCAGTTTCTCAGAAAGCTTCTTTCCAGTTTTGAACGGAAGATATTTCCTTTTTCACCACAGCCCTCTATGGGCTTCCAAATATCGCTTTGCCAATTCCACAAGAACAGCCTTAGCGAAAGGCTTCTTGAAGGGAAAGATGTAACTCTGTGAGATGAATTCACAGAACACAGAGCAGTTTCTCATAAAGCTTCTTTCCAGTTTTGAACGGAAGATATTTCCTTTTTCACCATAGCCCTCTATGGGCTTCCAAATAGCCCTTTGCCAATTCCACAAGAACAGCCTTAGCGAAAGGCTTCTTGAAGGGAAAGATGTAACTCTGTGAGATGAATTCACAGAACACAGAGCAGTTTCTCAGAAAGCTTCTTTCCAGTTTTGAACAGAAGATATTTCCTTTTTCACCATAGCCCTCTATGGGCTTCCAAATATCCCTTTGCCAATTCCACAAGAACAGCCTTAGCGAAAGGCTTCTTGAAGGGAAAGGTGTAACTCTGTGAGATGAATTCACAGAACACAGAGCAGTTTCTCAGAAAGCTTCTTTCCAGTTTTGAACGGAAGATATTTCCTTTTTCACCATAGGCCTCTATGGGCTTCCAAATATCCCTTTGCCATTTCCACAAGAACAGCCTCAGCGAAAGGCTTCTTGAAGGGAAAGATGTAACTCTGTGAGATGAATTAACAGAACACAGAGCAGTTTCTCAGAAACCTTCTTTCCAGTTTTGAACGGAAGATATTTCCTTTTTCACCATAGCCGTCTATGGGCTTTCAAATATCCCTTTGCCATTTCCACAAGAACAGCCTTAGCGAAAGGCTTCTTGAGGGGAAAGATGTAACTCTGTGAGACGAATTCACAGAACACAGAGCAGTTTCTCAGAAAGCTTCTTTCCAGTTTTGAAAGGAAGATATTTCCTTTTTCACCATAGGCCTCTAGGGGCTTCCAAATATCGCTTTGCCAATTCCACAAGAACAGTCTTAGCGAAAGGTTTCTTGAAGGGAAAGATGTAACTCTGTGAGATGAATTAACAGAACACAGAGCAGTTTCTCAGAAAGCTTCTTTCCAGTTTTGAACGGAAGATATTTCCTTTTTCACCATAGCCCTCTATGGGCTTCCAAATATCCCTTTGCCAATTCCACAAGAACAGCCTTAGCGAAAGGCTTCTTGAAGGGAAAGATGTAACTCTGTGAGATGAATTCAGAGAACACAGAGCAGTTTCTCAGAAAGCTTCTTTCCAGTTTTGAACGGAAGATATTTCCTTTTTCACCATAGGCCTCTATGGGCTTCCAAATATCTCTTTGCCAATTCCACAAGAACAGCCTCAGCGAAAGGCTTCTTGAAGGGAAAGATGTAACTCTGTGAGATGAATTCAGAGAACACAGAGCAGTTTCTCAGAAAGCTTCTTTCCAGTTTTGAATGGAATATATTTCCTTTTTCACCATAGCCGTCTATGGGCTTCCAAATATCCCTTTGCCAATTCCACAAGAACAGCCTTAGCGAAAGGCTTCTTGAAGGGAAAGATGTAACTCTGTGAGATGAATTAACAGAACACAGAGCAGTTTCTCAGAAAGCTTCTTTCCACTTTTGAACGGAAGATATTTCCTTTTTCTCCATAGCCCTCTATGGGTTTCCAAAAATCGCTTTGCCAATTCCACAAGAACAGCCTTAGCGAAAGGCTTCTTGAAGGGAAAGATGTAACTCTGTGAGATGAATTCACAGAACACAGAGCAGTTTCTCAGAAAGCTTCTTTCCAGTTTTGAACGGAAGATATTTCCTTTTTCACCATAGCCGTCTATGGGCTTCCAAATATCCCTTTGCCAATTCCTCAAGAACAGCCTTAGCGAAAGGCTTCTTGAAGGGAAAGATGTAACTCTGTGAGATGAATTCACAGAACACAGAGCAGTTTCTCAGAAACCTTCTTTCCAGTTTTGAACGGAAGATATTTCCTTTTTCACCATAGCCGTCTATGGGCTTTCAAATATCCCTTTGCCATTTCCACAAGAACAGCCTTAGCGAAAGGATTCTTGAAGGGAAAGATGTAACTCTGTGAGATGAATTCACAGAACACAGAGCAGTTTCTCAGAAAGCTTCTTTCCAGTTTTGAAAGGAAGATATTTCCTTTTTCACCATAGGCTTCTACGGGCTTCCAAATATCCCTTTGCCAATTCCACAAGAACAGCCTTAGCGAAAGGCTTCTCGAAGGGAAAGATGTAACTCTGTGAGATGAATTTACAGAACACAGAGCAGTTTCTCAGAAAGCTTCTTTCCAGTTTTGAACGGAAGATATTTCCTTTTTCACCATAGCCGTCTATGGGCTTCCAAATATCCCTTTGCCAATTCCTCAAGAACAGCCTTAGCGAAAGGCTTCTTGAAGGGAAAGATGTAACTCTGTGAGATGAATTCACAGAACACAGAGCAGTTTCTCAGAAAGCTTCTTTCCAGTTTTGAACGGAAGATATTTCCTTTTTCACCATAGGCCTCTATGGGCTTCCAAATATCCCTTTGCCATTTCCACAAGAACAGCCTCAGCGAAAGGCTTCTTGAAGGGAAAGATGTAACTCTGTGAGATGAATTCACAGAACACAGAGCAGTTTCTCTGAAACCTTCTTTCCAGTTTTGAACGGAAGATATTTCCTTTTTCACCATAGCCGTCTATGGGCTTTCAAATATCCCTTTGCCATTTCCACAAGAACAGCCTTAGCGAAAGGCTTCTTGAAGGGAAAGATGTAACTCTGTGAGATGAATTCACAGAACACAGAGCAGTTTCTCAGAAAGCTTCTTTCCAGTTTTGAAAGGAAGATATTTCCTTTTTCACCATAGGCCTCTAGGGGCTTCCAAATATCCCTTTGCCAATTCCACAAGAACAGCCTTAGCGAAAGGCTTCTTGAAGGGAAAGATGTAACTCTGTGAGATGAATTCATAGAACACAGAGCAGTTTCTCAGAAAGCTTCTTTCCAGTTTTCAACGGAAGATATTTCCTTTTTCACCATAGCCGTCTATGGGCTTCCAAATATCCTTTTGCCAATTCCACAAGAACAGCCTTAGCGAAAGGCTTCTTGAAGGGAAAGATGTAACTCTGTGAGATGAATTCACAGAACACAGAGCAGTTTCTCAGAAAGCTTCTTTCCAGTTTTGAACGGAAGGTATTTCCTTTTTCACCATAGCCCTCTACGGGCTTCCAAATATCGCTTTGCCAATTCCACAAGAACAGCCTTAGCGAAAGGCTTCTAGAAGGGAAAGATGTAACTCTGTGAGATGAATTCAGAGAACACAGAGCAGTTTCTCAGAAAGCTTCTTTCCAGTTTTGAACGGAAGATATTTCCTTTTTCACCATAGCCCTCTATGGGCTTCCAAATATCCCTTTGTCAATCCCACAAGAACAGCCTTAGCGAAAGGCTTCTTGAAGGGAAAGATGTAACTCTGTGAAATGAATTCAGAGAACACAGAGCAGTTTCTCAGAAAGCTTCTTTCCAGTTTTGAACGGAAGATATTTCCTTTTTCACCATAGGACTCTATGGGCTTCCAAATATCCCTTTGCCAATTCCACAAGAACAGCCTTAGCGAAAGGCTTCTTGAAAGGAAAGATGTAACTCTGTGAGATGAATTCACAGAACACAGAGCAGTTTTTCAGAAAGCTTCTTTCCAGTTTTGAACGGAAGATATTTCCTTTTTCACCATAGCCGTCTATGGGCTTCCAAATATCCCATTGCCAATTCCACAAGATCAGCCTTAGCGAAAGGCTTCTTGAAGGGAAAGATGTAACTCTGTGAGATGAATTCACAGAACACAGAGCAGTTTCTCAGAAAGCTTCTTTCCAGTTTTGAATGGAATATATTTCCTTTTTCACCATAGCCGTCTATGGGCTTCCAAATATCCCTTTGCCACTTCCACAAGAACAGCCTTAGCGAAAGGCTTCTTGAAGGGAAAGATGTAACTCTGTGAGATGAATTAACAGAACACAGAGCAGTTTCTCAGAAAGCTTCTTTCCACTTTTGAACGGAAGATATTTCCTTTTTCACCATAGCCCTCTATGGGTTTCCAAAAATCGCTTTGCCAATTCCCCAAGAACAGCCTTAGCGAAAGGCTTCTTAAAGGGAAAGATGTAACTCTGTGAGATGAATTCACAGAACACAGAGCAGTTTCTCAGAAAGCTTCTTAACAGTTTTGAACGGAAGATATTTCCTTTTTCACCATAGCCCTCTATAGGCTTCCAAATATCCCTTTGCCAATTCCACAAGAACAGCCTTAGCGAAAGGCTTCTTGAAGGGAAAGATGTAACTCTGTGAGATGAATTCACAGAACACAGAGCAGTTTCTCAGAAAGCTTCTTTCCAGTTTTGAACGGAAGATATTTCCTTTTTCACCATAGCCCTCTATGGGCTTCCAAATATCCCTTTGCCAATTCCACAAGAACAGCCTTAGCGAAAGGCTTCTTGAAGGGAAAGATGTAACTCTTTGAGATGAATTCACAGAACACAGAGCAGTTTCTCAGAAAGCTTCTTTCCAGTTTTGAACGAAAGGTATTTCCTTTTTCACCATAGCCCTCTATGGGCTTCCAAATATCGCTTTTCCAATTCCACAAGAACAACCTTAGCGAAAGGCTTCTTCAAGGGAAAGATGTAACTCTGTGAGATGAATTAACAGAACACAGAGCAGTTTCTCAGAAAGCTTCTTTCCAGTTTTGAACGGAAGATATTTCCTTTTTCACCACAGCCCTCTATGGGCTTCCAAATATAACTTTGCCAATTCCACAAGAACAGCCTTAGAGAAAAGCTTCTTGAAGGGAAAGATGTACCTCTGTGAGATGAAGTCACAGAACACAGAGCAGTTTCTCAGAAACCTTCTTTCCAGTTTTGAACGGAAGATATTTCCTTTTTCACCATAGCCGTCTATGGGCTTTCAAATATCCCTTTGCCATTTCCACAAGAACAGCCTTAGCGAAAGGCTTCTTGAGGGGAAAGATGTAACTCTGTGAGACGAATTCACAGAACACAGAGCAGTTTCTCAGAAACCTTCTTTCCAGTTTTGAACGGAAGATATTTCCTTTTTCACCATAGCCCTCTATGGGCTTCCAAATATCCCTTTGTCAATCCCACAAGAACAGCCTTAGCGAAAGGCTTCTTGAAGGGAAAGATGTAACTCTGTGAAATGAATTCAGAGAACACAGAGCAGTTTCTCAGAAAGCTTCTTTCCAGTTTTGAACTGAAGATATTTCCTTTTTCACCATAGGACTCTATGGGCTTCCAAATATCCCTTTGCCAATTCCACAAGAACAGCCTTAGCGAAAGGCTTCTTGAAAGGAAAGATGTAACTCTGTGAGATGAATTCACAGAACACAGAGCAGTTTTTCAGAAAGCTTCTTTCCAGTTTTGAACGGAAGATATTTCCTTTTTCACCATAGCCGTCTATGGGCTTCCAAATATCCCTTTGCCAATTCCACAAGATCAGCCTTAGCGAAAGGCTTCTTGAAGGGAAAGATGTAACTCTGTGAGATGAATTAACAGAACACAGAGCAGTTTCTCAGAAAGCTTCTTTCCAGTTTTGAATGGAATATATTTCCTTTTTCACCATAGCCGTCTATGGGCTTCCAAATATCCCTTTGCCACTTCCACAAGAACAGCCTTAGCGAAAGGCTTCTTGAAGGGAAAGATGTAACTCTGTGAGATGAATTAACAGAACACAGAGCAGTTTCTCAGAAAGCTTCTTTCCACTTTTGAACGGAAGATATTTCCTTTTTCACCATAGCCCTCTATGGGTTTCCAAAAATCGCTTTGCCAATTCCCCAAGAACAGCCTTAGCGAAAGGCTTCTTAAAGGGAAAGATGTAACTCTGTGAGATGAATTAACAGAACACAGAGCAGTTTCTCAGAAAGCTTCTTTCCAGTTTTGAACGGAAGATATTTCCTTTTTCACCACAGCCCTCTATGGGCTTCCAAATATAACTTTGCCAATTCCACAAGAACAGCCTTAGAGAAAAGCTTCTTGAAGGGAAAGATGTACCTCTGTGAGATGAATTCACAGAACACAGAGCAGTTTCTCAGAAACCTTCTTTCCAGTTTTGAACGGAAGATATTTCCTTTTTCACCATAGCCGTCTATGGGCTTTCAAATATCCCTTTGCCATTTCCACAAGAACAGCCTTAGCGAAAGGCTTCTTGAGGGGAAAGATGTAACTCTGTGAGACGAATTCACAGAACACAGAGCAGTTTCTCAGAAAGCTTCTTTCCAGTTTTGAAAGGAAGATATTTCCTTTTTCACCATAGGCCTCTAGGGGCTTCCAAATATCCCTTTGCCAATTCCACAAGAACAGCCTTAGCGAAAGGCTTCTTGAAGGGAAAGATGTAACTCTGTGAGATGAATTTACAGAACACAGAGCAGTTTCTCAGAAAGCTTCTTTCCAGTTTTGAACGGAAGATATTTCCTTTTTCACCATAGCCGTCTATGGGCTTTCAAATATCCCTTTGCCATTTCCACAAGAACAGCCTTAGCGAAAGGATTCTTGAAGGGAAAGATGTAACTCTGTGAGATGAATTCACAGAACACAGAGCAGTTTCTCAGAAAGCTTCTTTCCAGTTTTGAAAGGAAGATATTTCCTTTTTCACCATAGGCTTCTATGGGCTTCCAAATATCCCTTTGCCAATTCCACAAGAACAGCCTTAGCGAAAGTCTTCTTGAAGGGAAAGATGTAACTCTGTGAGATGAATTTACAGAACACAGAGCAGTTTCTCAGAAAGCTTCTTTCCAGTTTTGAACGGAAGATATTTCCTTTTTCACCATAGCCGTCTATGGGCTTCCAAATATCCCTTTGCCAATTCCTCAAGAACAGCCTTAGCGAAAGGCTTCTTGAAGGGAAAGATGTAACTCTGTGAGATGAATTCACAGAACACAGAGCAGTTTCTCAGAAAGCTTCTTTCCAGTTTTGAACGGAAGATATTTCCTTTTTCACCTTAGGCCTCTATGGGCTTCCAAATATCCCTTTGCCATTTCCACAAGAACAGCCTCAGCGAAAGGCTTCTTGAAGGGAAAGATGTAACTCTGTGAGATGAATTCACAGAACACAGAGCAGTTTCTCTGAAACCTTCTTTCCAGTTTTGAACGGAAGATATTTCCTTTTTCACCATAGCCGTCTATGGGCTTTCAAATATCCCTTTGCCATTTCCACAAGAACAGCTTAGCGAAAGGCTTCTTGAAGGGAAAGATGTAACTCTGTGAGATGAATTCACAGAACACAGAGCAGTTTCTCAGAAAGCTTCTTTCCAGTTTTGAAAGGAAGATATTTCCTTTTTCACCATAGGCCTCTAGGGGCTTCCTAATATCCCTTTGCCAATTCCACAAGAACAGCCTTAGCGAAAGGCTTCTTGAAGGGAAAGATGTAACTCTGTGAGATGAATTCATAGAACACAGAGCAGTTTCTCAGAAAGCTTCTTTCCAGTTTTGAACGGAAGATATTTCCTTTTTCACCATAGCCGTCTATGGGCTTCCAAATATCCTTTTGCCAATTCCACAAGAACAGCCTTAGCGAAAGGCTTCTTGAAGGGAAAGATGTAACTCTGTGAGATGAATTCACAGAACACAGAGCAGTTTCTCAGAAAGCTTCTTTCCAGTTTTGAACGGAAGGTATTTCCTTTTTCACCATAGCCCTCTACGGGCTTCCAAATATCACTTTGCCAATTCCACAAGAACAGCCTTAGCGAAAGGCTTCTAGAAGGGAAAGATGTAACTCTGTCAGATGAATTAACAGAACACAGAGCAGTTTCTCAGAAAGCTTCTTTCCAGTTTTGAACGGAAGATATTTCCTTTTTCACCACAGCCCTCTATGGGCTTCCAAATATAACTTTGCCAATTCCACAAGAACAGCCTTAGAGAAAAGCTTCTTGAAGGGAAAGATGTACCTCTGTGAGATGAAGTCACAGAACACAGAGCAGTTTCTCAGAAACCTTCTTTCCAGTTTTGAACGGAAGATATTTCCTTTTTCACCATAGCCGTCTATGGGCTTTCAAATATCCCTTTGCCATTTCCACAAGAACAGCCTTAGCGAAAGGCTTCTTGAGGGGAAAGATGTAACTCTGTGAGACGAATTCACAGAACACAGAGCAGTTTCTCAGAAACCTTCTTTCCAGTTTTGAACGGAAGATATTTCCTTTTTCACCATAGCCCTCTATGGGCTTCCAAATATCCCTTTGTCAATCCCACAAGAACAGCCTTAGCGAAAGGCTTCTTGAAGGGAAAGATGTAACTCTGTGAAATGAATTCAGAGAACACAGAGCAGTTTCTCAGAAAGCTTCTTTCCAGTTTTGAACGGAAGATATTTCCTTTTTCACCATAGGACTCTATGGGCTTCCAAATATCCCTTTGCCAATTCCACAAGAACAGCCTTAGCGAAAGGCTTCTTGAAAGGAAAGATGTAACTCTGTGAGATGAATTCACAGAACACAGAGCAGTTTTTCAGAAAGCTTCTTTCCAGTTTTGAACGGAAGATATTTCCTTTTTCACCATAGCCGTCTATGGGCTTCCAAATATCCCTTTGCCAATTCCACAAGATCAGCCTTAGCGAAAGGCTTCTTGAAGGGAAAGATGTAACTCTGTGAGATGAATTAACAGAACACAGAGCAGTTTCTCAGAAAGCTTCTTTCCAGTTTTGAATGGAATATATTTCCTTTTTCACCATAGCCGTCTATGGGCTTCCAAATATCCCTTTGCCACTTCCACAAGAACAGCCTTAGCGAAAGGCTTCTTGAAGGGAAAGATGTAACTCTGTGAGATGAATTAACAGAACACAGAGCAGTTTCTCAGAAAGCTTCTTTCCACTTTTGAACGGAAGATATTTCCTTTTTCACCATAGCCCTCTATGGGTTTCCAAAAATCGCTTTGCCAATTCCCCAAGAACAGCCTTAGCGAAAGGCTTCTTAAAGGGAAAGATGTAACTCTGTGAGATGAATTAACAGAACACAGAGCAGTTTCTCAGAAAGCTTCTTTCCAGTTTTGAACGGAAGATATTTCCTTTTTCACCACAGCCCTCTATGGGCTTCCAAATATAACTTTGCCAATTCCACAAGAACAGCCTTAGAGAAAAGCTTCTTGAAGGGAAAGATGTACCTCTGTGAGATGAATTCACAGAACACAGAGCAGTTTCTCAGAAACCTTCTTTCCAGTTTTGAACGGAAGATATTTCCTTTTTCACCATAGCCGTCTATGGGCTTTCAAATATCCCTTTGCCATTTCCACAAGAACAGCCTTAGCGAAAGGCTTCTTGAGGGGAAAGATGTAACTCTGTGAGACGAATTCACAGAACACAGAGCAGTTTCTCAGAAAGCTTCTTTCCAGTTTTGAAAGGAAGATATTTCCTTTTTCACCATAGGCCTCTAGGGGCTTCCAAATATCCCTTTGCCAATTCCACAAGAACAGCCTTAGCGAAAGGCTTCTTGAAGGGAAAGATGTAACTCTGTGAGATGAATTTACAGAACACAGAGCAGTTTCTCAGAAAGCTTCTTTCCAGTTTTGAACGGAAGATATTTCCTTTTTCACCATAGCCGTCTATGGGCTTTCAAATATCCCTTTGCCATTTCCACAAGAACAGCCTTAGCGAAAGGATTCTTGAAGGGAAAGATGTAACTCTGTGAGATGAATTCACAGAACACAGAGCAGTTTCTCAGAAAGCTTCTTTCCAGTTTTGAAAGGAAAATATTTCCTTTTTCACCATAGGCTTCTATGGGCTTCCAAATATCCCTTTGCCAATTCCACAAGAACAGCCTTAGCGAAAGTCTTCTTGAAGGGAAAGATGTAACTCTGTGAGATGAATTTACAGAACACAGAGCAGTTTCTCAGAAAGCTTCTTTCCAGTTTTGAACGGAAGATATTTCCTTTTTCACCATAGCCGTCTATGGGCTTCCAAATATCCCTTTGCCAATTCCTCAAGAACAGCCTTAGCGAAAGGCTTCTTGAAGGGAAAGATGTAACTCTGTGAGATGAATTCACAGAACACAGAGCAGTTTCTCAGAAAGCTTCTTTCCAGTTTTGAACGGAAGATATTTCCTTTTTCACCTTAGGCCTCTATGGGCTTCCAAATATCCCTTTGCCATTTCCACAAGAACAGCCTCAGCGAAAGGCTTCTTGAAGGGAAAGATGTAACTCTGTGAGATGAATTCACAGAACACAGAGCAGTTTCTCTGAAACCTTCTTTCCAGTTTTGAACGGAAGATATTTCCTTTTTCACCATAGCCGTCTATGGGCTTTCAAATATCCCTTTGCCATTTCCACAAGAACAGCTTAGCGAAAGGCTTCTTGAAGGGAAAGATGTAACTCTGTGAGATGAATTCACAGAACACAGAGCAGTTTCTCAGAAAGCTTCTTTCCAGTTTTGAAAGGAAGATATTTCCTTTTTCACCATAGGCCTCTAGGGGCTTCCTAATATCCCTTTGCCAATTCCACAAGAACAGCCTTAGCGAAAGGCTTCTTGAAGGGAAAGATGTAACTCTGTGAGATGAATTCATAGAACACAGAGCAGTTTCTCAGAAAGCTTCTTTCCAGTTTTGAACGGAAGATATTTCCTTTTTCACCATAGCCGTCTATGGGCTTCCAAATATCCTTTTGCCAATTCCACAAGAACAGCCTTAGCGAAAGGCTTCTTGAAGGGAAAGATGTAACTCTGTGAGATGAATTCACAGAACACAGAGCAGTTTCTCAGAAAGCTTCTTTCCAGTTTTGAACGGAAGGTATTTCCTTTTTCACCATAGCCCTCTACGGGCTTCCAAATATCACTTTGCCAATTCCACAAGAACAGCCTTAGCGAAAGGCTTCTAGAAGGGAAAGATGTAACTCGGTGAGGTGAATTAACAGAACACAGAGCAGTTTCTCAGAAAGCTTCTTTCCAGTTTTGAACGGAAGATATTTCCTTTTTCACCACAGCCCTCTATGGGCTTCCAAATATCCCTTTGTCAATCCCACAAGAACAGCCTTAGCGAAAGGCTTCTTGAAGGGAAAGATGTAACTCTGTGAAATGAATTCAGAGAACACAGAGCAGTTTCTCAGAAAGCTTCTTTCCAGTTTTGAACGGAAGATATTTCCTTTTTCACCATAAGACTCTATGGGCTTCCAAATATCCCTTTGCCAATTCCACAAGAACAGCCTTAGCGAAAGGCTTCTTGAAAGGAAAGATGTAACTCTGTGAGATGAATTCACAGAACACAGAGCAGTTTTTCAGAAAGCTTCTTTCCAGTTTTGAACGGAAGATATTTCCTTTTTCACCATAGCCGTCTATGGGCTTCCAAATATCCCTTTGCCAATTCCACAAGATCAGCCTTAGCGAAAGGCTTCTTGAAGGGAAAGATGTAACTCTGTGAGATGAATTAACAGAACACAGAGCAGTTTCTCAGAAAGCTTCTTTCCAGTTTTGAATGGAATATATTTCCTTTTTCACCATAGCCGTCTATGGGCTTCCAAATATCCCTTTGCCACTTCCACAAGAACAGCCTTAGCGAAAGGCTTCTTGAAGGGAAAGATGTAACTCTGTGAGATGAATTAACAGAACACAGAGCAGTTTCTCAGAAAGCTTCTTTCCACTTTTGAACGGAAGATATTTCCTTTTTCACCATAGCCCTCTATGGGTTTCCAAAAATCGCTTTGCCAATTCCCCAAGAATAGCCTTAGCGAAAATTTTTTTGAAGGGAAAGAAGTAACTCTGTGAGATGAATTCAGAGAACACAGAGCAGTTTCTCAGAAAGCTTCTTTCCAGTTTTGAACGGAAGATATTTCCTTTTTCACCATAGGCCTCTACGGGCTTCCAAATATCGCTTTGCCAATTCCACAAGAACAGCCTTAGCGAAAGGCTTCTTGAAGGGAAAGATGTAACTCTGTGAGATGAATTAACAGAACACAGAGCAGTTTCTCAGAAAGCTTCTTTCCAGTTTTGAACGGAAGATATTTCCTTTTTCACCATAGCCCTCTAAGGGCTTCCAAATATCCCTTTGCCAATTCCACAAGAACAGCTTTAGCGAAAGGCTTCTTGAAGGGAAAGATGTAACTCTCTGAGATGAATTCAGAGAACACAGAGCAGTTTCTCAGAAAGCTTCTTTCCAGTTTTGAACGGAGGATATTTCCTTTTTCACCATAGGCCTCTATGGGCTTCCAAATATCCCTTTGCCAATTCCACAAGAACAGCCTTAGCGAAAGGCTTTTTGAAGGGAAAGAAGTAACTCTGTGAGATGAATTCACAGAACACAGAGCAGTTTCCAGAAAGCTGCTTTCCTGTTTTGAACGGAAGATATTTCCTTTTTCACCATAGCCGTCTATGGGCTTCCAAATATCCCTTTGCCAATTCCACAAGAACAGCCTAAGCGAAAGGCTTCTTGAAGGGAAAGATGTAACTCTCTGAGATGATTTAACAGAACACAGAGCAGTTTCTCAGAAAGCTTCTTTCCAGTTTTGAACGGAAGATATTTCCTTTTTCACCATAGCCCTCTATGGGCTTCCAAATATCGCTTTGCCAATTCCACAAGAACAGCCTTAGCAAAAGGCTTCTTGAAGGGAAAGATGTAACTCTGTGAGATGAATTCACAGAACACAGTGCAGTTTCTCAGAAAGCTTCTTTCCAGTTTTGAACGGAAGATATTTCCTTTTTCACCATAGCCCTCTATGTGTTTCCAAATATCGCTTTGCCAATTCCACAAGAACAGCTTTAGCGAAAGGCTTCTTGAAGGGAAAGATGTAACTCTGTGAGATGAATTTACAGAACACAGAGCAGTTTCTCAGAAAGCTTCTTTCCAGTTTTGAACGGAAGATATTTCCTTTTTCACCATAGCCGTCTATGGGCTTCCAAATATCCCTTTGCCAATTCCTCAAGAACAGCCTTAGGGAAAGGCTTCTTGAAGGGAAAGATGTAACTCTGTGAGATGAATTCACAGAACACAGAGCAGTTTCTCAGAAAGTTTCTTTCCAGTTTTGAACGGAAGATATTTCCTTTTTCACCATAGCCCTCTATGGGCTTCCAAATATCCCTTTGCCAATTCCACAAGAACAGCCTTAGCGAAAGGATTCTTGAAGGGAAAGATGTAACTCTGTGAGATGAATTCACAGAACACGGAGCAGTTTCTCAGAAAGCTTCTTTCCAGTTTTGAACGGAAGATATTTCCTTTTTCACCGTAGCCCTCTATGGGCTTCCAAATATCACTTTGCCAATTCCACAAGAACAGCCTTAGCGAAAGGCTTCTTGAAGGGAAAGATGTAACTCTGTGAGATGAATTAACAGAACACAGAGCAGTTTCTCAGAAAGCTTCTTTCCAGTTTTGAATGGAAGATATTTCCTTTTTCACCATAGCCCTCTATGGGCTTCCAAATATCCCTTTGCCAATTCCACAAGAACAGCCTTAGCGAAAGGCTTCTTGAAGGGAAAGATGTAACTCTGTGAGATGAATTCACAGAACACAGAGCAGTTTCTCAGAAAGCTTCTTTCCAGTTTTGAACGGAAGATATTTCCTTTTTCACCATAGCCCTCTATGGGCTTCCAAATATCCCTTTGCCAATTCCACAAGAACAGCCTTAGCGAAAGGCTTCTTGAAGGGAAAGATGTAACTCTGTGAGATGAATTAACAGAACACAGAGCAGTTTCTCAGAAAGCTTCTTTACAGTTTTGAACGGAAGATATTTCCTTTTTCACCATAGCCCACTATGGGCTTCCAAATATCCCTTTGCCAATTCCACAAGAACAGCCTTAGCGAAAGGCTTCTTGAAGGGAAAGATATAACTCTGTGAGATGAATTCACAGAACACAGAGCAGTTTCTCAGAAACCTTCTTTCCAGTTTTGAACGGAAGATATTTCCTTTTTCACCATAGCCCTCTATGGGCTTCCAAATATCCCTTCTCCAATTCCACAAGAACAGCCTTAGCGAAAGGCTTCTTGAACGGAAAGATGTAACTCTGTGAGATGAATTAACAGAACACAGAGCAGTTTCTCAGAAAGCTTCTTTCCAGTTTTGAACGGAAAATATTTCCTTTTTCTCCATAGCCCTCTATGGGCTTCCAAATATCGCTTTGCCAATTCCACAAGAACAGCCTTAGCGAAAGGCTTCTTGAAGGGAAAGATGTAACTCTGTGAGATGAATTAACAGAACACAGAGCAGTTTCTCAGAAAGCTTCTTTCCAGTTGTGAACGGAAGATATTTCCTTTTTCACCATAGCCGTCTATGGGCTTCCAAATATCCCTTTGCCAATTCCACAAGAACAGCCTTAGCGAAAGGCTTCTTGAAGGGAAAGATGTAACTCTGTGAGATGAATTAACAGAACACAGAGCAGTTTCTCAGAAAGCTTCTTTCCAGTTTTGAACGGAAGATATTTCCTTTTTCACCATATCCCTCTATGGGCTTCCAAATATCGCTTTGCCAATTCCGCAAGAACAGCCTTAGCGAAAGGCTTCTTGAAGGGAAAGATGTAACTCTCTGAGATGTATTAACAGAACCCAGAGCAGTTTCTCAGAAAGCTTCTTTCCAGTTTTGAACGGAAGATATTTCCTTTTTCACCATAACCCTCTATGGGCTTCCAAATATCCCTTTGCCAATTCCGCAAGAACAGCCTTACCGAAATTCTTCTTGAAGGGAAAGATGTAACTCTGTGAGATGAATTCACAGAACACAGAGCAGTTTCTCAGAAAGCTTCTTTCCAGTTTTGAACGGAAGATATTTCCTTTTTAACCATACCCGTCTACGGGCTTCCAAATATCCCTTTGCCAATTCCAAAAGAACAGCCTTAGCGAAAGGCTTCTTGAAGGGAAAGATGTAACTCTGTGAGATGAATTCATAGAACCCAGAGCAGTTTCTCAGAAAGCTTCTTTCCAGTTTTGAACGGAAGATATTTCCTTTTTCACCATAGCCGTCTATGGGCTTCCAAATATCCCTTTGCCAATTCCACAAGAACAGCCTTAGCGAAAGGCTTCTTGAAGGGATAGATGTAACTCTGTGAGATGAATTAAGAGAACACAGAGCAGTTTCTCAGAAAGCTTCTTTCCAGTTTTGAACGGAAGATATTTCCTTTTTCACCATAGGCCTCTATGGGCTTCCAAATATCCCTTTGCCAATTCCACAAGAACAGCCTTAGCGAAAGGCTTCTTGAAGGGAAAGAAGTAACTCTGTGAGATGAATTCACAGAACACAGAGCAGTTTCTCAGAAAGCTGCTTTCCAGTTTTGAACGGAAGATATTTCCTTTTTCACCATAGCCGTCTATGGGCTTCCAAATATCCCTTTGCCAATTCCACAAGAACAGCCTTAGGGAAAGGCTTCTTGAAGGGAAAGATGTAACTCTGTGAGATGAATTAACAGAACACAGAGCAGTTTCTCAGAAAGCTTCTTTCCAGTTTTGAACGGAAGATATTTCCTTTTTCACCATAGCCCTCTATGGGCTTCCAAATATCGCTTTGTCAATTCCCCAAGAACAGCCTTAGCAAAACGCTTCTTGAAGGGAAAGAGTTAACTCTGTGAGATGAATTCACAGAACACAGAGCAGTTTCTCAGAAAGCTTCTTTCCAGTTTTGAACGGAAGATATTTCCTTTTTCACCATAGCCCTCTATGGGCTTCCAAATAATGCTTTGCCAATTCCACAAGAACAGTCTTAGCGAAAGGCTTCTTGAAGTTAAAGATGTAACTCTGTGAGATGAATTAACAGAACACAGAGCAGTTTCTCAGAAAGCTTCTTTCCAGTTTTGAACGGAAGATATTTCCTGTTTCACCATAGCCGTCTATGGGCTTCCAAATATCCCTTTGCCAATTCCACAAGAACAGCCTTAGCGAAAGGCTTCTTGAAGGGAAAGATGTAACTCTGTGAAATGAATTCACTGAACACAGAGCAGTTTCTCAGAAAGCTTCTTTCCAGTTTTGAACGGAAGATATTTCCTTTTTCACCATAGCCCTCTATGGGCTTCCAAATATCGCTTTGCCAATTCCGCAAGAACAGCCTTAGCGAAAGGCTTCTTGAAGGGAAAGATGTAACTCTGTGAGATGAATTAACAGAACACAGAGCAGTTTCTCAGAAAGCTTCTTTCCAGTTTTGAACGGAAGATATTTCCTTTTTAACCATACCCGTCTACGGGCTTCCAAATATCCCTTTGCCAATTCCAAAAGAACAGCCTTAGCGAAAGGCTTCTTGAAGGGAAAGATGTAACTCTGTGAGATGAATTCATAGAACCCAGAGCAGTTTCTCAGAAACCTTCTTTCCAGTTTTGAACGGAAGATATTTCCTTTTTCACCATAGCCGTCTATTGGCTTCCAAATATCCCTTTGCCAATTCCACAAGAACAGCCTTAGCGAAAGGCTTCTTGAAGGGAAAGATGTAACTCTGTGAGGTGAATTAACAGAACACAGAGCAGTTTCTCAGAAAGCTTCTTTCCAGCTTTGAACGGAAGATATTTCCTTTTTCACCATAGCCCTCTATGGGCTTCCAAATATCCCTTTGCCAATTCCACAAGAACAGCCTTAGCGAAAGGCTTCTTGAAGGGAAAGATGTAACTCTGTGAGATGAATTCACAGAACACAGAGCAGTTTCTCAGAAAGCTTCTTTCCAGTTTTGAACGGAATATATTTCCTTTTTCACCATAGCCCTCTAGGGGCTTCCAAATATCCCTTTGCCAATTCCACAAGAACAGCCTTAGCGAAAGGCTTCTTGAAGGGAAAGATGTAACTCTGTGAGATGAATTCACAGAACACAGAGCAGTTTCTCAGAAAGCTTCCTTCCAGTTTTGAACGGAAGATATTTCCTTTTTCACCATAGCCCTCTACGGGCTTCCAAATATCGCTTTGCCAATTCCACAAGAACAGCCTTAGCGAAAGGCTTCTTGAAGGGAAAGATGTAACTCTGTGAGATGAATTCACAGAACACAGAGCAGTTTCTCAGAAAGCTTCTTTCCAGTTTTGAACGGAAGATACTTCCTTTTTCACCATAGCCCTCTAAGGGCTTCCAAATATCCCTTTCCAATTCCACAAGAACAGCTTAGGGAAAGGCTTCTTGAAGGGAAAGATGTAACTCTGTGGGATGAATCCAGAGAACACAGAGCAGTTTCTCAGAAAGCTTCTTTCCAGTTTTGAACGGAAGATATTTCCTTTTTCACCATAGGCCTTTACGGGCTTCCAAATATCCCTTTGCAAATTCCACAAGAACAGCCTTAGCGAAAGGCTTCTTGAAGGGAAAGAAGTAACTCTGTGAGATGAATTCACAGAACACAGAGCAGTTTCTCAGAAAGCTGCTTTCCAGTTTTGAACGGAAGATGTTTCCTTTTTCACCATAGCCGTCTATGGGCTTCCAAATATCCCTTTGCCAATTCCACAAGAACAGCCTTAGCGAAAGGCTTCTTGAAGGGATAGATGTAACTCTGTGAGATGAATTAAGAGAACACAGAGCAGTTTCTCAGAAAGCTTCTTTCCAGTTTTGAACGGATGATATTTCCTTTTTCACCATAGGCCTCTATGGGCTTCCAAATATCCCTTTGCCAATTCCACAAGAACAGCCTTAGCGAAAGGCTTCTTGAAGGGAAAGAAGTAACTCTGTGAGATGAATTCACAGAACACAGAGCAGTTTCTCAGAAAGCTGCTTTCCAGTTTTGAACGGAAGATATTTCCTTTTTCACCATAGCCGTCTATGGGCTTCCAAATATCCCTTTGCCAATTCCACAAGAACAGCCTTAGGGAAAGGCTTCTTGAAGGGAAAGATGTAACTCTGTGAGATGAATTAACAGAACACAGAGCAGTTTCTCAGAAAGCTTCTTTCCAGTTTTGAACGGAAGATATTTCCTTTTTCACCATAGCCCTCTATGGGCTTCCAAATATCGCTTTGCCAATTCCCCAAGAACAGCCTTAGCAAAAGGCTTCTTGAAGGGAAAGATGTAACTCTGTGAGACGAATTCACAGAACACAGAGCAGTTTCTCAGAAAGCTTCTTTCCAGTTTTGAACGGAAGATATTTCCTTTTTCACCATAGCCCTCTATGTGTTTCAAAATATCGCTTTGCCAATTCCACAAGAACAGCCTTAGCGAAAGGCTTCTTGAAGGGAAAGATGTAACTCTGTGAGATGAATTCAGAGAACACAGAGCAGTTTCTCAGAAAGCTTCTTTCCACTTTTGAACGGAAGATATTTCCTTTTTCACCATAGCCGTCTATGGGCTTCCAAATATCCCTTTGCCAATTCCTCAAGAACAGCCTTAGCGAAAGGCTTCTTGAAGGGAAAGATGTAACTCTGTGAGATGAATTAACAGAACACAGAGCAGTTTCTCAGAAAGCTTCTTTCCACTTTTGAACGGAAGATACTTCCTTTTTCACCATAGCCCTCTATTGGCTTCCAAATTTCCCTTTGCCAATTCCACAAGAACAGCCTTAGCGAAAGGCTTCTTGAAGGGAAAGATGTAACTCTGTGAGATGAATTCACAGAACACAGAGCAGTTTCTCAGAAAGCTTCTTTCCAGTTTTGAACGGAAGATATTTCCTTTTTCACCATAGCCCTCTATGGGCTTCCAAATATCCCTTTGCCAATTCCACAAGAACAGCCTTAGCGAAAGGCTTCTTGAAGGGAAAGATGTAACTCTGTGAGATGAATTAACAGAACACAGAGCAGTTTCTCAGAAAGCTTCTTTCCAGTTTTGAATGGAAGATATTTCCTTTTTCACCATTGCCCTCTATGGGCTTCCAAATATCCCTTTGCCAATTCCACAAGAACAGCCTTAGCGAAAGGCTTCTTGAAGGGAAAGATGTAACTCTGTGAGATAAATTAACAGAACACAGAGCAGTTTCTCAGAAAGCTTCTTTCCAGTTTTGAAAGGAAGATATTTCCTTTTTCACCATAGCCCTCTATGGGCTTCCAAATATCCCTTTGCCAATTCCACAAGAACAGCCTTAGCGAAAGGCTTCTTGAAGGGAAAGATGTAACTCTGTGAGATGAATTCACAGAATACAGAGCAGTTTCTCAGAAAGCTTCTTTCCAGTTTTGAACGGAAGATATTTCCTTTTTCACCATAGCCCTCTATGGGCTTCCAAATATCCCTTTGCCAATTCCACAAGTACAGCCTTAGCGAAAGGCTTCTTGAACGGAAAGATGTAACTCTGTGAGATGAATTAACAGAACACAGAGCAGTTTCTCAGAAAGCTTCTTTCCAGTTTTGAACGGAAGATATTTCCTTTTTCACCATAGCCCTCTATGGGCTTCCAAATAATGCTTTGCCAATTCCACAAGAACAGCCTTAGCGAAAGGCTTCTTGAAGTTAAAGATGTAACTCTGTGAGATGAATTAACAGAACACAGAGCAGTTTCTCAGAAAGCTTCTTTCCAGTTTTGAACGGAAGATATTTCCTGTTTCACCATAGCCGTCTATGGGCTTCCAAATATCCCTTTGCCAATTCCACAAGAACAGCCTTAGCGAAAGGCTTCTTGAAGGGAAAGATGTAACTCTGTGAGATGAATTCACTGAACACAGAGCAGTTTCTCAGAAAGCTTCTTTCCAGTTTTGAACGGAAGATATTTCCTTTTTCACCATAGCCCTCTATGGGCTTCCAAATATCGCTTTGCCAATTCCGCAAGAACAGCCTTAGCGAAAGGCTTCTTGAAGGGAAAGATGTAACTCTGTGAGATGAATTCACAGAACACAGAGCAGTTTCTCAGAAAGCTTCTTTCCAGTTTTGAGCGGAAGATATTTCCTTTTTCACCATAACCCTCTATGGGCTTCCAAATATCCCTTTGCCAATTCCACAAGAACATCCTTAGCGAAATTCTTCTTGAAGGGAAAGATGTAACTCTGTGAGATGAATTAACAGAACACAGAGCAGTTTCTCAGAAAGCTTCTTTCCACTTTTGAACGGAAGATACTTCCTTTTTCACCATAGCCCTCTATTGGCTTCCAAATATCCCTTTGCCAATTCCACAAGAACAGCCTTAGCGAAAGGCTTCTTGAAGGGAAAGATGTAACTCTGTGAGATGAATTCACAGAACACAGAGCAGTTTCTCAGAAAGCTTCTTTCCAGTTTTGAACGGAAGATATTTCCTTTTTCACCATAGCCCTCTATGGGCTTCCAAATATCCCTTTGCCAATTCCACAAGAACAGCCTTAGCGAAAGGCTTCTTGAAGGGAAAGATGTAACTCTGTGAGATGAATTAACAGAACACAGAGCAGTTTCTCAGAAAGCTTCTTTCCAGTTTTGAATGGAAGATATTTCCTTTTTCACCATTGCCCTCTATGGGCTTCCAAATATCCCTTTGCCAATTCCACAAGAACAGCCTTAGCGAAAGGCTTCTTGAAGGGAAAGATGTAACTCTGTGAGATAAATTAACAGAACACAGAGCAGTTTCTCAGAAAGCTTCTTTCCAGTTTTGAACGGAAGATATTTCCTTTTTCACCATAGCCCTCTATGGGCTTCCAAATATCCCTTTGCCAATTCCACAAGAACAGCCTTAGCGAAAGGCTTCTTGAAGGGAAAGATGTAACTCTGTGAGATGAATTCACAGAACACAGAGCAGTTTCTCAGAAAGCTTCTTTCCAGTTTTGAACGGAAGATATTTCCTTTTTCACCATAGCCCTCTATGGGCTTCCAAATATCCCTTTGCCAATTCCACAAGTACAGCCTTAGCGAAAGGCTTCTTGAACGGAAAGATGTAACTCTGTGAGATGAATTAACAGAACACAGAGCAGTTTCTCAGAAAGCTTCTTTCCAGTTTTGAACGGAAGATATTTCCTTTTTCACCATAGCCCTCTATGGGCTTCCAAATAATGCTTTGCCAATTCCACAAGAACAGCCTTAGCGAAAGGCTTCTTGAAGTTAAAGATGTAACTCTGTGAGATGAATTAACAGAACACAGAGCAGTTTCTCAGAAAGCTTCTTTCCAGTTTTGAACGGAAGATATTTCCTGTTTCACCATAGCCGTCTATGGGCTTCCAAATATCCCTTTGCCAATTCCACAAGAACAGCCTTAGCGAAAGGCTTCTTGAAGGGAAAGATGTAACTCTGTGAGATGAATTCACTGAACACAGAGCAGTTTCTCAGAAAGCTTCTTTCCAGTTTTGAACGGAAGATATTTCCTTTTTCACCATAGCCCTCTATGGGCTTCCAAATATCGCTTTGCCAATTCCGCAAGAACAGCCTTAGCGAAAGGCTTCTTGAAGGGAAAGATGTAACTCTGTGAGATGAATTCACAGAACACAGAGCAGTTTCTCAGAAAGCTTCTTTCCAGTTTTGAGCGGAAGATATTTCCTTTTTCACCATAACCCTCTATGGGCTTCCAAATATCCCTTTGCCAATTCCACAAGAACATCCTTAGCGAAATTCTTCTTGAAGGGAAAGATGTAACTCTGTGAGATGAATTCACAGAACACAGAGCAGTTTCTCAGAAAGCTTCTCTCCAGTTTTGAACAGAAGATATTTCCTTTTTCACCATAGGACTCTATGGGCTTCCAAATATCCCTTTGCCAATTCCACAAGAACAGCCTTAGCGAAAGGCTTCTTGAAGGGAAAGATGTAACTCTGTGAGATGAATTCACAGAACACAGAGCAGTTTCTCAGAAAGCTTCCTTCCAGTTTTGAACGGAAGATATTTCCTTTTTCACCATAGCCCTCTACGGGCTTCCAAATATCGCTTTGCCAATTCCACAAGAACAGCCTTAGCGAAAGGCTTCTTGAAGGGAAAGATGTAACTCTGTGAGATGAATTCACAGAACACAGAGCAGTTTCTCAGAAAGCTTCTTTCCAGTTTTGAACGGAAGATATTTCCTTTTTCACCATAGCCCTCTATAGGCTTCCAAATATCCCTTTGCCATTTCCACAAGAACAGCCTTAGCGAAAGACTTCTTCAAGGGAAAGATGTAACTCTGTGAGATGAATTAACAGAACACAGAGCAGTTTCTCAGAAAGCTTCTTTCCAGTTTTGAACGGAAGATATTTCCTTTTTCACCTTAGGCCTCTACGGGCTTCCAAATATCCCTTTGCCAATTCCACAAGAACAGCCTTAGCGAAAGGCTTCTTGAAGGGAAAGATGTAACTGTGTGAGATGAATTAACAGAACACAGAGCAGTTTCTCAGAAAGCTTCTTTCCAGTTTTGAACGGAAGATATTTCCTTTTTCACCATAGCCGTCTATGGGCTTCCAAATATCCCTTTGCCATTTCCACAAGAACAGCCTTAGCGAAAGGCTTCTTGAAGGGAAAGATGTAACTCTGTGAGATGAATTCACAGAACACAGAGCAGTTTCTCAGAAAGCTTCTTTCCAGTTTTGAAAGGAAGATATTTCCTTTTTCACCATAGGCCTCTATGGGCTTCCAAATATCGCTTTGCCAATTCCACAAGAACAACCTTAGCGAAAGGCTTCTTCAAGGGAAAGATGTAACTCTGTGAGATGAATTCACAGAACACAGAGCAGTTTCTTAGAAAGCTTCTTTCCAGTTTTGAACGGAAGATATTTCCTTTTTCACCATAGCCCTCTATGGGTTTCCAAATATCGCTTTGTCAATTCCACAAGAACAGTCTTAGCGAAAGGCTTCTTGAAGGGAAAGATGTAACTCTGTGAGATGAATTCACAGAACACAGAGCAGTTTCACAGAAAGCTTCTTTCCAGTTTTGAACGGAAGATATTTCCTTTTTCACCATAGCCGTCTATGGGCTTCCAAATATCCCTTTGCCAATTCCTCAAGAACAGCCTTAGCGAAAGGCTTCTTGAAGGGAAAGATGTAACTCTGTGAGATGAATTCACAGAACACAGAGCAGTTTCTCAGAAAGCTTCTTTCCAGTTTTGAACGGAAGATATTTCCTTTTTCACCATAGCCGTCTATGGGCTTTCAAATATCCCTTTGCCAATTCCTCAAGAACAGCCTTAGCGAAAGGCTTCTTGAAGGGAAAGATGTAACTCTGTGAGATGAATTAACAGAAGACAGAGCAGTTTCTCAGAAAGCTTCTTTCCAGTTTTGAACGGAAGATATTTCCGTTTGCACCATAGCCCTCTATGGGCTTCCAAATATCCCTTTGCCAATTCCACAAGAACAGCCTTAGCGAAAGGCTTCTTGAAGGGAAAGATGTAACTCTGTGAGATGAATTCACAGAACACAGAGCAGTTTCTCAGAAAGCTTCTTTCCAGTTTTGAACGGAAGATATTTCCTTTTTCACCATAGCCCTCTACGGACTTCCAAATATCGCTTTGCCAATTCCACAAGAACAGCCTTAGCGAAAGGCTTCTTGAAGGGAAAGATGTAACTCGGTGAGGTGAATTAACAGAACACAGATCAGTTTCTCAGAAAGCTTCTTTCCAGTTTTGAACGGAAGATATTTCCTTTTTCACCATAGCCCTCTATGGGCTTCCAAATATCCCTTTGCCAATTCCACAAGAACAGCCTTAGCAAAAGGCTTCTTGAAGGGAAAGATGTAACTCTGTGAGATGAATTAACAGAACACAGAGCAGTTTCTCAGAAAGCTTCTTTCCAGTTTTGAACGGAAGATATTTCCTTTTTCACCACAGCCCTCTATGGGCTTCCAAATATCGCTTTGCCAATTCCACAAGAACAGCCTTAGCGAAAGGCTTCTTGAAGGGAAAGATGTAACTCTGTGAGATGAATTAACAGAACACAGAGCAGTTTCTCAGAAAGCTTCTTTCCAGTTTTGAACGGAAGATATTTCCTTTTTCACCATAGCCGTCTATGGGCTTCCAAATATCCCTTTGCCAATTCCACAAGAACAGCCTTAGCGAAAGGCTTCTTGAAGGGAAAGATGTAACTCTGTGAGATGAATTCACAGAACACAGAGCAGTTTCTCAGAAAGCTTCTTTCCAGTTTTGAATGGAAGATATTTCCTTTTTCACCATAGCCCTCTACGGGCTTCCAAATATCGCTTTGCCAATTCCACAAGAACAGTCTTAGCGAAAGGTTTCTTGAAGGGAAAGATGTAACTCTGTGAGATGAATTAACAGAACACAGAGCAGTTTCTCAGAAAGCTTCTTTCCAGTTTTGAACGGAAGATATTTCCTTTTTCACCATAGCCCTCTATGGGCTTCCAAATATCCCTTTGCCAATTCCACAAGAACAGCCTTAGCGAAAGGCTTCTTGAAGGGAAAGATGTAACTCTGTGAGATGAATTCAGAGAACACAGAGCAGTTTCTCAGAAAGCTTCTTTCCAGTTTTGAACGGAAGATATTTCCTTTTTCACCTTAGGCCTCTATGGGCTTCCAAATATCTCTTTGCCATTTCCACAAGAACAGCCTCAGCGAAAGGCTTCTTGAAGGGAAAGATGTAACTCTGTGAGATGAATTCAGAGAACACAGAGCAGTTTCTCAGAAAGCTTCTTTCCAGTTTTGAATGGAATATATTTCCTTTTTCACCATAGCCGTCTATGGGCTTCCAAATATCCCTTTGCCAATTCCACAAGAACAGCCTTAGCGAAAGGCTTCTTGAAGGGAAAGATGTAACTCTGTGAGATGAATTAACAGAACACAGAGCAGTTTCTCAGAAAGCTTCTTTCCACTTTTGAACGGAAGATATTTCCTTTTTCTCCATAGCCCTCTATGGGTTTCCAAAAATCGCTTTGCCAATTCCACAAGAACAGCCTTAGCGAAAGGCTTCTTGAAGGGAAAGATGTAACTCTGTGAGATGAATTAACAGAACACAGAGCAGTTTCTCAGAAAGCTTCTTTCCAGTTTTGAACGGAAGATATTTCCTTTTTCACCATAGCCGTCTATGGGCTTCCAAATATCCCTTTGCCAATTCCTCAAGAACAGCCTTAGCGAAAGGCTTCTTGAAGGGAAAGATGTAACTCTGTGAGATGAATTCACAGAACACAGAGCAGTTTCTCAGAAAGCTTCTTTCCAGTTTTGAACGGAAGATATTTCCTTTTTCACCATAGCCGTCTATGGGCTTTCAAATATCCCTTTGCCATTTCCACAAGAACAGCCTTAGCGAAAGGATTCTTGAAGGGAAAGATGTAACTCTGTGAGATGAATTCACAGAACACAGAGCAGTTTCTCAGAAAGCTTCTTTCCAGTTTTGAAAGGAAGATATTTCCTTTTTCACCATAGGCTTCTATGGGCTTCCAAATATCCCTTTGCCAATTCCACAAGAACAGCCTTAGCGAAAGGCTTCTTGAAGGGAAAGATGTAACTCTGTGAGATGAATTTACAGAACACAGAGCAGTTTCTCAGAAAGCTTCTTTCCAGTTTTGAACGGAAGATATTTCCTTTTTCACCATAGCCGTCTATGGGCTTCCAAATATCCCTTTGCCAATTCCTCAAGAACAGCCTTAGCGAAAGGCTTCTTGAAGGGAAAGATGTAACTCTGTGAGATGAATTCACAGAACACAGAGCAGTTTCTCAGAAAGCTTCTTTCCAGTTTTGAACGGAAGATATTTCCTTTTTCACCATAGGCCTCTATGGGCTTCCAAATATCCCTTTGCCATTTCCACAAGAACAGCCTCAGCGAAAGGCTTCTTGAAGGGAAAGATGTAACTCTGTGAGATGAATTCACAGAACACAGAGCAGTTTCTCTGAAACCTTCTTTCCAGTTTTGAACGGAAGATATTTCCTTTTTCACCATAGCCGTCTATGGGCTTTCAAATATCCCTTTGCCATTTCCACAAGAACAGCCTTAGCGAAAGGCTTCTTGAAGGGAAAGATGTAACTCTGTGAGATGAATTCACAGAACACAGAGCAGTTTCTCAGAAAGCTTCTTTCCAGTTTTGAAAGGAAGATATTTCCTTTTTCACCATAGGCCTCTAGGGGCTTCCTAATATCCCTTTGCCAATTCCACAAGAACAGCCTTAGCGAAAGGCTTCTTGAAGGGAAAGATGTAACTCTGTGAGATGAATTCATAGAACACAGAGCAGTTTCTCAGAAAGCTTCTTTCCAGTTTTGAACGGAAGATATTTCCTTTTTCACCATAGCCGTCTATGGGCTTCCAAATATCCTTTTGCCAATTCCACAAGAACAGCCTTAGCGAAAGGCTTCTTGAAGGGAAAGATGTAACTCTGTGAGATGAATTCACAGAACACAGAGCAGTTTCTCAGAAAGCTTCTTTCCAGTTTTGAACGGAAGGTATTTCCTTTTTCACCATAGCCCTCTACGGGCTTCCAAATATCGCTTTGCCAATTCCACAAGAACAGCCTTAGCGAAAGGCTTCTAGAAGGGAAAGATGTAACTCTGTCAGATGAATTAACAGAACACAGAGCAGTTTCTCAGAAAGCTTCTTTCCAGTTTTGAACGGAAGATATTTCCTTTTTCACCATAGCCCTCTATGGGCTTCCAAATATCCCTTTGTCAATCCCACAAGAACAGCCTTAGCGAAAGGCTTCTTGAAGGGAAAGATGTAACTCTGTGAAATGAATTCAGAGAACACAGAGCAGTTTCTCAGAAAGCTTCTTTCCAGTTTTGAACGGAAGATATTTCCTTTTTCACCATAAGACTCTATGGGCTTCCAAATATCCCTTTGCCAATTCCACAAGAACAGCCTTAGCGAAAGGCTTCTTGAAAGGAAAGATGTAACTCTGTGAGATGAATTCACAGAACACAGAGCAGTTTTTCAGAAAGCTTCTTTCCAGTTTTGAACGGAAGATATTTCCTTTTTCACCATAGCCGTCTATGGGCTTCCAAATATCCCTTTGCCAATTCCACAAGATCAGCCTTAGCGAAAGGCTTCTTGAAGGGAAAGATGTAACTCTGTGAGATGAATTAACAGAACACAGAGCAGTTTCTCAGAAAGCTTCTTTCCAGTTTTGAATGGAATATATTTCCTTTTTCACCATAGCCGTCTATGGGCTTCCAAATATCCCTTTGCCACTTCCACAAGAACAGCCTTAGCGAAAGGCTTCTTGAAGGGAAAGATGTAACTCTGTGAGATGAATTAACAGAACACAGAGCAGTTTCTCAGAAAGCTTCTTTCCACTTTTGAACGGAAGATATTTCCTTTTTCACCATAGCCCTCTATGGGTTTCCAAAAATCGCTTTGCCAATTCCCCAAGAACAGCCTTAGCGAAAGGCTTCTTAAAGGGAAAGATGTAACTCTGTGAGATGAATTAACAGAACACAGAGCAGTTTCTCAGAAAGCTTCTTTCCAGTTTTGAACGGAAGATATTTCCTTTTTCACCATAGCCCTCTATGGGCTTCCAAATATCCCTTTGCCAATTCCACAAGAACAGCCTTAGCGAAAGGCTTCTTGAAGGGAAAGATGTAACTCTGTGAGATGAATTCACAGAACACAGAGCAGTTTCTCAGAAAGCTTCTTTCCAGTTTTGAACGGAAGATATTTCCTTTTTCACCATAGCCCTCTATGGGCTTCCAAATATCCCTTTGCCAATTCCACAAGAACAGCCTTAGCGAAAGGCTTCTTGAAGGGAAAGATGTAACTCTTTGAGATGAATTCACAGAACACAGAGCAGTTTCTCAGAAAGCTTCTTTCCAGTTTTGAACGAAAGGTATTTCCTTTTTCACCATAGCCCTCTATGGGCTTCCAAATATCGCTTTTCCAATCCCACAAGAACAACCTTAGCGAAAGGCTTCTTCAAGGGAAAGATGTAACTCTGTGAGATGAATTAACAGAACACAGAGCAGTTTCTCAGAAAGCTTCTTTCCAGTTTTGAACGGAAGATATTTCCTTTTTCACCATAGCCCTCCATGGGCTTCCAAATATCCCTTTGCCAATTCCACAAGAACAGCCTTAGAGAAAAGCTTCTTGTAGGGAAAGATGTATCTCTGTGAGATGAATTCACAGAACACAGAGCAGTTTCTCAGAAAGCTTCTTTCCAGTTTTGAACGGAAGATATTTCCTTTTTCAACATAGCCCTCTATGGGCTTCCAAATATCCCTTTGCCAATTACACAAGAACAGCCTTAGCGAAAGGCTTCTTGAAGGGAAAGATGTAACTGTGTGAGATGAATTAACAGAACACAGAGCAGTTTCTCAGAAAGCTTCTTTCCAGTTTTGAACGGAAGATATTTCCTTTTTCACCATAGCCGTCTATGGGCTTCCAAATATCCCTTTGCCATTTCCACAAGAACAGCCTTAGCGAAAGGCTTCTTGAAGGGAAAGATGTAACTCTGTGAGATGAATTCACAGAACACAGAGCAGTTTCTCAGAAAGCTTCTTTCCAGTTTTGAAAGGAAGATATTTCCTTTTTCACCATAGGCCTCTATGGGCTTCCAAATATCGCTTTGCCAATTCCACAAGAACAACCTTAGCGAAAGGCTTCTTCAAGGGAAAGATGTAACTCTGTGAGATGAATTCACAGAACACAGAGCAGTTTCTTAGAAAGCTTCTTTCCAGTTTTGAACGGAAGATATTTCCTTTTTCACCATAGCCCTCTATGGGTTTCCAAATATCGCTTTGTCAATTCCACAAGAACAGTCTTAGCGAAAGGCTTCTTGAAGGGAAAGATGTAACTCTGTGAGATGAATTCACAGAACACAGAGCAGTTTCACAGAAAGCTTCTTTCCAGTTTTGAACGGAAGATATTTCCTTTTTCACCATAGCCGTCTATGGGCTTCCAAATATCCCTTTGCCAATTCCTCAAGAACAGCCTTAGCGAAAGGCTTCTTGAAGGGAAAGATGTAACTCTGTGAGATGAATTCACAGAACACAGAGCAGTTTCTCAGAAAGCTTCTTTCCAGTTTTGAACGGAAGATATTTCCTTTTTCACCATAGCCGTCTATGGGCTTTCAAATATCCCTTTGCCAATTCCTCAAGAACAGCCTTAGCGAAAGGCTTCTTGAAGGGAAAGATGTAACTCTGTGAGATGAATTAACAGAAGACAGAGCAGTTTCTCAGAAAGCTTCTTTCCAGTTTTGAACGGAAGATATTTCCGTTTGCACCATAGCCCTCTATGGGCTTCCAAATATCCCTTTGCCAATTCCACAAGAACAGCCTTAGCGAAAGGCTTCTTGAAGGGAAAGATGTAACTCTGTGAGATGAATTCACAGAACACAGAGCAGTTTCTCAGAAAGCTTCTTTCCAGTTTTGAACGGAAGATATTTCCTTTTTCACCATAGCCCTCTACGGACTTCCAAATATCGCTTTGCCAATTCCACAAGAACAGCCTTAGCGAAAGGCTTCTTGAAGGGAAAGATGTAACTCGGTGAGGTGAATTAACAGAACACAGAGCAGTTTCTCAGAAAGCTTCTTTCCAGTTTTGAACGGAAGATATTTCCTTTTTCACCATAGCCCTCTATGGGCTTCCAAATATCCCTTTGCCAATTCCACAAGAACAGCCTTAGCAAAAGGCTTCTTGAAGGGAAAGATGTAACTCTGTGAGATGAATTAACAGAACACAGAGCAGTTTCTCAGAAAGCTTCTTTCCAGTTTTGAACGGAAGATATTTCCTTTTTCACCACAGCCCTCTATGGGCTTCCAAATATCGCTTTGCCAATTCCACAAGAACAGCCTTAGCGAAAGGCTTCTTGAAGGGAAAGATGTAACTCTGTGAGATGAATTAACAGAACACAGAGCAGTTTCTCAGAAAGCTTCTTTCCAGTTTTGAACGGAAGATATTTCCTTTTTCACCATAGCCGTCTATGGGCTTCCAAATATCCCTTTGCCAATTCCACAAGAACAGCCTTAGCGAAAGGCTTCTTGAAGGGAAAGATGTAACTCTGTGAGATGAATTCACAGAACACAGAGCAGTTTCTCAGAAAGCTTCTTTCCAGTTTTGAATGGAAGATATTTCCTTTTTCACCATAGCCCTCTACGGGCTTCCAAATATCGCTTTGCCAATTCCACAAGAACAGTCTTAGCGAAAGGTTTCTTGAAGGGAAAGATGTAACTCTGTGAGATGAATTAACAGAACACAGAGCAGTTTCTCAGAAAGCTTCTTTCCAGTTTTGAACGGAAGATATTTCCTTTTTCACCATAGCCCTCTATGGGCTTCCAAATATCCCTTTGCCAATTCCACAAGAACAGCCTTAGCGAAAGGCTTCTTGAAGGGAAAGATGTAACTCTGTGAGATGAATTCAGAGAACACAGAGCAGTTTCTCAGAAAGCTTCTTTCCAGTTTTGAACGGAAGATATTTCCTTTTTCACCTTAGGCCTCTATGGGCTTCCAAATATCTCTTTGCCATTTCCACAAGAACAGCCTCAGCGAAAGGCTTCTTGAAGGGAAAGATGTAACTCTGTGAGATGAATTCAGAGAACACAGAGCAGTTTCTCAGAAAGCTTCTTTCCAGTTTTGAATGGAATATATTTCCTTTTTCACCATAGCCGTCTATGGGCTTCCAAATATCCCTTTGCCAATTCCACAAGAACAGCCTTAGCGAAAGGCTTCTTGAAGGGAAAGATGTAACTCTGTGAGATGAATTAACAGAACACAGAGCAGTTTCTCAGAAAGCTTCTTTCCACTTTTGAACGGAAGATATTTCCTTTTTCTCCATAGCCCTCTATGGGTTTCCAAAAATCGCTTTGCCAATTCCACAAGAACAGCCTTAGCGAAAGGCTTCTTGAAGGGAAAGATGTAACTCTGTGAGATGAATTAACAGAACACAGAGCAGTTTCTCAGAAAGCTTCTTTCCAGTTTTGAACGGAAGATATTTCCTTTTTCACCATAGCCGTCTATGGGCTTCCAAATATCCCTTTGCCAATTCCTCAAGAACAGCCTTAGCGAAAGGCTTCTTGAAGGGAAAGATGTAACTCTGTGAGATGAATTCACAGAACACAGAGCAGTTTCTCAGAAAGCTTCTTTCCAGTTTTGAACGGAAGATATTTCCTTTTTCACCATAGCCGTCTATGGGCTTTCAAATATCCCTTTGCCATTTCCACAAGAACAGCCTTAGCGAAAGGATTCTTGAAGGGAAAGATGTAACTCTGTGAGATGAATTCACAGAACACAGAGCAGTTTCTCAGAAAGCTTCTTTCCAGTTTTGAAAGGAAGATATTTCCTTTTTCACCATAGGCTTCTATGGGCTTCCAAATATCCCTTTGCCAATTCCACAAGAACAGCCTTAGCGAAAGGCTTCTTGAAGGGAAAGATGTAACTCTGTGAGATGAATTTACAGAACACAGAGCAGTTTCTCAGAAAGCTTCTTTCCAGTTTTGAACGGAAGATATTTCCTTTTTCACCATAGCCGTCTATGGGCTTCCAAATATCCCTTTGCCAATTCCTCAAGAACAGCCTTAGCGAAAGGCTTCTTGAAGGGAAAGATGTAACTCTGTGAGATGAATTCACAGAACACAGAGCAGTTTCTCAGAAAGCTTCTTTCCAGTTTTGAACGGAAGATATTTCCTTTTTCACCATAGGCCTCTATGGGCTTCCAAATATCCCTTTGCCATTTCCACAAGAACAGCCTCAGCGAAAGGCTTCTTGAAGGGAAAGATGTAACTCTGTGAGATGAATTCACAGAACACAGAGCAGTTTCTCTGAAACCTTCTTTCCAGTTTTGAACGGAAGATATTTCCTTTTTCACCATAGCCGTCTATGGGCTTTCAAATATCCCTTTGCCATTTCCACAAGAACAGCCTTAGCGAAAGGCTTCTTGAAGGGAAAGATGTAACTCTGTGAGATGAATTCACAGAACACAGAGCAGTTTCTCAGAAAGCTTCTTTCCAGTTTTGAAAGGAAGATATTTCCTTTTTCACCATAGGCCTCTAGGGGCTTCCTAATATCCCTTTGCCAATTCCACAAGAACAGCCTTAGCGAAAGGCTTCTTGAAGGGAAAGATGTAACTCTGTGAGATGAATTCATAGAACACAGAGCAGTTTCTCAGAAAGCTTCTTTCCAGTTTTGAACGGAAGATATTTCCTTTTTCACCATAGCCGTCTATGGGCTTCCAAATATCCTTTTGCCAATTCCACAAGAACAGCCTTAGCGAAAGGCTTCTTGAAGGGAAAGATGTAACTCTGTGAGATGAATTCACAGAACACAGAGCAGTTTCTCAGAAAGCTTCTTTCCAGTTTTGAACGGAAGGTATTTCCTTTTTCACCATAGCCCTCTACGGGCTTCCAAATATCGCTTTGCCAATTCCACAAGAACAGCCTTAGCGAAAGGCTTCTAGAAGGGAAAGATGTAACTCTGTCAGATGAATTAACAGAACACAGAGCAGTTTCTCAGAAAGCTTCTTTCCAGTTTTGAACGGAAGATATTTCCTTTTTCACCATAGCCCTCTATGGGCTTCCAAATATCCCTTTGTCAATCCCACAAGAACAGCCTTAGCGAAAGGCTTCTTGAAGGGAAAGATGTAACTCTGTGAAATGAATTCAGAGAACACAGAGCAGTTTCTCAGAAAGCTTCTTTCCAGTTTTGAACGGAAGATATTTCCTTTTTCACCATAAGACTCTATGGGCTTCCAAATATCCCTTTGCCAATTCCACAAGAACAGCCTTAGCGAAAGGCTTCTTGAAAGGAAAGATGTAACTCTGTGAGATGAATTCACAGAACACAGAGCAGTTTTTCAGAAAGCTTCTTTCCAGTTTTGAACGGAAGATATTTCCTTTTTCACCATAGCCGTCTATGGGCTTCCAAATATCCCTTTGCCAATTCCACAAGATCAGCCTTAGCGAAAGGCTTCTTGAAGGGAAAGATGTAACTCTGTGAGATGAATTAACAGAACACAGAGCAGTTTCTCAGAAAGCTTCTTTCCAGTTTTGAATGGAATATATTTCCTTTTTCACCATAGCCGTCTATGTGCTTCCAAATATCCCTTTGCCACTTCCACAAGAACAGCCTTAGCGAAAGGCTTCTTGAAGGGAAAGATGTAACTCTGTGAGATGAATTAACAGAACACAGAGCAGTTTCTCAGAAAGCTTCTTTCCACTTTTGAACGGAAGATATTTCCTTTTTCACCATAGCCCTCTATGGGTTTCCAAAAATCGCTTTGCCAATTCCCCAAGAACAGCCTTAGCGAAAGGCTTCTTGAAGGGAAAGATGTAACTCTGTGAGATGAATTAACAGAACACAGAGCAGTTTCTCAGAAAGCTTCTTTCCAGTTTTGAACGGAAGATATTTCCTTTTTCACCATAGCCCTCTATGGGCTTCCAAATATCCCTTTGCCAATTCCACAAGAACAGCCTTAGCGAAAGGCTTCTTGAAGGGAAAGATGTAACTCTGTGAGATGTATTCACAGAACACAGAGCAGTTTCTCAGAAAGCTTCTTTCCAGTTTTGAACGGAAGATATTTCCTTTTTCACCATAGCCCTCTATGGGCTTCCAAATATCCCTTTGCCAATTCCACAAGAACAGCCTTAGCGAAAGGCTTCTTGAAGGGAAAGATGTAACTCTTTGAGATGAATTCACAGAACACAGAGCAGTTTCTCAGAAAGCTTCTTTCCAGTTTTGAACGAAAGGTATTTCCTTTTTCACCATAGCCCTCTATGGGCTTCCAAATATCGCTTTTCCAATCCCACAAGAACAACCTTAGCGAAAGGCTTCTTCAAGGGAAAGATGTAACTCTGTGAGATGAATTAACAGAACACAGAGCAGTTTCTCAGAAAGCTTCTTTCCAGTTTTGAACGGAAGATATTTCCTTTTTCACCATAGCCCTCTATGGGCTTCCAAATATCCCTTTGCCAATTCCACAAGAACAGCCTTAGAGAAAAGCTTCTTGAAGGGAAAGATGTATCTCTGTGAGATGAATTCACAGAACACAGAGCAGTTTCTCAGAAAGCTTCTTTCCAGTTTTGAACGGAAGATATTTCCTTTTTCAACATAGCCCTCTATGGGCTTCCAAATATCCCTTTGCCAATTACACAAGAACAGCCTTAGCGAAAGGCTTCTTGAAGGGAAAGATGTAACTCTGTGAGATGAATTCAGAGAACACAGAGCAGTTTCTCAGAAAGCTTCTTTCCAGTTTTGAACGGAAGATATTTCCTTTTTCACCATAGGCCTCTATGGGCTTCCAAATATCGCTTTGCCAATTCCACAAGAACAGCCTTAGCGAAAGCCTTCTTGAAGGGAAAGATGTAACTCTGTGAGATGAATTAACAGAACACAGAGCAGTTTCTCAGAAAGCTTCTTTCCAGTTTTGAACGGAAGATATTTCCTTTTTCACCATAGCCCTCTAAGGGCTTCCAAATATCCCTTTGCCAATTCCACAAGAACAGCTTTAGCGAAAGGCTTCTTGAAGGGAAAGATGTAACTCTGTGAGATGAATTCAGAGAACACAGAGCAGTTTCTCAGAAAGCTTCTTTCCAGTTTTGAACGGAGGATATTTCCTTTTTCACCATAGGCCTCTATGGGCTTCCAAATATCCCTTTGCCAATTCCACAAGAACAGCCTTAGCGAAAGGCTTTTTGAAGGGAAAGAAGTAACTCTGTGAGATGAATTCACAGAACACAGAGCAGTTTCCAGAAAGCTGCTTTCCTGTTTTGAACGGAAGATATTTCCTTTTTCACCATAGCCGTCTATGGGCTTCCAAATATCCCTTTGCCAATTCCACAAGAACAGCCTTAGCGAAAGGCTTCTTGAAGGGAAAGATGTAACTCTCTGAGATGATTTAACAGAACACAGAGCAGTTTCTCAGAAAGCTTCTTTCCAGTTTTGAACGGAAGATATTTCCTTTTTCACCATAGCCCTCTATGGGCTTCCAAATATCGCTTTGCCAATTCCACAAGAACAGCCTTAGCAAAAGGCTTCTTGAAGGGAAAGATGTAACTCTGTGAGGTGAATTCACAGAACACAGTGCAGTTTCTCAGAAAGCTTCTTTCCAGTTTTGAACGGAAGATATTTCCTTTTTCACCATAGCCCTCTATGTGTTTCCAAATATCGCTTTGCCAATTCCACAAGAACAGCTTTAGTGAAACGCTTCTTGAAGGGAAAGATGTAACTCTGTGAGATGAATTTACAGAACACAGAGCAGTTTCTCAGAAAGCTTCTTTCCAGTTTTGAACGGAAGATATTTCCTTTTTCAAAATAGCCGTCTATGGGCTTCCAAATATCCCTTTGCCAATTCCTCAAGAACAGCCTTAGGGAAAGGCTTCTTGAAGGGAAAGATGTAACTCTGTGAGATGAATTCACAGAACACAGAGCAGTTTCTCAGAAAGTTTCTTTCCAGTTTTGAACGGAAGATATTTCCTTTTTCACCATAGCCCTCTATGGGCTTCCAAATATCCCTTTGCCAATTCCACAAGAACAGCCTTAGCGAAAGGATTCTTGAAGGGAAAGATGTAACTCTGTGAGATGAATTCACAGAACACAGAGCAGTTTCTCAGAAAGCTTCTTTCCAGTTTTGAACGGAAGATATTTCCTTTTTCACCATAGCCCTCTATGGGCTTCCAAATATCCCTTTGCCAATTCCACAAGAACAGCCTTAGCGAAAGGCTTCTTGAAGGGAAAGATGTAACTCTGTGAGATGAATTCACAGAACACAGAGCAGTTTCTCAGAAAGCTTCTTTCCAGTTTTGAATGGAAGATATTTCCTTTTTCACCATAGCCCTCTATGGGCTTCCAAATATCCCTTTGCCAATTCCACAAGAACAGCCTTAGCGAAAGGCTTCTTGAAGGGAAAGATGTAACTCTGTGAGATGAATTCACAGAACACAGAGCAGTTTCTCAGAAAGCTTCTTTCCAGTTTTGAACGGAAGATATTTCCTTTTTCACCATAGCCCTCTATGGGCTTCCAAATATCCCTTTGCCAATTCCACAAGAACAGCCTTAGCGAAAGGCTTCTTGAAGGGAAAGATGTAACTCTGTGAGATGAATTAACAGAACACAGAGCAGTTTCTCAGAAAGCTTCTTTACAGTTTTGAACGGAAGATATTTCCTTTTTCACCATAGCCCTCTATGGGCTTCCAAATATCCCTTTGCCAATTCCACAAGAACAGCCTTAGCGAAAGGCTTCTTGAAGGGAAAGATATAACTCTGTGAGATGAATTCACAGAACACAGAGCAGTTTCTCAGAAACCTTCTTTCCAGTTTTGAACGGAAGATATTTCCTTTTTCACCATAGCCCTCTATGGGCTTCCAAATATCCCTTCTCCAATTCCACAAGAACAGCCTTAGCGAAAGGCTTCTTGAACGGAAAGATGTAACTCTGTGAGATGAATTAACAGAACACAGAGCAGTTTCTCAGAAAGCTTCTTTCCAGTTTTGAATGGAAGATATTTCCTTTTTAACCATACCCGTCTACGGGCTTCCAAATATCCCTTTGCCAATTCCAAAAGAACAGCCTTAGCGAAAGGCTTCTTGAAGGGAAAGATGTAACTCTGTGAGATGAATTCATAGAACCCAGAGCAGTTTCTCAGAAAGCTTCTTTCCAGTTTTGAACGGAAGATATTTCCTTTTTCACCATAGCCGTCTATGGGCTTCCAAATATCCCTTTGCCAATTCCACAAGAACAGCCTTAGCGAAAGGCTTCTTGAAGGGATAGATGTAACTCTGTGAGATGAATTAAGAGAACACAGAGCAGTTTCTCAGAAAGCTTCTTTCCAGTTTTGAACGGAAGATATTTCCTTTTTCACCATAGGCCTCTATGGGCTTCCAAATATCCCTTTGCCAATTCCACAAGAACAGCCTTAGCGAAAGGCTTCTTGAAGGGAAACAAGTAACTCTGTGAGATGAATTCACAGAACACAGAGCAGTTTCTCAGAAAGCTGCTTTCCAGTTTTGAACGGAAGATATTTCCTTTTTCACCATAGCCGTCTATGGGCTTCCAAATATCCCTTTGCCAATTCCACAAGAACAGCCTTAGGGAAAGGCTTCTGGAAGGGAAAGATGTAACTCTGTGAGATGAATTAACAGAACACAGAGCAGTTTCTCAGAAAGCTTCTTTCCAGTTTTGAACGGAAGATATTTCCTTTTTCACCATAGCCCTCTATGGGCTTCCAAATATCGCTTTGTCAATTCCCCAAGAACAGCCTTAGCAAAAGGCTTCTTGAAGGGAAAGAGTTAACTCTGTGAGATGAATTCACAGAACACAGAGCAGTTTCTCAGAAAGCTTCTTTCCAGTTTTGAACGGAAGATATTTCCTTTTTCACCATAGCCCTCTATGGGCTTCCAAATAATGCTTTGCCAATTCCACAAGAACAGTCCTAGCGAAAGGCTTCTTGAAGTTAAAGATGTAACTCTGTGAGATGAATTAACAGAACACAGAGCAGTTTCTCAGAAAGCTTCTTTCCAGTTTTGAACGGAAGATATTTCCTGTTTCACCATAGCCGTCTATGGGCTTCCAAATATCCCTTTGCCAATTCCACAAGAACAGCCTTAGCGAAAGGCGTCTTGAAGGGAAAGATGTAACTCTGTGAAATGAATTCACTGAACACAGAGCAGTTTCTCAGAAAGCTTCTTTCCAGTTTTGAACGGAAGATATTTCCTTTTTCACCATAGCCCTCTATGGGCTTCCAAATATCGCTTTGCCAATTCCGCAAGAACAGCCTTAGCGAAAGGCTTCTTGAAGGGAAAGATGTAACTCTGTGAGATGAATTCACAGAACACAGAGCAGTTTCTCAGAAAGCTTCTTTCCAGTTTTGAACGGAAGATATTTCCTTTTTAACCATACCCGTCTACGGGCTTCCAAATATCCCTTTGCCAATTCCAAAAGAACAGCCTTAGCGAAAGGCTTCTTGAAGGGAAAGATGTAACTCTGTGAGATGAATTCATAGAACCCAGAGCAGTTTCTCAGAAAGCTTCTTTCCAGTTTTGAACGGAAGATATTTCCGTTTGCACCATAGCCCTCTATGGGCTTCCAAATATCCCTTTGCCAATTCCACAAGAACAGCCTTAGCGAAAGGCTTCTTGTAGGGAAAGATGTAACTCTGTGAGATGAATTCACAGAACACAGAGCAGTTTCTCAGAAAGCTTCTTTCCAGTTTTGAACGGAAGATATTTCCTTTTTCACCATAGCCCTCTACGGACTTCCAAATATCGCTTTGCCAATTCCACAAGAACAGCCTTAGAGAAAGGCTTCTTGAAGGGAAAGATGTAACTCGGTGAGGTGAATTAACAGAACACAGAGCAGTTTCTCAGAAAGCTTCTTTCCAGTTTTGAACGGAAGATATTTCCTTTTTCACCATAGCCCTCTATGGGCTTCCAAATAGCCCTTTGCCAATTCCACAAGAACAGCCTTAGCGAAAGGCTTCTTGAAGGGAAAGATGTAACTCTGTGAGATGAATTCACAGAACACAGAGCAGTTTCTCAGAAAGCTTCTTTCCAGTTTTGAACGGAAGATATTTCCTTTTTCACCATAGCCCTCTATGGGCTTCCAAATATCCCTTTACCAATTCCACAAGAACAGCCTTAGCGAAAGGCTTCTTGAAGGGAAAGATGTAACTCTGTGAGATGAATTCACAGAACACAGATCAGTTTCTCAGAAAGCTTCTTTCCAGTTTTGAACGGAAGATATTTCCTTTTTCACCATAGCCCTCTATGGGCTTCCAAATATCCCTTTGCCAATTCCACAAGAACAGCCTTAGCGAAAGGCTTCTTGAAGGGAAAGATGTAACTCTGTGAGATGAATTAACAGAACACAGAGCAGTTTCTCAGAAAGCTTCTTTCCAGTTTTGAACGGAAGATATTTCCTTTTTCACCATAGCCCTCTATGGGCTTCCAAATATCCCTTTGCCAATTCCACAAGAACAGCCTTAGCGAAAGGCTTCTTGAAGGGAAAGATGTAACTCTGTGAGATGAATTCACAGAACACAGAGCAGTTTCTCAGAAAGCTTCTTTCCAGTTTTGAACGGAAGATATTTCCTTTTTCACCATAGCCCTCTATGGGCTTCCAAATATCCCTTTGCCAATTCCACAAGAACAGCCTTAGCAAAAGGCTTCTTGAAGGGAAAGATGTAACTCTGTGAGATGAATTAACAGAACACAGAGCAGTTTCTCAGAAAGCTTCTTTCCAGTTTTGAACGGAAGATATTTCCTTTTTCACCACAGCCTTCTATGGGCTTCCAAATATCGCTTTGCCAATTCCACAAGAACAGCCTTAGCGAAAGGCTTCTTGAAGGGAAAGATGTAACTCTGTGAGATGAATTAACAGAACACAGAGCAGTTTCTCAGAAAGCTTCTTTCCACTTTTGAACGGAAGATATTTCCTTTTTCACCATAGCCGTCTAAGGGCTTCCAAATATCCCTTTGCCAATTCCACAAGAACAGCCTTAGCGAAAGGCTTCTTGAAGGGAAAGATGTAACTCTGTGAGATGAATTCACAGAACACAGAGCAGTTTCCCAGAAAGCTTCTTTCCACTTTTGAACGGAAGATATTTCGTTTTTCACCATAGCCCTCTATGGGTTTCCAAATATCGCTTTGCCAATTCCGCAAGAACAGCCTTAGCGAAAGGCTTCTTGAAGGGAAAGATGTAACTCTGTGAGATGAATTCACAGAACACAGAGCAGTTTCTCAGAAAGCTTCTTTCCAGTTTTGAACGGAAGATATTTCCTTTTTCACCATAGCCCTCTATGGGCTTCCAAATATCCCTTTGCCAATTCCACAAGTACAGCCTTAGCGAAAGGCTTCTTGAACGGAAAGATGTAACTCTGTGAGATGAATTAACAGAACACAGAGCAGTTTCTCAGAAAGCTTCTTTCCAGTTTTGAACGGAAGATATTTCCTTTTTCACCATAGCCCTCTATGGGCTTCCAAATAATGCTTTGCCAATTCCACAAGAACAGCCTTAGCGAAAGGCTTCTTGAAGTTAAAGATGTAACTCTGTGAGATGAATTCACAGAACACAGAGCAGTTTCTCAGAAAGCTTCTTTCCAGTTTTGAACGGAAGATATTTCCTGTTTCACCATAGCCGTCTATGGGCTTCCAAATATCCCTTTGCCAATTCCACAAGAACAGCCTTAGCGAAAGGCTTCTTGAAGGGAAAGATGTAACTCTGTGAGATGAATTCACTGAACACAGAGCAGTTTCTCAGAAAGCTTCTTTCCAGTTTTGAACGGAAGATATTTCCTTTTTCACCATAGCCCTCTATGGGCTTCCAAATATCGCTTTGCCAATTCCGCAAGAACAGCCTTAGCGAAAGGCTTCTTGAAGGGAAAGATGTAACTCTGTGAGATGAATTCACAGAACACAGAGCAGTTTCTCAGAAAGCTTCTTTCCAGTTTTGAGCGGAAGATATTTCCTTTTTCACCATAACCCTCTATGGGCTTCCAAATATCCCTTTGCCAATTCCACAAGAACAGCCTTAGCGAAATTCTTCTTGAAGGGAAAGATGTAACTCTGTGAGATGAATTCACAGAACACAGAGCAGTTTCTCAGAAAGCTTCTCTCCAGTTTTGAACAGAAGATATTTCCTTTTTCACCATAGAACTCTATGGGCTTCCAAATATCCCTTTGCCAATTCCACAAGAACAGCCTTAGCGAAAGGCTTCTTGAAGGGAAAGATGTAACTCTGTGAGATGAATTCACAGAACACAGAGCAGTTTCTCAGAAAGCTTCCTTCCAGTTTTGAACGGAAGATATTTCCTTTTTCACCATAGCCCTCTACGGGCTTCCAAATATCGCTTTGCCAATTCCACAAGAACAGCCTTAGCGAAAGGCTTCTTGAAGGGAAAGATGTAACTCTGTGAGATGAATTCACAGAACACAGAGCAGTTTCTCAGAAAGCTTCTTTCCAGTTTTGAACGGAAGATATTTCCTTTTTCACCATAGCCCTCTATGGGCTTCCAAATATCCCTTTGCCATTTCCACAAGAACAGCCTTAGCGAAAGACTTCTTGAAGGGAAAGATGTAACTCTGTGAGATGAATTAACAGAACACAGAGCAGTTTCTCAGAAAGCTTCTTTCCAGTTTTGAAAGGAAGATATTTCCTTTTTCACCATAGGCCTCTATGGGCTTCCAAATATCGCTTTGCCAATTCCACAAGAACAACCTTAGCGAAAGGCTTCTTCAAGGGAAAGATGTAACTCTGTGAGATGAATTCACAGAACACAGAGCAGTTTCTTAGAAAGCTTCTTTCCAGTTTTGAACGGAAGATATTTCCTTTTTCACCATAGCCCTCTATGGGTTTCCAAATATCGCTTTGTCAATTCCACAAGAACAGTCTTAGCGAAAGGCTTCTTGAAGGGAAAGATGTAACTCTGTGAGATGAATTCACAGAACACAGAGCAGTTTCACAGAAAGCTTCTTTCCAGTTTTGAACGGAAGATATTTCCTTTTTCACCATAGCCGTCTATGGGCTTCCAAATATCCCTTTGCCAATTCCTCAAGAACAGCCTTAGCGAAAGGCTTCTTGAAGGGAAAGATGTAACTCTGTGAGATGAATTCACAGAACACAGAGCAGTTTCTCAGAAAGCTTCTTTCCAGTTTTGAACGGAAGATATTTCCTTTTTCACCATAGCCGTCTATGGGCTTCCAAATATCCCTTTGCCAATTCCTCAAGAACAGCCTTAGCGAAAGGCTTCTTGAAGGGAAAGATGTAACTCTGTGAGATGAATTAACAGAAGACAGAGCAGTTTCTCAGAAAGCTTCTTTCCAGTTTTGAACGGAAGATATTTCCGTTTGCACCATAGCCCTCTATGGGCTTCCAAATATCCCTTTGCCAATTCCACAAGAACAGCCTTAGCGAAAGGCTTCTTGTAGGGAAAGATGTAACTCTGTGAGATGAATTCACAGAACACAGAGCAGTTTCTCAGAAAGCTTCTTTCCAGTTTTGAACGGAAGATATTTCCTTTTTCACCATAGCCCTCTACGGACTTCCAAATATCGCTTTGCCAATTCCACAAGAACAGCCTTAGCGAAAGGCTTCTTGAAGGGAAAGATGTAACTCGGTGAGGTGAATTAACAGAACACAGAGCAGTTTCTCAGAAAGCTTCTTTCCAGTTTTGAACGGAAGATATTTCCTTTTTCACCATAGCCCTCTATGGGCTTCCAAATAGCCCTTTGCCAATTCCACAAGAACAGCCTTAGCGAAAGGCTTCTTGAAGGGAAAGATGTAACTCTGTGAGATGAATTCACAGAACACAGAGCAGTTTCTCAGAAAGCTTCTTTCCAGTTTTGAACGGAAGATATTTCCTTTTTCACCATAGCCGTCTATGGGCTTCCAAATATCCCTTTACCAATTCCACAAGAACAGCCTTAGCGAAAGGCTTCTTGAAGGGAAAGATGTAACTCTGTGAGATGAATTCACAGAACACAGATCAGTTTCTCAGAAAGCTTCTTTCCAGTTTTGAACGGAAGATATTTCCTTTTTCACCATAGCCCTCTAAGGGCTTCCAAATATCCCTTTGCCAATTCCACAAGAACAGCCTTAGCGAAAGGCTTCTTGAAGGGAAAGATGTAACTCTGTGAGATGAATTAACAGAACACAGAGCAGTTTCTCAGAAAGCTTCTTTCCAGTTTTGAACGGAAGATATTTCCTTTTTCACCATAGCCCTCTATGGGCTTCCAAATATCCCTTTGCCAATTCCACAAGAACAGCCTTAGCGAAAGGCTTCTTGAAGGGAAAGATGTAACTCTGTGAGATGAATTCACAGAACACAGAGCAGTTTCTCAGAAAGCTTCTTTCCAGTTTTGAACGGAAGATATTTCCTGTTTCACCATAGCCGTCTATGGGCTTCCAAATATCCCTTTGCCAATTCCACAAGAACAGCCTTAGCGAAAGGCTTCTTGAAGGGAAAGATGTAACTCTGTGAGATGAATTCACTGAACACAGAGCAGTTTCTCAGAAAGCTTCTTTCCAGTTTTGAACGGAAGATATTTCCTTTTTCACCATAGCCCTCTATGGGCTTCCAAATATCGCTTTGCCAATTCCGCAAGAACAGCCTTAGCGAAAGGCTTCTTGAAGGGAAAGATGTAACTCTGTGAGATGAATTCACAGAACACAGAGCAGTTTCTCAGAAAGCTTCTTTCCAGTTTTGAGCGGAAGATATTTCCTTTTTCACCATAACCCTCTATGGGCTTCCAAATATCCCTTTGCCAATTCCACAAGAACAGCCTTAGCGAAATTCTTCTTGAAGGGAAAGATGTAACTCTGTGAGATGAATTCACAGAACACAGAGCAGTTTCTCAGAAAGCTTCTCTCCAGTTTTGAACAGAAGATATTTCCTTTTTCACCATAGAACTCTATGGGCTTCCAAATATCCCTTTGCCAATTCCACAAGAACAGCCTTAGCGAAAGGCTTCTTGAAGGGAAAGATGTAACTCTGTGAGATGAATTCACAGAACACAGAGCAGTTTCTCAGAAAGCTTCCTTCCAGTTTTGAACGGAAGATATTTCCTTTTTCACCATAGCCCTCTACGGGCTTCCAAATATCACTTTGCCAATTCCACAAGAACAGCCTTAGCGAAAGGCTTCTTGAAGGGAAAGATGTAACTCTGTGAGATGAATTCACAGAACACAGAGCAGTTTCTCAGAAAGCTTCTTTCCAGTTTTGAACGGAAGATATTTCCTTTTTCACCATAGCCCTCTATGGGCTTCCAAATATCCCTTTGCCATTTCCACAAGAACAGCCTTAGCGAAAGACTTCTTGAAGGGAAAGATGTAACTCTGTGAGATGAATTAACAGAACACAGAGCAGTTTCTCAGAAAGCTTCTTTCCAGTTTTGAAAGGAAGATATTTCCTTTTTCACCATAGGCCTCTATGGGCTTCCAAATATCGCTTTGCCAATTCCACAAGAACAACCTTAGCGAAAGGCTTCTTCAAGGGAAAGATGTAACTCTGTGAGATGAATTCACAGAACACAGAGCAGTTTCTTAGAAAGCTTCTTTCCAGTTTTGAACGGAAGATATTTCCTTTTTCACCATAGCCCTCTATGGGTTTCCAAATATCGCTTTGTCAATTCCACAAGAACAGTCTTAGCGAAAGGCTTCTTGAAGGGAAAGATGTAACTCTGTGAGATGAATTCACAGAACACAGAGCAGTTTCTCAGAAAGCTTCTTTCCAGTTTTGAACGGAAGATATTTCCTTTTTCACCATAGCCCTCTATGGGCTTCCAAATATCGCTTTGTCAATTCCCCAAGAACAGCCTTAGCAAAAGGCTTCTTGAAGGGAAAGAGTTAACTCTGTGAGATGAATTCACAGAACACAGAGCAGTTTCTCAGAAAGCTTCTTTCCAGTTTTGAACGGAAGATATTTCCTTTTTCACCATAGCCCTCTATGGGCTTCCAAATAATGCTTTGCCAATTCCACAAGAACAGTCCTAGCGAAAGGCTTCTTGAAGTTAAAGATGTAACTCTGTGAGATGAATTAACAGAACACAGAGCAGTTTCTCAGAAAGCTTCTTTCCAGTTTTGAACGGAAGATATTTCCTGTTTCACCATAGCCGTCTATGGGCTTCCAAATATCCCTTTGCCAATTCCACAAGAACAGCCTTAGCGAAAGGCGTCTTGAAGGGAAAGATGTAACTCTGTGAAATGAATTCACTGAACACAGAGCAGTTTCTCAGAAAGCTTCTTTCCAGTTTTGAACGGAAGATATTTCCTTTTTCACCATAGCCCTCTATGGGCTTCCAAATATCGCTTTGCCAATTCCGCAAGAACAGCCTTAGCGAAAGGCTTCTTGAAGGGAAAGATGTAACTCTGTGAGATGAATTCACAGAACACAGAGCAGTTTCTCAGAAAGCTTCTTTCCAGTTTTGAACGGAAGATATTTCCTTTTTAACCATACCCGTCTACGGGCTTCCAAATATCCCTTTGCCAATTCCAAAAGAACAGCCTTAGCGAAAGGCTTCTTGAAGGGAAAGATGTAACTCTGTGAGATGAATTCATAGAACCCAGAGCAGTTTCTCAGAAAGCTTCTTTCCAGTTTTGAACGGAAGATATTTCCGTTTGCACCATAGCCCTCTATGGGCTTCCAAATATCCCTTTGCCAATTCCACAAGAACAGCCTTAGCGAAAGGCTTCTTGTAGGGAAAGATGTAACTCTGTGAGATGAATTCACAGAACACAGAGCAGTTTCTCAGAAAGCTTCTTTCCAGTTTTGAACGGAAGATATTTCCTTTTTCACCATAGCCCTCTACGGACTTCCAAATATCGCTTTGCCAATTCCACAAGAACAGCCTTAGAGAAAGGCTTCTTGAAGGGAAAGATGTAACTCGGTGAGGTGAATTAACAGAACACAGAGCAGTTTCTCAGAAAGCTTCTTTCCAGTTTTGAACGGAAGATATTTCCTTTTTCACCATAGCCCTCTATGGGCTTCCAAATAGCCCTTTGCCAATTCCACAAGAACAGCCTTAGCGAAAGGCTTCTTGAAGGGAAAGATGTAACTCTGTGAGATGAATTCACAGAACACAGAGCAGTTTCTCAGAAAGCTTCTTTCCAGTTTTGAACGGAAGATATTTCCTTTTTCACCATAGCCCTCTATGGGCTTCCAAATATCCCTTTACCAATTCCACAAGAACAGCCTTAGCGAAAGGCTTCTTGAAGGGAAAGATGTAACTCTGTGAGATGAATTCACAGAACACAGATCAGTTTCTCAGAAAGCTTCTTTCCAGTTTTGAACGGAAGATATTTCCTTTTTCACCATAGCCCTCTATGGGCTTCCAAATATCCCTTTGCCAATTCCACAAGAACAGCCTTAGCGAAAGGCTTCTTGAAGGGAAAGATGTAACTCTGTGAGATGAATTAACAGAACACAGAGCAGTTTCTCAGAAAGCTTCTTTCCAGTTTTGAACGGAAGATATTTCCTTTTTCACCATAGCCCTCTATGGGCTTCCAAATATCCCTTTGCCAATTCCACAAGAACAGCCTTAGCGAAAGGCTTCTTGAAGGGAAAGATGTAACTCTGTGAGATGAATTCACAGAACACAGAGCAGTTTCTCAGAAAGCTTCTTTCCAGTTTTGAACGGAAGATATTTCCTTTTTCACCATAGCCCTCTATGGGCTTCCAAATATCCCTTTGCCAATTCCACAAGAACAGCCTTAGCAAAAGGCTTCTTGAAGGGAAAGATGTAACTCTGTGAGATGAATTAACAGAACACAGAGCAGTTTCTCAGAAAGCTTCTTTCCAGTTTTGAACGGAAGATATTTCCTTTTTCACCACAGCCTTCTATGGGCTTCCAAATATCGCTTTGCCAATTCCACAAGAACAGCCTTAGCGAAAGGCTTCTTGAAGGGAAAGATGTAACTCTGTGAGATGAATTAACAGAACACAGAGCAGTTTCTCAGAAAGCTTCTTTCCACTTTTGAACGGAAGATATTTCCTTTTTCACCATAGCCGTCTAAGGGCTTCCAAATATCCCTTTGCCAATTCCACAAGAACAGCCTTAGCGAAAGGCTTCTTGAAGGGAAAGATGTAACTCTGTGAGATGAATTCACAGAACACAGAGCAGTTTCCCAGAAAGCTTCTTTCCACTTTTGAACGGAAGATATTTCGTTTTTCACCATAGCCCTCTATGGGTTTCCAAATATCGCTTTGCCAATTCCGCAAGAACAGCCTTAGCGAAAGGCTTCTTGAAGGGAAAGATGTAACTCTGTGAGATGAATTCACAGAACACAGAGCAGTTTCTCAGAAAGCTTCTTTCCAGTTTTGAACGGAAGATATTTCCTTTTTCACCATAGCCCTCTATGGGCTTCCAAATATCCCTTTGCCAATTCCACAAGTACAGCCTTAGCGAAAGGCTTCTTGAACGGAAAGATGTAACTCTGTGAGATGAATTAACAGAACACAGAGCAGTTTCTCAGAAAGCTTCTTTCCAGTTTTGAACGGAAGATATTTCCTTTTTCACCATAGCCCTCTATGGGCTTCCAAATAATGCTTTGCCAATTCCACAAGAACAGCCTTAGCGAAAGGCTTCTTGAAGTTAAAGATGTAACTCTGTGAGATGAATTCACAGAACACAGAGCAGTTTCTCAGAAAGCTTCTTTCCAGTTTTGAACGGAAGATATTTCCTGTTTCACCATAGCCGTCTATGGGCTTCCAAATATCCCTTTGCCAATTCCACAAGAACAGCCTTAGCGAAAGGCTTCTTGAAGGGAAAGATGTAACTCTGTGAGATGAATTCACTGAACACAGAGCAGTTTCTCAGAAAGCTTCTTTCCAGTTTTGAACGGAAGATATTTCCTTTTTCACCATAGCCCTCTATGGGCTTCCAAATATCGCTTTGCCAATTCCGCAAGAACAGCCTTAGCGAAAGGCTTCTTGAAGGGAAAGATGTAACTCTGTGAGATGAATTCACAGAACACAGAGCAGTTTCTCAGAAAGCTTCTTTCCAGTTTTGAGCGGAAGATATTTCCTTTTTCACCATAACCCTCTATGGGCTTCCAAATATCCCTTTGCCAATTCCACAAGAACAGCCTTAGCGAAATTCTTCTTGAAGGGAAAGATGTAACTCTGTGAGATGAATTCACAGAACACAGAGCAGTTTCTCAGAAAGCTTCTCTCCAGTTTTGAACAGAAGATATTTCCTTTTTCACCATAGAACTCTATGGGCTTCCAAATATCCCTTTGCCAATTCCACAAGAACAGCCTTAGCGAAAGGCTTCTTGAAGGGAAAGATGTAACTCTGTGAGATGAATTCACAGAACACAGAGCAGTTTCTCAGAAAGCTTCCTTCCAGTTTTGAACGGAAGATATTTCCTTTTTCACCATAGCCCTCTACGGGCTTCCAAATATCGCTTTGCCAATTCCACAAGAACAGCCTTAGCGAAAGGCTTCTTGAAGGGAAAGATGTAACTCTGTGAGATGAATTCACAGAACACAGAGCAGTTTCTCAGAAAGCTTCTTTCCAGTTTTGAACGGAAGATATTTCCTTTTTCACCATAGCCCTCTATGGGCTTCCAAATATCCCTTTGCCATTTCCACAAGAACAGCCTTAGCGAAAGACTTCTTGAAGGGAAAGATGTAACTCTGTGAGATGAATTAACAGAACACAGAGCAGTTTCTCAGAAAGCTTCTTTCCAGTTTTGAAAGGAAGATATTTCCTTTTTCACCATAGGCCTCTATGGGCTTCCAAATATCGCTTTGCCAATTCCACAAGAACAACCTTAGCGAAAGGCTTCTTCAAGGGAAAGATGTAACTCTGTGAGATGAATTCACAGAACACAGAGCAGTTTCTTAGAAAGCTTCTTTCCAGTTTTGAACGGAAGATATTTCCTTTTTCACCATAGCCCTCTATGGGTTTCCAAATATCGCTTTGTCAATTCCACAAGAACAGTCTTAGCGAAAGGCTTCTTGAAGGGAAAGATGTAACTCTGTGAGATGAATTCACAGAACACAGAGCAGTTTCACAGAAAGCTTCTTTCCAGTTTTGAACGGAAGATATTTCCTTTTTCACCATAGCCGTCTATGGGCTTCCAAATATCCCTTTGCCAATTCCTCAAGAACAGCCTTAGCGAAAGGCTTCTTGAAGGGAAAGATGTAACTCTGTGAGATGAATTCACAGAACACAGAGCAGTTTCTCAGAAAGCTTCTTTCCAGTTTTGAACGGAAGATATTTCCTTTTTCACCATAGCCGTCTATGGGCTTCCAAATATCCCTTTGCCAATTCCTCAAGAACAGCCTTAGCGAAAGGCTTCTTGAAGGGAAAGATGTAACTCTGTGAGATGAATTAACAGAAGACAGAGCAGTTTCTCAGAAAGCTTCTTTCCAGTTTTGAACGGAAGATATTTCCGTTTGCACCATAGCCCTCTATGGGCTTCCAAATATCCCTTTGCCAATTCCACAAGAACAGCCTTAGCGAAAGGCTTCTTGTAGGGAAAGATGTAACTCTGTGAGATGAATTCACAGAACACAGAGCAGTTTCTCAGAAAGCTTCTTTCCAGTTTTGAACGGAAGATATTTCCTTTTTCACCATAGCCCTCTACGGACTTCCAAATATCGCTTTGCCAATTCCACAAGAACAGCCTTAGCGAAAGGCTTCTTGAAGGGAAAGATGTAACTCGGTGAGGTGAATTAACAGAACACAGAGCAGTTTCTCAGAAAGCTTCTTTCCAGTTTTGAACGGAAGATATTTCCTTTTTCACCATAGCCCTCTATGGGCTTCCAAATAGCCCTTTGCCAATTCCACAAGAACAGCCTTAGCGAAAGGCTTCTTGAAGGGAAAGATGTAACTCTGTGAGATGAATTCACAGAACACAGAGCAGTTTCTCAGAAAGCTTCTTTCCAGTTTTGAACGGAAGATATTTCCTTTTTCACCATAGCCGTCTATGGGCTTCCAAATATCCCTTTACCAATTCCACAAGAACAGCCTTAGCGAAAGGCTTCTTGAAGGGAAAGATGTAACTCTGTGAGATGAATTCACAGAACACAGATCAGTTTCTCAGAAAGCTTCTTTCCAGTTTTGAACGGAAGATATTTCCTTTTTCACCATAGCCCTCTAAGGGCTTCCAAATATCCCTTTGCCAATTCCACAAGAACAGCCTTAGCGAAAGGCTTCTTGAAGGGAAAGATGTAACTCTGTGAGATGAATTAACAGAACACAGAGCAGTTTCTCAGAAAGCTTCTTTCCAGTTTTGAACGGAAGATATTTCCTTTTTCACCATAGCCCTCTATGGGCTTCCAAATATCCCTTTGCCAATTCCACAAGAACAGCCTTAGCGAAAGGCTTCTTGAAGGGAAAGATGTAACTCTGTGAGATGAATTCACAGAACACAGAGCAGTTTCTCAGAAAGCTTCTTTCCAGTTTTGAACGGAAGATATTTCCTGTTTCACCATAGCCGTCTATGGGCTTCCAAATATCCCTTTGCCAATTCCACAAGAACAGCCTTAGCGAAAGGCTTCTTGAAGGGAAAGATGTAACTCTGTGAGATGAATTCACTGAACACAGAGCAGTTTCTCAGAAAGCTTCTTTCCAGTTTTGAACGGAAGATATTTCCTTTTTCACCATAGCCCTCTATGGGCTTCCAAATATCGCTTTGCCAATTCCGCAAGAACAGCCTTAGCGAAAGGCTTCTTGAAGGGAAAGATGTAACTCTGTGAGATGAATTCACAGAACACAGAGCAGTTTCTCAGAAAGCTTCTTTCCAGTTTTGAGCGGAAGATATTTCCTTTTTCACCATAACCCTCTATGGGCTTCCAAATATCCCTTTGCCAATTCCACAAGAACAGCCTTAGCGAAATTCTTCTTGAAGGGAAAGATGTAACTCTGTGAGATGAATTCACAGAACACAGAGCAGTTTCTCAGAAAGCTTCTCTCCAGTTTTGAACAGAAGATATTTCCTTTTTCACCATAGAACTCTATGGGCTTCCAAATATCCCTTTGCCAATTCCACAAGAACAGCCTTAGCGAAAGGCTTCTTGAAGGGAAAGATGTAACTCTGTGAGATGAATTCACAGAACACAGAGCAGTTTCTCAGAAAGCTTCCTTCCAGTTTTGAACGGAAGATATTTCCTTTTTCACCATAGCCCTCTACGGGCTTCCAAATATCACTTTGCCAATTCCACAAGAACAGCCTTAGCGAAAGGCTTCTTGAAGGGAAAGATGTAACTCTGTGAGATGAATTCACAGAACACAGAGCAGTTTCTCAGAAAGCTTCTTTCCAGTTTTGAACGGAAGATATTTCCTTTTTCACCATAGCCCTCTATGGGCTTCCAAATATCCCTTTGCCATTTCCACAAGAACAGCCTTAGCGAAAGACTTCTTGAAGGGAAAGATGTAACTCTGTGAGATGAATTAACAGAACACAGAGCAGTTTCTCAGAAAGCTTCTTTCCAGTTTTGAAAGGAAGATATTTCCTTTTTCACCATAGGCCTCTATGGGCTTCCAAATATCGCTTTGCCAATTCCACAAGAACAACCTTAGCGAAAGGCTTCTTCAAGGGAAAGATGTAACTCTGTGAGATGAATTCACAGAACACAGAGCAGTTTCTTAGAAAGCTTCTTTCCAGTTTTGAACGGAAGATATTTCCTTTTTCACCATAGCCCTCTATGGGTTTCCAAATATCGCTTTGTCAATTCCACAAGAACAGTCTTAGCGAAAGGCTTCTTGAAGGGAAAGATGTAACTCTGTGAGATGAATTCACAGAACACAGAGCAGTTTCACAGAAAGCTTCTTTCCAGTTTTGAACGGAAGATATTTCCTTTTTCACCATAGCCGTCTATGGGCTTCCAAATATCCCTTTGCCAATTCCTCAAGAACAGCCTTAGCGAAAGGCTTCTTGAAGGGAAAGATGTAACTCTGTGAGATGAATTCACAGAACACAGAGCAGTTTCTCAGAAAGCTTCTTTCCAGTTTTGAACGGAAGATATTTCCTTTTTCACCATAGCCGTCTATGGGCTTCCAAATATCCCTTTGCCAATTCCTAAAGAACAGCCTTAGCGAAAGGCTTCTTGAAGGGAAAGATGTAACTCTGTGAGATGAATTAACAGAAGACAGAGCAGTTTCTCAGAAAGCTTCTTTCCAGTTTTGAACGGAAGATATTTCCGTTTGCACCATAGCCCTCTATGGGCTTCCAAATGTCCCTTTGCCAATTCCACAAGAACAGCCTTAGCGAAAGGCTTCTTGTAGGGAAAGATGTAACTCTGTGAGATGAATTCACAGAACACAGAGCAGTTTCTCAGAAAGCTTCTTTCCAGTTTTGAACGGAAGATATTTCCTTTTTCACCATAGCCCTCTACGGACTTCCAAATATCGCTTTGCCAATTCCACAAGAACAGCCTTAGCGAAAGGCTTCTTGAAGGGAAAGATGTAACTCGGTGAGGTGAATTAACAGAACACAGAGCAGTTTCTCAGAAAGCTTCTTTCCAGTTTTGAACGGAAGATATTTCCTTTTTCACCATAGCCCTCTATGGGCTTCCAAATAGCCCTTTGCCAATTCCACAAGAACAGCCTTAGCGAAAGGCTTCTTGAAGGGAAAGATGTAACTCTGTGAGATGAATTCACAGAACACAGAGCAGTTTCTCAGAAAGCTTCTTTCCAGTTTTGAACGGAAGATATTTCCTTTTTCACCATAGCCGTCTATGGGCTTCCAAATATCCCTTTACCAATTCCACAAGAACAGCCTTAGCGAAAGGCTTCTTGAAGGGAAAGATGTAACTCTGTGAGATGAATTCACAGAACACAGATCAGTTTCTCAGAAAGCTTCTTTCCAGTTTTGAACGGAAGATATTTCCTTTTTCACCATAGCCCTCTAAGGGCTTCCAAATATCCCTTTGCCAATTCCACAAGAACAGCCTTAGCGAAAGGCTTCTTGAAGGGAAAGATGTAACTCTGTGAGATGAATTAACAGAACACAGAGCAGTTTCTCAGAAAGCTTCTTTCCAGTTTTGAACGGAAGATATTTCCTTTTTCACCATAGCCCTCTATGGGCTTCCAAATATCCCTTTGCCAATTCCACAAGAACAGCCTTAGCGAAAGGCTTCTTGAAGGGAAAGATGTAACTCTGTGAGATGAATTCACAGAACACAGAGCAGTTTCTCAGAAAGCTTCTTTCCAGTTTTGAACGGAAGATATTTACTTTTTCACCATAGCCCTCTATGGGCTTCCAAATATCCCTTTGCCAATTCCACAAGAACAGCCTTAGCAAAAGGCTTCTTGAAGGGAAAGATGTAACTCTGTGAGATGAATTAACAGAACACAGAGCAGTTTCTCAGAAAGCTTCTTTCCAGTTTTGAACGGAAGATATTTCCTTTTTCACCACAGCCCTCTATGGGCTTCCAAATATCGCTTTGCCAATTCCACAAGAACAGCCTTAGCGAAAGGCTTCTTGAAGGGAAAGATGTAACTCTGTGAGATGAATTAACAGAACACAGAGCAGTTTCTCAGAAAGCTTCTTTCCACTTTTGAACGGAAGATATTTCCTTTTTCACCATAGCCGTCTATGGGCTTCCAAATATCCCTTTGCCAATTCCACAAGAACAGCCTTAGCGAAAGGCTTCTTGAAGGGAAAGATGTAACTCTGTGAGATGAATTCACAGAACACAGAGCAGTTTCCCAGAAAGCTTCTTTCCACTTTTGAACGGAAGATATTTCGTTTTTCACCATAGCCCTCTATGGGTTTCCAAATATCGCTTTGCCAATTCCGCAAGAACAGCCTTAGCGAAAGGCTTCTTGAAGGGAAAGATGTAACTCTGTGAGATGAATTAACAGAACACAGAGCAGTTTCTCATAAAGCTTCTTTCCAGTTTTGAACGGAAGATATTTCCTTTTTCACCATAGCCCTCTATGGGCTTCCAAATAGCTCTTTGCCAATTCCACAAGAACAGCCTTAGCGAAAGGCTTCTTGAAGGGAAAGATGTAACTCTGTGAGATGAATTCACAGAACACAGAGCAGTTTCTCAGAAAGCTTCTTTCCAGTTTTGAACAGAAGATATTTCCTTTTTCACCATAGCCCTCTATGGGCTTCCAAATATCCCTTTGCCAATTCCACAAGAACAGCCTTAGCGAAAGGCTTCTTGAAGGGAAAGGTGTAACTCTGTGAGATGAATTCACAGAACACAGAGCAGTTTCTCAGAAAGCTTCTTTCCAGTTTTGAACGGAAGATATTTCCTTTTTCACCATAGGCCTCTATGGGCCTCCAAATATCCCTTTGCCATTTCCACAAGAACAGCCTCAGCGAAAGGCTTCTTGAAGGGAAAGATGTAACTCTGTGAGATGAATTAACAGAACACAGAGCAGTTTCTCAGAAACCTTCTTTCCAGTTTTGAACGGAAGATATTTCCTTTTTCACCATAGCCGTCTATGGGCTTTCAAATATCCCTTTGCCATTTCCACAAGAACAGCCTTAGCGAAAGGCTTCTTGAGGGGAAAGATGTAACTCTGTGAGACGAATTCACAGAACACAGAGCAGTTTCTCAGAAAGCTTCTTTCCAGTTTTGAAAGGAAGATATTTCCTTTTTCACCATAGGCCTCTAGGGGCTTCCAAATATCGCTTTGCCAATTCCACAAGAACAGTCTTAGCGAAAGGTTTCTTGAAGGGAAAGATGTAACTCTGTGAGATGAATTAACAGAACACAGAGCAGTTTCTCAGAAAGCTTCTTTCCAGTTTTGAACGGAAGATATTTCCTTTTTCACCATAGCCCTCTATGGGCTTCCAAATATCCCTTTGCCAATTCCACAAGAACAGCCTTAGCGAAAGGCTTCTTGAAGGGAAAGATGTAACTCTGTGAGATGAATTCAGAGAACACAGAGCAGTTTCTCAGAAAGCTTCTTTCCAGTTTTGAACGGAAGATATTTCCTTTTTCACCATAGGCCTCTATGGGCTTCCAAATATCTCTTTGCCAATTCCACAAGAACAGCCTCAGCGAAAGGCTTCTTGAAGGGAAAGATGTAACTCTGTGAGATGAATTCACAGAACACAGAGCAGTTTCTCAGAAAGCTTCTTTCCAGTTTTGAATGGAATATATTTCCTTTTTCACCATAGCCGTCTATGGGCTTCCAAATATCCCTTTGCCAATTCCACAAGAACAGCCTTAGCGAAAGGCTTCTTGAAGGGAAAGATGTAACTCTGTGAGATGAATTAACAGAACACAGAGCAGTTTCTCAGAAAGCTTCTTTCCACCTTTGAACGGAAGATATTTCCTTTTTCTCCATAGCCCTCTATGGGTTTCCAAAAATCGCTTTGCCAATTCCACAAGAACAGCCTTAGCGAAAGGCTTCTTGAAGGGAAAGATGTAACTCTGTGAGATGAATTCACAGAACACAGAGCAGTTTCTCAGAAAGCTTCTTTCCAGTTTTGAACGGAAGATATTTCCTTTTTCACCATAGCCGTCTACGGGCTTTCAAATATCCCTTTGCCATTTCCACAAGAACAGCCTTAGCGAAAGGATTCTTGAAGGGAAAGATGTAACTCTGTGAGATGAATTCACAGAACACAGAGCAGTTTCTCAGAAAGCTTCTTTCCAGTTTTGAACGGAAGATATTTCCTTTTTCACCATAGCCCACTATGGGCTTCCAAATATCCCTTTGCCAATTCCACAAGAACAGCCTTAGCGAAAGGCTTCTCGAAGGGAAAGATGTAACTCTGTGAGATGAATTTACAGAACACAGAGCAGTTTCTCAGAAAGCTTCTTTCCAGTTTTGAACGGAAGATATTTCCTTTTTCACCATAGCCGTCTATGGGCTTCCAAATATCCCTTTGCCAATTCCTCAAGAACAGCCTTAGTGAAAGGCTTCTTGAAGGGAAAGATGTAACTCTGTGAGATGAATTCACAGAACACAGAGCAGTTTCTCAGAAAGCTTCTTTCCAGTTTTGAACGGAAGATATTTCCTTTTTCACCATAGGCCTCTATGGGCTTCCAAATATCCCTTTGCCATTTCCACAAGAACAGCCTCAGCGAAAGGCTTCTTGAAGGGAAAGATGTAACTCTGTGAGATGAATTCACAGAACACAGAGCAGTTTCTCTGAAACCTTCTTTCCAGTTTTGAACGGAAGATATTTCCTTTTTCACCATAGCCGTCTATGGGCTTTCAAATATCCCTTTGCCATTTCCAGAAGAACAGCCTTAGCGAAAGGCTTCTTGAAGGGAAAGATGTAACTCTGTGAGATGAATTCACAGAACACAGAGCAGTTTCTCAGAAAGCTTCTTTCCAGTTTTGAAAGGAAGATATTTCCTTTTTCACCATAGGCCTCTAGGGGCTTCCAAATATCCCTTTGCCAATTCCACAAGAACAGCCTTAGCGAAAGGCTTCTTGAAGGGAAAGATGTAACTCTGTGAGATGAATTCACAGAACACAGAGCAGTTTCTCAGAAAGCTTCTTTCCAGTTTTGAACGGAAGATATTTCCTTTTTCACCATAGGCCTCTATGGGCTTCCAAATATCCCTTTGCCATTTCCACAAGAACAGCCTCAGCGAAAGGCTTCTTGAAGGGAAAGATGTAACTCTGTGAGATGAATTCACAGAACACAGAGCAGTTTCTCTGAAACCTTCTTTCCAGTTTTGAACGGAAGATATTTCCTTTTTCACCATAGCCGTCTATGGGCTTTCAAATATCCCTTTGCCATTTCCACAAGAACAGCCTTAGCGAAAGGCTTCTTGAAGGGAAAGATGTAACTCTGTGAGATGAATTCACAGAACACAGAGCAGTTTCTCAGAAAGCTTCTTTCCAGTTTTGAAAGGAAGATATTTCCTTTTTCACCATAGGCCTCTAGGGGCTTCCAAATATCCCTTTGCCAATTCCACAAGAACAGCCTTAGCGAAAGGCTTCTTGAAGGGAAAGATGTAACTCTGTGAGATGAATTCATAGAACACAGAGCAGTTTCTCAGAAAGCTTCTTTCCAGTTTTGAACGGAAGATATTTCCTTTTTCACCATAGCCGTCTATGGGCTTCCAAATATCCTTTTGCCAATTCCACAAGAACAGCCTTAGCGAAAGGCTTCTTGAAGGGAAAGATGTAACTCTGTGAGATGAATTAACAGAACACAGAGCAGTTTCTCAGAAAGCTTCTTTCCAGTTTTGAACGGAAGGTATTTCCTTTTTCACCATAGCCCTCTACGGGCTTCCAAATATCGCTTTGCCAATTCCACAAGAACAGCCTTAGCGAAAGGCTTCTAGAAGGGAAAGATGTAACTCTGTGAGATGAATTCACAGAACACAGAGCAGTTTCTCAGAAACCTTCTTTCCAGTTTTGAACGGAAGATATTTCCTTTTTCACCATAGCCCTCTATGGGCTTCCAAATATCCCTTTGTCAATCCCACAAGAACAGCCTTAGCGAAAGGCTTCTTGAAGGGAAAGATGTAACTCTGTGAAATGAATTCAGAGAACACAGAGCAGTTTCTCAGAAAGCTTCTTTCCAGTTTTGAACGGAAGATATTTCCTTTTTCACCATAGGACTCTATGGGCTTCCAAATATCCCTTTGCCAATTCCACAAGAACAGCCTTAGCGAAAGGCTTCTTGAAAGGAAAGATGTAACTCTGTGAGATGAATTCACAGAACACAGAGCAGTTTTTCAGAAAGCTTCTTTCCAGTTTTGAACGGAAGATATTTCCTTTTTCACCATAGCCGTCTATGGGCTTCCAAATATCCCTTTGCCAATTCCACAAGATCAGCCTTAGCGAAAGGCTTCTTGAAGGGAAAGATGTAACTCTGTGAGATGAATTAACAGAACACAGAGCAGTTTCTCAGAAAGTTTCTTTCCAGTTTTGAATGGAATATATTTCCTTTTTCACCATAGCCGTCTATGGGCTTCCAAATATCCCTTTGCCACTTCCACAAGAACAGCCTTAGCGAAAGGCTTCTTGAAGGGAAAGATGTAACTCTGTGAGATGAATTAACAGAACACAGAGCAGTTTCTCAGAAAGCTTCTTTCCACTTTTGAACGGAAGATATTTCCTTTTTCACCATAGCCCTCTATGGGTTTCCAAAAATCGCTTTGCCAATTCCCCAAGAACAGCCTTAGCGAAAGGCTTCTTAAAGGGAAAGATGTAACTCTGTGAGATGAATTCACAGAACACAGAGCAGTTTCTCAGAAAGCTTCTTTCCAGTTTTGAACGGAAGATATTTCCTTTTTCACCATAGCCCTCTATAGGCTTCCAAATATCCCTTTGCCAATTCCACAAGAACAGCCTTAGCGAAAGGCTTCTTGAAGGGAAAGATGTAACTCTGTGAGATGAATTCACAGAACACAGAGCAGTTTCTCAGAAAGCTTCTTTCCAGTTTTGAACGGAAGATATTTCCTTTTTCACCATAGCCCTCTATGGGCTTCCAAATATCCCTTTGCCAATTCCACAAGAACAGCCTTAGCGAAAGGCTTCTTGAAGGGAAAGATGTAACTCTTTGAGATGAATTCACAGAACACAGAGCAGTTTCTCAGAAAGCTTCTTTCCAGTTTTGAACGAAAGGTATTTCCTTTTTCACCATAGCCCTCTATGGGCTTCCAAATATCGCTTTTCCAATTCCACAAGAACAACCTTAGCGAAAGGCTTCTTCAAGGGAAAGATGTAACTCTGTGAGATGAATTCACAGAACACAGAGCAGTTTCTCAGAAAGCTTCTTTCCAGTTTTGAACGGAAGATATTTCCTTTTTCATCACAGCCCTCTATGGGCTTCCAAATATAACTTTGCCAATTCCACAAGAACAGCCTTAGAGAAAAGCTTCTTGAAGGGAAAGATGTACCTCTGTGAGATGAATTCACAGAACACAGAGCAGTTTCTCAGAAACCTTCTTTCCAGTTTTGAACGGAAGATATTTCCTTTTTCACCATAGCCGTCTATGGGCTTTCAAATATCCCTTTGCCATTTCCACAAGAACAGCCTTAGCGAAAGGCTTCTTGAGGGGAAAGATGTAACTCTGTGAGACGAATTCACAGAACACAGAGCAGTTTCTCAGAAAGCTTCTTTCCAGTTTTGAAAGGAAGATATTTCCTTTTTCACCATAGGCCTCTAGGGGCTTCCAAATATCCCTTTGCCAATTCCACAAGAACAGCCTTAGCGAAAGCCTTCTTGAAGGGAAAGATGTAACTCTGTGAGATGAATTAACAGAACACAGAGCATTTTCTCAGAAAGCTTCTTTCCAGTTTTGAACGGAAGATATTTCCTTTTTCACCGTAGCCGTCTATGGGCTTCCAAATATCCCTTTGCCAATTCCACAAGAACAGCCTTAGCGAAAGGCTTCTTGAAGGGAAAGATGTAACTCTGTGAGATGAATTCACAGAACACAGAGCAGTTTCTCAGAAAGCTTCTTTCCAGTTTTGAACGGAAGATATTTCCTTTTTCACCATAGCCCTCTACGGGCTTCCAAATATCGCTTTGCCAATTCCACAAGAACAGTCTTAGCGAAAGGTTTCTTGAAGGGAAAGATGTAACTCTGTGAGATGAATTAACAGAACACAGAGCAGTTTCTCAGAAAGCTTCTTTCCAGTTTTGAACGGAAGATATTTCCTTTTTCACCATAGCCCTCTATGGGCTTCCAAATATCCCTTTGCCAATTCCACAAGAACAGCCTTAGCGAAAGGCTTCTTGAAGGGAAAGATGTAACTCTGTGAGATGAATTCAGAGAACACAGAGCAGTTTCTCAGAAAGCTTCTTTCCAGTTTTGAACGGAAGATATTTCCTTTTTCACCATAGGCCTCTATGGGCTTCCAAATATCTCTTTGCCATTTCCACAAGAACAGCCTCAGCGAAAGGCTTCTTGAAGGGAAAGATGTAACTCTGTGAGATGAATTCAGAGAACACAGAGCAGTTTCTCAGAAAGCTTCTTTCCAGTTTTGAATGGAATATATTTCCTTTTTCACCATAGCCGTCTATGGGCTTCCAAATATCCCTTTGCCAATTCCACAAGAACAGCCTTAGCGAAAGGCTTCTTGAAGGGAAAGATGTAACTCTGTGAGATGAATTAACAGAACACAGAGCAGTTTCTCAGAAAGCTTCTTTCCACTTTTGAACGGAAGATATTTCCTTTTTCTCCATAGCCCTCTATGGGTTTCCAAAAATCGCTTTGCCAATTCCAAAAGAACAGCCTTAGCGAAAGGCTTCTTAAAGGGAAAGATGTAACTCTGTGAGATGAATTAACAGAACACAGAGCAGTTTCTCAGAAAGCTTCTTTCCAGTTTTGAACGGAAGATATTTCCTTTTTCACCATAGCCGTCTATGGGCTTCCAAATATCCCTTTGCCAATTCCTCAAGAACAGCCTTAGCGAAAGGCTTCTTGAAGGGAAAGATGTAACTCTGTGAGATGAATTCACAGAACACAGAGCAGTTTCTCAGAAAGCTTCTTTCCAGTTTTGAACGGAAGATATTTCCTTTTTCACCATAGCCGTCTACGGGCTTTCAAATATCCCTTTGCCATTTCCACAAGAACAGCCTTAGCGAAAGGATTCTTGAAGGGAAAGATGTAACTCTGTGAGATGAATTCACAGAACACAGAGCAGTTTCTCAGAAAGCTTCTTTCCAGTTTTGAAAGGAAGATATTTCCTTTTTCACCATAGGCTTCTATGGGCTTCCAAATATCCCTTTGCCAATTCCTCAAGAACAGCCTTAGCGAAAGGCTTCTTGAAGGGAAAGATGTAACTCTGTGAGATGAATTCACAGAACACAGAGCAGTTTCTCAGAAAGCTTCTTTCCAGTTTTGAACGGAAGATATTTCCTTTTTCACCATAGGCCTCTATGGGCTTCCAAATATCCCTTTGCCATTTCCACAAGAACAGCCTCAGCGAAAGGCTTCTTGAAGGGAAAGATGTAACTCTGTGAGATGAATTCACAGAACACAGAGCAGTTTCTCTGAAACCTTCTTTCCAGTTTTGAACGGAAGATATTTCCTTTTTCACCATAGCCGTCTATGGGCTTTCAAATATCCCTTTGCCATTTCCACAAGAACAGCCTTAGCGAAAGGCTTCTTGAAGGGAAAGATGTAACTCTGTGAGATGAATTCACAGAACACAGAGCAGTTTCTCAGAAAGCTTCTTTCCAGTTTTGAAAGGAAGATATTTCCTTTTTCACCATAGGCCTCTAGGGGCTTCCAAATATCCCTTTGCCAATTCCCAAGAACAGCCTTAGCGAAAGGCTTCTTGAAGGGAAAGATGTAACTCTGTGAGATGAATTTACAGAACACAGAGCAGTTTCTCAGAAAGCTTCTTTCCAGTTTTGAACGGAAGATATTTCCTTTTTCACCATAGCCGTCTATGGGCTTCCAAATATCCCTTTGCCAATTCCTCAAGAACAGACTTAGCGAAAGGCTTCTTGAAGGGAAAGATGTAACTCTGTGAGATGAATTCAGAGAACACAGAGCAGTTTCTCAGAAAGCTTCTTTCCAGTTTTGAACGGAAGATATTTCCTTTTTCACCATAGGCCTCTATGGGCTTCCAAATATCCCTTTGCCATTTCCACAAGAACAGCCTCAGCGAAACGCTTCTTGAAGGGAAAGATGTAACTCTGTGAGGTGAATTCACAGAACACAGAGCAGTTTCTCTGAAACCTTCTTTCCAGTTTTGAACGGAAGATATTTCCTTTTTCACCATAGCCGTCTATGGGCTTTCAAATATCCCTTTGCCATTTCCACAAGAACAGCCTTAGCGAAAGGCTTCTTGAAGGGAAAGATGTAACTCTGTGAGATGAATTCACAGAACACAGAGCAGTTTCTCAGAAAGCTTCTTTCCAGTTTTGAAAGGAAGATATTTCCTTTTTCACCATAGGCCTCTAGGGGCTTCCAAATATCCCTTTGCCAATTCCACAAGAACAGCCTTAGCGAAAGGCTACTTGAAGGGAAAGATGTATCTCTGTGAGATGAATTCATAGAACACAGAGCAGTTTTCAGAAAGCTTCTTTCCAGTTTTGAACGGAAGATATTTCCTTTTTCACCATAGCCGTCTATGGGCTTCCAAATATCCTTTTGCCAATTCCACAAGTACAGCCTTAGCGAAAGGCTTCTTGAAGGGAAAGATGTAACTCTGTGAGATGAATTAACAGAACACAGAGCAGTTTCTCAGAAAGCTTCTTTCCAGTTTTGAACGGAAGGTATTTCCTTTTTCACCATAGCCCTCTACGGGCTTCCAAATATCGCTTTGCCAATTCCACAAGAACAGCCTTAGCGAAAGGCTTCTAGAAGGGAAAGATGTAACTCTGTGAGATGAATTCACAGAACACAGAGCAGTTTCTCAGAAACCTTCTTTCCAGTTTTGAACGGAAGATATTTCCTTTTTCACCATAGCCCTCTATGGGCTTCCAAATATCCCTTTGTCAATCCCACAAGAACAGCCTTAGCGAAAGGCTTCTTGAAGGGAAAGATGTAACTCTGTGAAATGAATTCAGAGAACACAGAGCAGTTTCTCAGAAAGCTTCTTTCCAGTTTTGAACGGAAGATATTTCCTTTTTCACCATAGGACTCTAGGGGCTTCCAAATATCACTTTGCCAATTCCACAAGAACAGCCTTAGCGAAAGGCTTCTTGAAAGGAAAGATGTAACTCTGTGAGATGAATTCACAGAACACAGAGCAGTTTTTCAGAAAGCTTCTTTCCAGTTTTGAACGGAAGATATTTCCTTTTTCACCATAGCCGTCTATGGGCTTCCAAATATCCCTGTGCCAATTCCACAAGATCAGCCTTAGAGAAAGGCTTCTTGAAGGGAAAGATGTAACTCTGTGAGATGAATTAACAGAACACAGAGCAGTTTCTCAGAAAGCTTCTTTCCAGTTTTGAATGGAATATATTTCCTTTTTCACCATAGCCGTCTATGGGCTTCCAAATATCCCTTTGCCAATTCCTCAAGAACAGCCTTAGCGAAAGGCTTCTTGAAGGGAAAGATGTAACTCTGTGAGATGAATTCACAGAACACAGAGCAGTTTCTCAGAAAGCTTCTTTCCAGTTTTGAACGGAAGATATTTCCTTTTTCACCATAGGCCTCTATGGGCTTCCAAATATCCCTTTGCCATTTCCACAAGAACAGCCTCAGCGAAAGGCTTCTTGAAGGGAAAGATGTAACTCTGTGAGATGAATTCACAGAACACAGAGCAGTTTCTCTGAAACCTTCTTTCCAGTTTTGAACGGAAGATATTTCCTTTTTCACCATAGCCGTCTATGGGCTTTCAAATATCCCTTTGCCATTTCCACAAGAACAGCCTTAGCGAAAGGCTTCTTGAAGGGAAAGATGTAACTCTGTGAGATGAATTCACAGAACACAGAGCAGTTTCTCAGAAAGCTTCTTTCCAGTTTTGAAAGGAAGATATTTCCTTTTTCACCATAGGCCTCTAGGGGCTTCCAAATATCCCTTTGCCAATTCCACAAGAACAGCCTTAGCGAAAGGCTTCTTGAAGGGAAAGATGTAACTCTGTGAGATGAATTCATAGAACACAGAGCAGTTTCTCAGAAAGCTTCTTTCCAGTTTTGAACGGAAGATATTTCCTTTTTCACCATAGCCGTCTATGGGCTTCCAAATATCCTTTTGCCAATTCCACAAGAACAGCCTTAGCGAAAGGCTTCTTGAAGGGAAAGATGTAACTCTGTGAGATGAATTAACAGAACACAGAGCAGTTTCTCAGAAAGCTTCTTTCCAGTTTTGAACGGAAGGTATTTCCTTTTTCACCATAGCCCTCTACGGGCTTCCAAATATCGCTTTGCCAATTCCACAAGAACAGCCTTAGCGAAAGGCTTCTAGAAGGGAAAGATGTAACTCTGTGAGATGAATTCACAGAACACAGAGCAGTTTCTCAGAAACCTTCTTTCCAGTTTTGAACGGAAGATATTTCCTTTTTCACCATAGCCCTCTATGGGCTTCCAAATATCCCTTTGTCAATCCCACAAGAACAGCCTTAGCGAAAGGCTTCTTGAAGGGAAAGATGTAACTCTGTGAAATGAATTCAGAGAACACAGAGCAGTTTCTCAGAAAGCTTCTTTCCAGTTTTGAACGGAAGATATTTCCTTTTTCACCATTGGACTCTATGGGCTTCCAAATATCCCTTTGCCAATTCCACAAGAACAGCCTTAGCGAAAGGCTTCTTGAAAGGAAAGATGTAACTCTGTGAGATGAATTCACAGAACACAGAGCAGTTTTTCAGAAAGCTTCTTTCCAGTTTTGAACGGAAGATATTTCCTTTTTCACCATAGCCGTCTATGGGCTTCCAAATATCCCTTTGCCAATTCCATAAGATCAGCCTTAGCGAAAGGCTTCTTGAAGGGAAAGATGTAACTCTGTGAGATGAATTAACAGAACACAGAGCAGCTTCTCAGAAAGCTTCTTTCCAGTTTTGAATGGAATATATTTCCTTTTTCACCATAGCCGTCTATGGGCTTCCAAATATCCCTTTGCCACTTCCACAAGAACAGCCTTAGCGAAAGGCTTCTTGAAGGGAAAGATGTAACTCTGTGAGATGAATTAACAGAACACAGAGCAGTTTCTCAGAAAGCTTCTTTCCACTTTTGAACGGAAGATATTTCCTTTTTCACCATAGCCCTCTATGGGTTTCCAAAAATCGCTTTGCCAATTCCCCAAGAACAGCCTTAGCGAAAGGCTTCTTAAAGGGAAAGATGTAACACTGTGAGATGAATTAACAGAACACAGAGCAGTTTCTCAGAAAGCTTCTTTCCAGTTTTGAACGGAAGATATTTCCTTTTTCACCATAGCCCTCTATAGGCTTCCAAATATCCCTTTGCCAATTCCACAAGAACAGACTTAGCGAAAGGCTTCTTGAAGGGAAAGATGTAACTCTGTGAGATGAATTCACAGAACACAGAGGAGTTTCTCAGAAAGCTTCTTTCCAGTTTTGAACGGAAGATATTTCCTTTTTCACCATAGCCCTCTATGGGTTTCCAAATATCCCTTTGCCAATTCCACAAGAACAGCCTTAGCGAAAGGCTTCTTGAAGGGAAAGATGTAACTCTTTGAGATGAATTCACAGAACACAGAGCAGTTTCTCAGAAAGCTTCTTTCCAGTTTTGAACGAAAGGTATTTCCTTTTTCACCATAGCCCTCTATGGGCTTCCAAATATCGCTTTTCCAATTCCACAAGAACAACGTTAGCGAAAGGCTTCTTCAAGGGAAAGATGTAACTCTGTGAGATGAATTCACAGAACACAGAGCAGTTTCTCAGAAAGCTTCTTTCCAGTTTTGAACGGAAGATATTTCCTTTTTCACCACAGCCCTCTATGGGCTTCCAAATATAACTTTGCCACTTCCACAAGAACAGCCTTAGCGAAAGGCTTCTTGAAGGGAAAGATGTAACTCTGTGAGATGAATTAACAGAACACAGAGCAGTTTCTCAGAAAGCTTCTTTCCAGTTTTGAACGGAAGATATTTCCTTTTTCACCATAGCCCTCTATGGGCTTCCAAATATCCCTTTGCCAATTCCACAAGAACAGCCTTAGCGAAAGGCTTCTTGAAGGGAAAGATGTAACTCTGTGAGATGAATTCAGAGAACACAGAGCAGTTTCTCAGAAAGCTTCTTTCCAGTTTTGAACGGAAGATATTTCCTTTTTCACCATAGGCCTCTATGGGCTTCCAAATATCTCTTTGCGATTTCCACAAGAACAGCCTCAGCGAAAGGCTTCTTGAAGGGAAAGATGTAACTCTGTGAGATGAACTCAGAGAACACAGAGCAGTTTCTCAGAAAGCTTCTTTCCAGTTTTGAATGGAATATATTTCCTTTTTCACCATAGCCGTCTATGGGCTTCCAAATATCCCTTTGCCAATTCCACAAGAACAGCCTTAGCGAAAGGCTTCTTGAAGGGAAAGATGTAACTCTGTGAGATGAATTAACAGAACACAGAGCAGTTTCTCAGAAAGCTTCTTTCCACTTTTGAACGGAAGATATTTCCTTTTTCTCCATAGCCCTCTATGGGTTTCCAAAAATCGCTTTGCCAATTCCACAAGAACAGCCTTAGCGAAAGGCTTCTTGAAGGGAAAGATGTAACACTGTGAGATGAATTAACAGAACACAGAGCAGTTTCTCAGAAAGCTTCTTTCCAGTTTTGAACGGAAGATATTTCCTTTTTCACCATAGCCGTCTATGGGCTTCCAAATATCCCTTTGCCAATTCCTCAAGAACAGCCTTAGCGAAAGGCTTCTTGAAGGGAAAGATGTAACTCTGTGAGATGAATTCACAGAACACAGAGCAGTTTCTCAGAAAGCTTCTTTCCAGTTTTGAACGGAAGATATTTCCTTTTTCACCATAGCCGTCTATGGGCTTTCAAATATCCCTTTGCCATTTCCACAAGAACAGCCTTAGCGAAAGGATTCTTGAAGGGAAAGATGTAACTCTGTGAGATGAATTCACAGAACACAGAGCAGTTTCTCAGAAAGCTTCTTTCCAGTTTTGAAAGGAAGATATTTCCTTTTTCACCATAGGCTTCTATGGGCTTCCAAATATCCCTTTGCCAATTCCACAAGAACAGCCTTAGCGAAAGGCTTCTTGAAGGGAAAGATGTAACTCTGTGAGATGAATTTACAGAACACAGAGCAGTTTCTCAGAAAGCTTCTTTCCAGTTTTGAACGGAAGATATTTCCTTTTTCACCATAGCCGTCTATGGGCTTCCAAATATCCCTTTGCCAATTCCTCAAGAACAGCCTTAGCGAAAGGATTCTTGAAGGGAAAGATGTAACTCTGTGAGATGAATTCACAGAACACAGAGCAGTTTCTCAGAAAGCTTCTTTCCAGTTTTGAACGGAAGATATTTCCTTTTTCACCATAGGCCTCTATGGGCTTCCAAATATCCCTTTGCCATTTCCACAAGAACAGCCTCAGCGAAAGGCTTCTTGAAGGGAAAGATGTAACTCTGTGAGATGAATTCACAGAACACAGAGCAGTTTCTCTGAAACCTTCTTTCCAGTTTTGAACGGAAGATATTTCCTTTTTCACCATAGCCGTCTATGGGCTTTCAAATATCCCTTTGCCATTTCCACAAGAACAGCCTTAGCGAAAGGCTTCTTGAAGGGAAAGATGTAACTCTGTGAGATGAATTCACAGAACACAGAGCAGTTTCTCAGAAAGCTTCTTTCCAGTTTTGAAAGGAAGATATTTCCTTTTTCACCATAGGCCTCTAGGGGCTTCCTAATATCCCTTTGCCAATTCCACAAGAACAGCCTTAGCGAAAGGCTTCTTGAAGGGAAAGATGTAACTCTGTGAGATGAATTCATAGAACACAGAGCAGTTTTTCAGAAAGCTTCTTTCCAGTTTTGAACGGAAGATATTTCCTTTTTCACCATAGCCGTCTATGGGCTTCCAAATATCCTTTTGCCAATTCCACAAGAACAGCCTTAGCGAAAGGCTTCTTGAAGGGAAAGATGTAACTCTGTGAGATGAATTCACAGAACACAGAGCAGTTTCTCAGAAAGCTTCTTTCCAGTTTTGAACGGAAGGTATTTCCTTTTTCACCATAGCCCTCTACGGGCTTCCAAATATCGCTTTGCCAATTCCACAAGAACAGCCTTAGCGAAAGGCTTCTAGAAGGGAAAGATGTAACTCTGTCAGATGAATTAACAGAACACAGAGCAGTTTCTCAGAAAGCTTCTTTCCAGTTTTGAACGGAAGATATTTCCTTTTTCACCATAGCCCTCTATGGGCTTCCAAATATCCCTTTGTCAATCCCACAAGAACAGCCTTAGCGAAAGGCTTCTTGAAGGGAAAGATGTAACTCTGTGAAATGAATTCAGAGAACACAGAGCAGTTTCTCAGAAAGCTTCTTTCCAGTTTTGAACGGAAGATATTTCCTTTTTCACCATAGGACTCTATGGGCTTCCAAATATCCCTTTGCCAATTCCACAAGAACAGCCTTAGCGAAAGGCTTCTTGAAAGGAAAGATGTAACTCTGTGAGATGAATTCACAGAACACAGAGCAGTTTTTCAGAAAGCTTATTTCCAGTTTTGAACGGAAGATATTTCCTTTTTCACCATAGCCGTCTATGGGCTTCCAAATATCCCTTTGCCAATTCCACAAGATCAGCCTTAGCGAAAGGCTTCTTGAAGGGAAAGATGTAACTCTGTGAGATGAATTAACAGAACACAGAGCAGTTTCTCAGAAAGCTTCTTTCCAGTTTTGAATGGAATATATTTCCTTTTTCACCGTAGCCGTCTATCGGCTTCCAAATATCCCTTTGCCACTTCCACAAGAACAGCCTTAGCGAAAGGCTTCTTGAAGGGAAAGATGTAACTCTGTGAGATGAATTCACAGAACACAGAGCAGTTTCTCAGAAAGCTTCTTTCCACTTTTGAACGGAAGATATTTCCTTTTTCACCATAGCCCTCTATGGGTTTCCAAAAATCGCTTTGCCAATTCCCCAAGAACAGCCTTAGCGAAAGGCTTCTTAAAGGGAAAGATGTAACTCTGTGAGATGAATTAACAGAACACAGAGCAGTTTCTCAGAAAGCTTCTTTCCAGTTTTGAACGGAAGATATTTCCTTTTTCACCATAGCCCTCTATAGGCTTCCAAATATCCCTTTGCCAATTCCACAAGAACAGCCTTAGCGAAAGGCTTCTTGAAGGGAAAGATGTAACTCTGTGAGATGAATTCACAGAACACAGAGCAGTTTCTCAGAAAGCTTCTTTCCAGTTTTGAACGGAAGATATTTCCTTTTTCACCATAGCCCTCTATGGGCTTCCAAATATCCCTTTGCCAATTCCACAAGAACAGCCTTAGCGAAAGGCTTCTTGAAGGGAAAGATGTAACTCTTTGAGATGAATTCACAGAACACAGAGCAGTTTCTCAGAAAGCTTCTTTCCAGTTTTGAACGAAAGGTATTTCCTTTTTCACCATAGCCCTCTATGGGCTTCCAAATATCGCTTTTCCAATTCCACAAGAAGTACCTTAGCGAAAGGCTTCTTCAAGGGAAAGATGTAACTCTGTGAGATGAATTAAGAGAACACAGAGCAGTTTCTCAGAAAGCTTCTTTCCAGTTTTGAACGGAAGATATTTCCTTTTTCACCATAGCCGTCTATGGGCTTCCAAATATCCCTTTGCCAATTCCTCAAGAACAGCCTTAGCGAAAGGCTTCTTGAAGGGAAAGATGTAACTCTGTGAGATGAATTCACAGAACACAGAGCAGTTTCTCAGAAAGCTTCTTTCCAGTTTTGAACGGAAGATATTTCCTTTTTCACCATAGCCGTCTATGGGCTTTCAAATATCCCTTTGCCATTTCCACAAGAACAGCCTTAGCGAAAGGATTCTTGAAGGGAAAGATGTAACTCTGTGAGATGAATTCACAGAACACAGAGCAGTTTCTCAGAAAGCTTCTTTCCAGTTTTGAAAGGAAGATATTTCCTTTTTCACCATAGGCTTCTATGGGCTTCCAAATATCCCTTTGCCAATTCCACAAGAACAGCCTTAGCGAAAGGCTTCTTGAAGGGAAAGATGTAACTCTGTGAGATGAATTTACAGAACACAGAGCAGTTTCTCAGAAAGCTTCTTTCCAGTTTTGAACGGAAGATATTTCCTTTTTCACCATAGCCGTCTATGGGCTTCCAAATATCCCTTTGCCAATTCCTCAAGAACAGCCTTAGCGAAAGGATTCTTGAAGGGAAAGATGTAACTCTGTGAGATGAATTCACAGAACACAGAGCAGTTTCTCAGAAAGCTTCTTTCCAGTTTTGAACGGAAGATATTTCCTTTTTCACCATAGGCCTCTATGGGCTTCCAAATATCCCTTTGCCATTTCCACAAGAACAGCCTCAGCGAAAGGCTTCTTGAAGGGAAAGATGTAACTCTGTGAGATGAATTCACAGAACACAGAGCAGTTTCTCTGAAACCTTCTTTCCAGTTTTGAACGGAAGATATTTCCTTTTTCACCATAGCCGTCTATGGGCTTTCAAATATCCCTTTGCCATTTCCACAAGAACAGCCTTAGCGAAAGGCTTCTTGAAGGGAAAGATGTAACTCTGTGAGATGAATTCACAGAACACAGAGCAGTTTCTCAGAAAGCTTCTTTCCAGTTTTGAAAGGAAGATATTTCCTTTTTCACCATAGGCCTCTAGGGGCTTCCTAATATCCCTTTGCCAATTCCACAAGAACAGCCTTAGCGAAAGGCTTCTTGAAGGGAAAGATGTAACTCTGTGAGATGAATTCATAGAACACAGAGCAGTTTTTCAGAAAGCTTCTTTCCAGTTTTGAACGGAAGATATTTCCTTTTTCACCATAGCCGTCTATGGGCTTCCAAATATCCTTTTGCCAATTCCACAAGAACAGCCTTAGCGAAAGGCTTCTTGAAGGGAAAGATGTAACTCTGTGAGATGAATTCACAGAACACAGAGCAGTTTCTCAGAAAGCTTCTTTCCAGTTTTGAACGGAAGGTATTTCCTTTTTCACCATAGCCCTCTACGGGCTTCCAAATATCGCTTTGCCAATTCCACAAGAACAGCCTTAGCGAAAGGCTTCTAGAAGGGAAAGATGTAACTCTGTCAGATGAATTAACAGAACACAGAGCAGTTTCTCAGAAAGCTTCTTTCCAGTTTTGAACGGAAGATATTTCCTTTTTCACCATAGCCCTCTATGGGCTTCCAAATATCCCTTTGTCAATCCCACAAGAACAGCCTTAGCGAAAGGCTTCTTGAAGGGAAAGATGTAACTCTGTGAAATGAATTCAGAGAACACAGAGCAGTTTCTCAGAAAGCTTCTTTCCAGTTTTGAACGGAAGATATTTCCTTTTTCACCATAGGACTCTATGGGCTTCCAAATATCCCTTTGCCAATTCCACAAGAACAGCCTTAGCGAAAGGCTTCTTGAAAGGAAAGATGTAACTCTGTGAGATGAATTCACAGAACACAGAGCAGTTTTTCAGAAAGCTTATTTCCAGTTTTGAACGGAAGATATTTCCTTTTTCACCATAGCCGTCTATGGGCTTCCAAATATCCCTTTGCCAATTCCACAAGATCAGCCTTAGCGAAAGGCTTCTTGAAGGGAAAGATGTAACTCTGTGAGATGAATTAACAGAACACAGAGCAGTTTCTCAGAAAGCTTCTTTCCAGTTTTGAATGGAATATATTTCCTTTTTCACCGTAGCCGTCTATCGGCTTCCAAATATCCCTTTGCCACTTCCACAAGAACAGCCTTAGCGAAAGGCTTCTTGAAGGGAAAGATGTAACTCTGTGAGATGAATTCACAGAACACAGAGCAGTTTCTCAGAAAGCTTCTTTCCACTTTTGAACGGAAGATATTTCCTTTTTCACCATAGCCCTCTATGGGTTTCCAAAAATCGCTTTGCCAATTCCCCAAGAACAGCCTTAGCGAAAGGCTTCTTAAAGGGAAAGATGTAACTCTGTGAGATGAATTAACAGAACACAGAGCAGTTTCTCAGAAAGCTTCTTTCCAGTTTTGAACGGAAGATATTTCCTTTTTCACCATAGCCCTCTATAGGCTTCCAAATATCCCTTTGCCAATTCCACAAGAACAGCCTTAGCGAAAGGCTTCTTGAAGGGAAAGATGTAACTCTGTGAGATGAATTCACAGAACACAGAGCAGTTTCTCAGAAAGCTTCTTTCCAGTTTTGAACGGAAGATATTTCCTTTTTCACCATAGCCCTCTATGGGCTTCCAAATATCCCTTTGCCAATTCCACAAGAACAGCCTTAGCGAAAGGCTTCTTGAAGGGAAAGATGTAACTCTTTGAGATGAATTCACAGAACACAGAGCAGTTTCTCAGAAAGCTTCTTTCCAGTTTTGAACGAAAGGTATTTCCTTTTTCACCATAGCCCTCTATGGGCTTCCAAATATCGCTTTTCCAATTCCACAAGAAGTACCTTAGCGAAAGGCTTCTTCAAGGGAAAGATGTAACTCTGTGAGATGAATTAAGAGAACACAGAGCAGTTTCTCAGAAAGCTTCTTTCCAGTTTTGAACGGAAGATATTTCCTTTTTCACCATAGCCCTCTATGGGCTTCCAAATATCCCTTTGCCAATTCCACAAGAACAGCCTTAGAGAAAAGCTTCTTGAAGGGAAAGATGTATCTCTGTGAGATGAATTCACAGAACACAGAGCAGTTTCTCAGAAAGCTTCTTTCCAGTTTTGAACGGAAGATATTTCCTTTTTCAACATAGCCCTCTATGGGCTTCCAAATATCCCTTTGCCAATTCCACAAGAACAGCCTTAGCGAAAGGCTTCTTGAAGGGAAAGATGTAACTCTGTGAGATGAATTCAGAGAACACAGAGCAGTTTCTCAGAAAGCTTCTTTCCAGTTTTGAACGGAAGATATTTCCTTTTTCACCGTAGGCCTCTATGGGCTTCCAAATATCCCTTTGCCAATTCCACAAGAACAGCCTTAGCGAAAGGCTTCTTGAAGGGAAAGATGTAACTCTGTGAAATGAATTCACAGAACACAGAGCAGTTTCTCAGAAAGCTTCTTTCAAGTTTTGAAAGGAAGATATTTCCTTTTTCACCCTAGGCCTCTATGGGCTTCCAAATATCGCTTTGCCAATTCCACAAGAACAACCTTAGCGAAAGGCTTCTTCAAGGGAAAGATGTAACTCTGTGAGATGAATTCACAGAACACAGAGCAGTTTCTCAGAAAGCTTCTTTCCAGTTTTGAACGGAAGATATTTCCTTTTTCACCATAGCCCTCTACGGGCTTCCAAATATCGCTTTGCCAATTCCACAAGAACAGCCTTAGCGAAAGGCTTCTTGAAGGGAAAGATGTAACTCTGTGAGATGAATTAACAGAACACAGAGCAGTTTCTCAGAAAGCTTCTTTCCAGTTTTGAACGGAAGATATTTCCTTTTTCACCATAGCCCTCTAAGGGCTTCCAAATATCCCTTTGCCAATTCCACAAGAACAGCTTTAGCGAAAGGCTTCTTCAAGGGAAAGATGTAACTCTGTGAGATGAATTCACAGAACACAGAGCAGTTTCTCAGAAAGCTTCTTTCCAGTTTTGAACGGAAGATATTTCCTTTTTCACCATAGGCCTCTACGGGCTTCCAAATATCCCTTTGCCAATTCCACAAGAACAGCCTTAGCGAAAGGCTTCTTGAAGGGAAAGATGTAACTCTGTGAGATGAATTCACAGAACACAGAGCAGTTTCTCAGAAAGCTTCTTTCCAGTTTTGAACGGAAGATATTTCCTTTTTCACCATAGCCCTCTACGGGCTTCCAAATATCGCTTTGCCAATTCCACAAGAACAGCCTTAGCGAAAGGCTTCTAGAAGGGAAAGATGTAACTCTGTGAGATGAATTAACAGAACACAGAGCAGTTTCTCAGAAAGCTTCTTTCCAGTTTTGAACGGAAGATATTTCCTTTTTCACCATAGCCCTCTAAGGGCTTCCAAATATCCCTTTGCCAATTCCACAAGAACAGCTTTAGCGAAAGGCTTCTTGAAGGGAAAGATGTAACTCTGTGAGATGAATTCAGAGAACACAGAGCAGTTTCTCAGAAAGCTTCTTTCCAGTTTTGAACGGAGGATATTTCCTTTTTCACCATAGGCCTCTATGGGCTTCCAAATATCCCTTTGCCAATTCCACAAGAACAGCCTTAGCGAAAGGCTTTTTGAAGGGAAAGAAGTAACTCTGTGAGATGAATTCACAGAACACAGAGCAGTTTCCAGAAAGCTGCTTTCCTGTTTTGAACGGAAGATATTTCCTTTTTCACCATAGCCGTCTATGGGCTTCCAAATATCCCTTTGCCAATTCCACAAGAACAGCCTTAGCGAAAGGCTTCTTGAAGGGAAAGATGTAACTCTCTGAGATGATTTAACAGAACACAGAGCAGTTTCTCAGAAAGCTTCTTTCCAGTTTTGAACGGAAGATATTTCCTTTTTCAGCATACCCCTCTATGGGCTTCCAAATATCGCTTTGCCAATTCCACAAGAACAGCCTTAGCAAAAGGCTTCTTGAAGGGAAAGATGTAACTCTGTGAGATGAATTCACAGAACACAGTGCACTTTCTCAGAAAGCTTCTTTCCAGTTTTGAACGGAAGATATTTCCTTTTTCACCATAGCCCTCTATGTGTTTCCAAATATCGCTTTGCCAATTCCACAAGAACAGCTTTAGCGAAAGGCTTCTTGAAGGGAAAGATGTAACTCTGTGAGATGAATTCACAGAACACAGAGCAGTTTCTCAGAAAGCTTCTTTCCAGTTTTGAACGGAAGATATTTCCTTTTTCACCATAGCCGTCTATGGGCTTCCAAATATCCCTTTGCCAATTCCTCAAGAACAGCCTTAGGGAAAGGCTTCTTGAAGGGAAAGATGTAACTCTGTGAGATGAATTCACAGAACACAGAGCAGTTTCTCAGAAAGCTTCTTTCCAGTTTTGAACGGAAGATATTTCCTTTTTCACTGTAGCCCTCTATGGGCTTCCAAATATCCCTTTGCCAATTCCACAAGAACAGCCTTAGCGAAAGGCTTCTTGAAGGGAAAGATGTAACTCTGTGAAATGAATTCAGAGAACACAGAGCAGTTTCTCAGAAAGCTTCTTTCCAGTTTTGAACGGAAGATATTTCCTTTTTCACCATAGGACTCTATGGGCTTCCAAATATCCCTTTGCCAATTCCACAAGAACAGCCTTAGCGAAAGGCTTCTTGAAAGGAAAGATGTAACTCTGTGAGATGAATTCACAGAACACAGAGCAGTTTTTCAGAAAGCTTATTTCCAGTTTTGAACGGAAGATATTTCCTTTTTCACCATAGCCGTCTATGGGCTTCCAAATATCCCTTTGCCAATTCCACAAGATCAGCCTTAGCGAAAGGCTTCTTGAAGGGAAAGATGTAACTCTGTGAGATGAATTAACAGAACACAGAGCAGTTTCTCAGAAAGCTTCTTTCCAGTTTTGAATGGAATATATTTCCTTTTTCACCGTAGCCGTCTATCGGCTTCCAAATATCCCTTTGCCACTTCCACAAGAACAGCCTTAGCGAAAGGCTTCTTGAAGGGAAAGATGTAACTCTGTGAGATGAATTCACAGAACACAGAGCAGTTTCTCAGAAAGCTTCTTTCCACTTTTGAACGGAAGATATTTCCTTTTTCACCATAGCCCTCTACGGGTTTCCAAAAATCGCTTTGCCAATTCCCCAAGAACAGCCTTAGCGAAAGGCTTCTTAAAGGGAAAGATGTAACTCTGTGAGATGAATTAACAGAACACAGAGCAGTTTCTCAGAAAGCTTCTTTCCAGTTTTGAACGGAAGATATTTCCTTTTTCACCATAGCCCTCTATAGGCTTCCAAATATCCCTTTGCCAATTCCACAAGAACAGCCTTAGCGAAAGGCTTCTTGAAGGGAAAGATGTAACTCTGTGAGATGAATTCACAGAACACAGAGCAGTTTCTCAGAAAGCTTCTTTCCAGTTTTGAACGGAAGATATTTCCTTTTTCACCATAGCCCTCTATGGGCTTCCAAATATCCCTTTGCCAATTCCACAAGAACAGCCTTAGCGAAAGGCTTCTTGAAGGGAAAGATGTAACTCTTTGAGATGAATTCACAGAACACAGAGCAGTTTCTCAGAAAGCTTCTTTCCAGTTTTGAACGAAAGGTATTTCCTTTTTCACCATAGCCCTCTATGGGCTTCCAAATATCGCTTTTCCAATTCCACAAGAAGTACCTTAGCGAAAGGCTTCTTCAAGGGAAAGATGTAACTCTGTGAGATGAATTAAGAGAACACAGAGCAGTTTCTCAGAAAGCTTCTTTCCAGTTTTGAACGGAAGATATTTCCTTTTTCACCATAGCCCTCTATGGGCTTCCAAATATCCCTTTGCCAATTCCACAAGAACAGCCTTAGAGAAAAGCTTCTTGAAGGGAAAGATGTATCTCTGTGAGATGAATTCACAGAACACAGAGCAGTTTCTCAGAAAGCTTCTTTCCAGTTTTGAACGGAAGATATTTCCTTTTTCAACATAGCCCTCTATGGGCTTCCAAATATCCCTTTGCCAATTCCACAAGAACAGCCTTAGCGAAAGGCTTCTTGAAGGGAAAGATGTAACTCTGTGAGATGAATTCAGAGAACACAGAGCAGTTTCTCAGAAAGCTTCTTTCCAGTTTTGAACGGAAGATATTTCCTTTTTCACCGTAGGCCTCTATGGGCTTCCAAATATCCCTTTGCCAATTCCACAAGAACAGCCTTAGCGAAAGGCTTCTTGAAGGGAAAGATGTAACTCTGTGAAATGAATTCACAGAACACAGAGCAGTTTCTCAGAAAGCTTCTTTCAAGTTTTGAAAGGAAGATATTTTCTTTTTCACCCTAGGCCTCTATGGGCTTCCAAATATCGCTTTGCCAATTCCACAAGAACAACCTTAGCGAAAGGCTTCTTCAAGGGAAAGATGTAACTCTGTGAGATGAATTCACAGAACACAGAGCAGTTTCTCAGAAAGCTTCTTTCCAGTTTTGAACGGAAGATATTTCCTTTTTCACCATAGCCCTCTACGGGCTTCCAAATATCGCTTTGCCAATTCCACAAGAACAGCCTTAGCGAAAGGCTTCTTGAAGGGAAAGATGTAACTCTGTGAGATGAATTAACAGAACACAGAGCAGTTTCTCAGAAAGCTTCTTTCCAGTTTTGAACGGAAGATATTTCCTTTTTCACCATAGCCCTGTAAGGGCTTCCAAATATCCCTTTGCCAATTCCACAAGAACAGCTTTAGCGAAAGGCTTCTTCAAGGGAAAGATGTAACTCTGTGAGATGAATTCACAGAACACAGAGCAGTTTCTCAGAAAGCTTCTTTCCAGTTTTGAACGGAAGATATTTCCTTTTTCACCATAGGCCTCTACGGGCTTCCAAATATCCCTTTGCCAATTCCACAAGAACAGCCTTAGCGAAAGGCTTCTTGAAGGGAAAGATGTAACTCTGTGAGATGAATTCACAGAACACAGAGCAGTTTCTCAGAAAGCTTCTTTCCAGTTTTGAACGGAAGATATTTCCTTTTTCACCATAGCCCTCTACGGGCTTCCAAATATCGCTTTGCCAATTCCACAAGAACAGCCTTAGCGAAAGGCTTCTTGAAGGGAAAGATGTAACTCTGTGAGATGAATTAACAGAACACAGAGCAGTTTCTCAGAAAGCTTCTTTCCAGTTTTGAACGGAAGATATTTCCTTTTTCACCATAGCCCTCTAAGGGCTTCCAAATATCCCTTTGCCAATTCCACAAGAACAGCTTTAGCGAAAGGCTTCTTGAAGGGAAAGATGTAACTCTGTGAGATGAATTCAGAGAACACAGAGCAGTTTCTCAGAAAGCTTCTTTCCAGTTTTGAACGGAGGATATTTCCTTTTTCACCATAGGCCTCTATGGGCTTCCAAATATCCCTTTGCCAATTCCACAAGAACAGCCTTAGCGAAAGGCTTTTTGAAGGGAAAGAAGTAACTCTGTGAGATGAATTCACAGAACACAGAGCAGTTTCCAGAAAGCTGCTTTCCTGTTTTGAACGGAAGATATTTCCTTTTTCACCATAGCCGTCTATGGGCTTCCAAATATCCCTTTGCCAATTCCACAAGAACAGCCTTAGCGAAAGGCTTCTTGAAGGGAAAGATGTAACTCTCTGAGATGATTTAACAGAACACAGAGCAGTTTCTCAGAAAGCTTCTTTCCAGTTTTGAACGGAAGATATTTCCTTTTTCAGCATAGCCCTCTATGGGCTTCCAAATATCGCTTTGCCAATTCCACAAGAACAGCCTTAGCAAAAGGCTTCTTGAAGGGAAAGATGTAACTCTGTGAGATGAATTCACAGAACACAGTGCACTTTCTCAGAAAGCTTCTTTCCAGTTTTGAACGGAAGATATTTCCTTTTTCACCATAGCCCTCTATGTGTTTCCAAATATCGCTTTGCCAATTCCACAAGAACAGCTTTAGCGAAAGGCTTCTTGAAGGGAAAGATGTAACTCTGTGAGATGAATTCACAGAACACAGAGCAGTTTCTCAGAAAGCTTCTTTCCAGTTTTGAACGGAAGATATTTCCTTTTTCACCATAGCCGTCTATGGGCTTCCAAATATCCCTTTGCCAATTCCTCAAGAACAGCCTTAGGGAAAGGCTTCTTGAAGGGAAAGATGTAACTCTGTGAGATGAATTCACAGAACACAGAGCAGTTTCTCAGAAAGCTTCTTTCCAGTTTTGAACGGAAGATATTTCCTTTTTCACTGTAGCCCTCTATGGGCTTCCAAATATCCCTTTGCCAATTCCACAAGAACAGCCTTAGCGAAAGGCTTCTTGAAGGGAAAGATGTAACTCTGTGAGACGAATTCACAGAACACAGAGCAGTTTCTCAGAAAGCTTCTTTCCAGTTTTGAAAGGAAGATATTTCCTTTTTCACCATAGCCCTCTATGGGCTTCCAAATATCCCTTTGCCAATTCCACAAGAACAGCCTTAGCGAAAGGCTTCTTGAAGGGAAAGATGTAACTCTGTGAGATGAATTCACAGAACACAGAGCAGTTTCTCAGAAAGCTTCTTTCCAGTTTTGAATGGAAGATATTTCCTTTTTCACCATAGCCCTCTAAGGGCTTCCAAATATCCCTTTGCCAATTCCACAAGAACAGCCTTAGCCAAAGGCTTCTTGAAGGGAAAGATGTAACTCTGTGAGATGAATTCACAGAACACAGAGCAGTTTCTCAGAAAGCTTCTTTCCAGTTTTGAACGGAAGATATTTCCTTTTTCACCATAGCCCTCTATAGGCTTCCAAATATCCCTTTGCCAATTCCACAAGAACAGCCTTAGCGAAAGGCTTCTTGAAGGGAAAGATGTAACTCTGTGAGATGAATTCACAGAACACAGAGCAGTTTCTCAGAAAGCTTCTTTCCAGTTTTGAACGGAAGATATTTCCTTTTTCACCATAGCCCTCTATGGGCTTCCAAATATCCCTTTGCCAATTCCACAAGAACAGCCTTAGCGAAAGGCTTCTTGAAGGGAAAGATGTAACTCTTTGAGATGAATTCACAGAACACAGAGCAGTTTCTCAGAAAGCTTCTTTCCAGTTTTGAACGAAAGGTATTTCCTTTTTCACCATAGCCCTCTATGGGCTTCCAAATATCGCTTTTCCAATTCCACAAGAAGTACCTTAGCGAAAGGCTTCTTCAAGGGAAAGATGTAACTCTGTGAGATGAATTAAGAGAACACAGAGCAGTTTCTCAGAAAGCTTCTTTCCAGTTTTGAACGGAAGATATTTCCTTTTTCACCATAGCCCTCTATGGGCTTCCAAATATCCCTTTGCCAATTCCACAAGAACAGCCTTAGAGAAAAGCTTCTTGAAGGGAAAGATGTATCTCTGTGAGATGAATTCACAGAACACAGAGCAGTTTCTCAGAAAGCTTCTTTCCAGTTTTGAACGGAAGATATTTCCTTTTTCAACATAGCCCTCTATGGGCTTCCAAATATCCCTTTGCCAATTCCACAAGAACAGCCTTAGCGAAAGGCTTCTTGAAGGGAAAGATGTAACTCTGTGAGATGAATTCAGAGAACACAGAGCAGTTTCTCAGAAAGCTTCTTTCCAGTTTTGAACGGAAGATATTTCCTTTTTCACCGTAGGCCTCTATGGGCTTCCAAATATCCCTTTGCCAATTCCACAAGAACAGCCTTAGCGAAAGGCTTCTTGAAGGGAAAGATGTAACTCTGTGAAATGAATTCACAGAACACAGAGCAGTTTCTCAGAAAGCTTCTTTCAAGTTTTGAAAGGAAGATATTTTCTTTTTCACCCTAGGCCTCTATGGGCTTCCAAATATCGCTTTGCCAATTCCACAAGAACAACCTTAGCGAAAGGCTTCTTCAAGGGAAAGATGTAACTCTGTGAGATGAATTCACAGAACACAGAGCAGTTTCTCAGAAAGCTTCTTTCCAGTTTTGAACGGAAGATATTTCCTTTTTCACCATAGCCCTCTACGGGCTTCCAAATATCGCTTTGCCAATTCCACAAGAACAGCCTTAGCGAAAGGCTTCTTGAAGGGAAAGATGTAACTCTGTGAGATGAATTAACAGAACACAGAGCAGTTTCTCAGAAAGCTTCTTTCCAGTTTTGAACGGAAGATATTTCCTTTTTCACCATAGCCCTGTAAGGGCTTCCAAATATCCCTTTGCCAATTCCACAAGAACAGCTTTAGCGAAAGGCTTCTTCAAGGGAAAGATGTAACTCTGTGAGATGAATTCACAGAACACAGAGCAGTTTCTCAGAAAGCTTCTTTCCAGTTTTGAACGGAAGATATTTCCTTTTTCACCATAGGCCTCTACGGGCTTCCAAATATCCCTTTGCCAATTCCACAAGAACAGCCTTAGCGAAAGGCTTCTTGAAGGGAAAGATGTAACTCTGTGAGATGAATTCACAGAACACAGAGCAGTTTCTCAGAAAGCTTCTTTCCAGTTTTGAACGGAAGATATTTCCTTTTTCACCATAGCCCTCTACGGGCTTCCAAATATCGCTTTGCCAATTCCACAAGAACAGCCTTAGCGAAAGGCTTCTTGAAGGGAAAGATGTAACTCTGTGAGATGAATTAACAGAACACAGAGCAGTTTCTCAGAAAGCTTCTTTCCAGTTTTGAACGGAAGATATTTCCTTTTTCACCATAGCCCTCTAAGGGCTTCCAAATATCCCTTTGCCAATTCCACAAGAACAGCTTTAGCGAAAGGCTTCTTGAAGGGAAAGATGTAACTCTGTGAGATGAATTCAGAGAACACAGAGCAGTTTCTCAGAAAGCTTCTTTCCAGTTTTGAACGGAGGATATTTCCTTTTTCACCATAGGCCTCTATGGGCTTCCAAATATCCCTTTGCCAATTCCACAAGAACAGCCTTAGCGAAAGGCTTTTTGAAGGGAAAGAAGTAACTCTGTGAGATGAATTCACAGAACACAGAGCAGTTTCCAGAAAGCTGCTTTCCTGTTTTGAACGGAAGATATTTCCTTTTTCACCATAGCCGTCTATGGGCTTCCAAATATCCCTTTGCCAATTCCACAAGAACAGCCTTAGCGAAAGGCTTCTTGAAGGGAAAGATGTAACTCTCTGAGATGATTTAACAGAACACAGAGCAGTTTCTCAGAAAGCTTCTTTCCAGTTTTGAACGGAAGATATTTCCTTTTTCAGCATAGCCCTCTATGGGCTTCCAAATATCGCTTTGCCAATTCCACAAGAACAGCCTTAGCAAAAGGCTTCTTGAAGGGAAAGATGTAACTCTGTGAGATGAATTCACAGAACACAGTGCACTTTCTCAGAAAGCTTCTTTCCAGTTTTGAACGGAAGATATTTCCTTTTTCACCATAGCCCTCTATGTGTTTCCAAATATCGCTTTGCCAATTCCACAAGAACAGCTTTAGCGAAAGGCTTCTTGAAGGGAAAGATGTAACTCTGTGAGATGAATTCACAGAACACAGAGCAGTTTCTCAGAAAGCTTCTTTCCAGTTTTGAACGGAAGATATTTCCTTTTTCACCATAGCCGTCTATGGGCTTCCAAATATCCCTTTGCCAATTCCTCAAGAACAGCCTTAGGGAAAGGCTTCTTGAAGGGAAAGATGTAACTCTGTGAGATGAATTCACAGAACACAGAGCAGTTTCTCAGAAAGCTTCTTTCCAGTTTTGAACGGAAGATATTTCCTTTTTCACTGTAGCCCTCTATGGGCTTCCAAATATCCCTTTGCCAATTCCACAAGAACAGCCTTAGCGAAAGGCTTCTTGAAGGGAAAGATGTAACTCTGTGAGACGAATTCACAGAACACAGAGCAGTTTCTCAGAAAGCTTCTTTCCAGTTTTGAAAGGAAGATATTTCCTTTTTCACCATAGCCCTCTATGGGCTTCCAAATATCCCTTTGCCAATTCCACAAGAACAGCCTTAGCGAAAGGCTTCTTGAAGGGAAAGATGTAACTCTGTGAGATGAATTCACAGAACACAGAGCAGTTTCTCAGAAAGCTTCTTTCCAGTTTTGAATGGAAGATATTTCCTTTTTCACCATAGCCCTCTAAGGGCTTCCAAATATCCCTTTGCCAATTCCACAAGAACAGCCTTAGCCAAAGGCTTCTTGAAGGGAAAGATGTAACTCTGTGAGATGAATTCACAGAACACAGAGCAGTTTCTCAGAAAGCTTCTTTCCAGTTTTGAACGGAAGATATTTCCTTTTTCACCATAGCCCTCTATGGGCTTCCAAATATCCCTTTGCCAATTCCACAAGAACAGCCTTAGCGAAAGGCTTCTTGAAGGGAAAGATGTAACTCTGTGAGAGGAATTCATAGAACCCAGAGCAGTTTCTGAGAAAGCTTCTTTCCAGTTTTGAACGGAAGATATTTCCTTTTTCACCATAGCCGTCTATTGGCTTCCAAATATCCGTTTGCCAATTCCACAAGAACAGCCTTAGCGAAAGGCTTCTTGAAGGGAAAGATGTAACTCTGTGAGATGAATTTACAGAACACAGAGCAGTTTCTCAGAAAGCTTCTTTCCAGTTTTGAACGGAAGATATTTCCTTTTTCACCATAGCCCTCTATGGGCTTCCAAATATTGCTTTGCCAATTCCGCAAGAACAGCCTTAGCGAAAGGCTTCTTGAAGGGAAAGATGTAACTCTGTGAGGTGAATTAACAGAACACAGAGCAGTTTCTCAGAAAGCTTCTTTCCAGTTTTGAACGGAAGATATTTCCTTTTTCACCATAGCCCTCTATGGGCTTCCAAATATCCCTTTGCCAATTCCACAAGAACAGCCTTAGCGAAAGGCTTCTTGAAGGGAAAGATGTAACTCTGTGAGATGAATTCAGAGAACACAGAGCAGTTTCTCAGAAAGCTTCTTTCCAGTTTTGAACGGAATATATTTCCTTTTTCACCATAGCCCTCTAGGGGCTTCCAAATATCCCTTTGCCAATTCCACAAGAACAGCCTTAGCGAAAGGCTTCTTGAAGGGAAAGATGTAACTCTGTGAGATGAATTCACAGAACACAGAGCAGTTTCTCAGAAAGCTTCCTTCCAGTTTTGAACGGAAGATATTTCCTTTTTCACCATAGCCCTCTACGGGCTTTCAAATATCGCTTTGCCAATTCCACAAGAACAGCCTTAGCGAAAGGCTTCTTGAAGGGAAAGATGTAACTCTGTGAGATGAATTAAGAGAACACAGAGCAGTTTCTCAGAAAGCTTCTTTCCAGTTTTGAACGGAAGATATTTCCTTTTTCACCATAGCCCATTAAGGGCTTCCAAATATCCCTTTGCCAATTCCACAAGAACAGCTTTAGGGAAAGGCTTCTTGAAGGGAAAGATGTAACTCTGTGAGATGAATCCAGAGAACACAGAGCAGTTTCTCAGAAAGCTTCTTTCCAGTTTTGAACGGAAGATATTTCCTTTTTCACCATAGGCCTTTACGGGCTTCCAAATATCCCTTTGCAAATTCCACAAGAACAGCCTTAGCGAAAGGCTTCTTGAAGGGAAAGAAGTAACTCTGTGAGATGAATTCACAGAACACAGAGCAGTTTCTCAAAAAGCTGCTTTCCAGTTTTGAACGGAAGATATTTCCTTTTTCACCATAGCCGTCTATGGGCTTCCAAATATCCCTTTGCCAATTCCACAAGAACAGCCTTAGCGAAAGGCTTCTTGAAGGGATAGATGTAACTCTGTGAGATGAATTAAGAGAACACAGAGCAGTTTCTCAGAAAGCTTCTTTCCAGTTTTGAAAGGAAGATATTTCCTTTTTCACCATAGGCCTTTACGGGCTTCCAAATATCCCTTTGCAAATTCCACAAGAACAGCCTTAGCGAAAGGCTTCTTGAAGGGAAAGAAGTAACTCTGTGAGAGGAATTCACAGAACACAGAGCAGTTTCTCAGAAAGCTGCTTTCCAGTTTTGAACGGAAGATATTTCCTTTTTCACCATAGCCGTCTATGGGCTTCCAAATATCACTTTGCCAATTCCACAAGAACAGCCTTAGCGAAAGGCTTCTTGAAGGGATAGATGTAACTCTGTGAGATGAATTAAGAGAACACAGAGCAGTTTCTCAGAAAGCTTCTTTCCAGTTTTGAACGGAAGATATTTCCTTTTTCACCATAGGCCTCTATGGGCTTCCAAATATCCCTTTGCCAATTCCACAAGAACAGCCTTAGCGAAAGGCTTCTTGAAGGGAAAGAAATAACTCTGTGAGATGAATTCACAGAACACAGAGCAGTTTCTCAGAAAGCTGCTTTCCAGTTTTGAACGGAAGATATTTCCTTTTTCACATTAGCCGTCTATGGGCTTCCAAATATCCCTTTGCCAATTCCACAAGAACAGCCTTAGGGAAAGGCTTCTTGAAGGGAAATATGTAACTCTGTGAGATGAATTCACAGAACACAGAGCAGTTTCTCAGAAACCTTCTTTCCAGTTTTGAACGGAAGATATTTCCTTTTTCACCATAGCCCTCTATGGGCTTCCAAATATCCCTTTGCCAATTCCACAAGTACAGCCTTAGCGAAAGGCTTCTTGAACGGAAAGATGTAACTCTGTGAGATGAATTCACAGAACACAGAGCAGTTTCTCAGAAAGCTTCTTTCCAGTTTTGAACGGAAGATATTTCCTTTTTCACCATAGCCCTCTATGGGCTTCCAAATAATGCTTTGCCAATTCCACAAGAACAGCCTTAGCGAAAGGCTTCTTGAAGTTAAAGATGTAACTCTGTGAGATGAATTAACAGAACACAGAGCAGTTTCTCAGAAAGCTTCTTTCCAGTTTTGAACGGAAGATATTTCCTGTTTCACCATAGCCGTCTATGGGCTTCCAAATATCCCTTTGCCAATTCCACAAGAACAGCCTTAGCGAAAGGCTTCTTGAAGGGAAAGATGTATCTCTGTGAGATGAATTCACTGAACACAGAGCAGTTTCTCAGAAAGCTTCTTTCCAGTTTTGAACGGAAGATATTTCCTTTTTCACCATAGCCCTCTATGGGCTTCCAAATATCGCTTTGCCAAATCCGCAAGAACAGCCTTAGCGAAAGGCTTCTTGAAGGGAAAGATGTAACTCTGTGAGATGAATTCACAGAACACAGAGCAGTTTCTCAGAAAGCTGCTTTCCAGTTTTGAACGGAAGATATTTCCTTTTTCACCATAACCCTCTATGGGCTTCCAAATATCCCTTTGCCAATTCCACAAGAACAGCCTTAGCGAAATTCTTCTTGAAGGGAAAGATGTAACTCTGTGAGATGAATTCACAGAACACAGAGCAGTTTCTCAGAAAGCTTCTCTCCAGTTTTGAACAGAAGATATTTCCTTTTTCACCATAGGACTCTATGGGCTTCCAAATATCCCTTTGCCAATTCCACAAGAACAGCCTTAGCGAAAGGCTTCTTGAAGGGAAAGATGTAACTCTGTGAGATGAATTCACAGAACACAGAGCAGTTTCTCAGAAAGCTTCCTTCCAGTTTGGAACGGAAGATATTTCCTTTTTCACCATAGCCCTCTACGGGCTTCCAAATATCGCTTTGCCAATTCCACAAGAACAGCCTTAGCGAAAGGCTTCTTGAAGGGAAAGATGTAACTCTGTGAGATGAATTCACAGAACACAGAGCAGTTTCTCAGAAAGCTTCTTTCCAGTTTTGAACGGAAGATATTTCCTTTTTCACCATAGCCCTCTAAGGGCTTCCAAATATCCCTTTGCCAATTCCACAAGAACAGCTTTAGGGAAAGGCTTCTTGAAGGGAAAGATGTAACTCTGTGAGATGAATCCAGAGAACACAGAGCAGTTTCTCAGAAAGCTTCTTTCCAGTTTTGAACGGAAGATATTTCCTTTTTCACCATAGGCCTTTACGGGCTTCCAAATATCCCTTTGCAAATTCCACAAGAACAGCCTTAGCGAAAGGCTTCTTGAAGGGAAAGAAGTAACTCTGTGAGATGAATTCACAGAACACAGAGCAGTTTCTCAAAAAGCTGCTTTCCAGTTTTGAACGGAAGATATTTCCTTTTTCACCATAGCCGTCTATGGGCTTCCAAATATCCCTTTGCCAATTCCACAAGAACAGCCTTAGCGAAAGGCTTCTTGAAGGGATAGATGTAACTCTGTGAGATGAATTAAGAGAACACAGAGCAGTTTCTCAGAAAGCTTCTTTCCAGTTTTGAACGGAAGATATTTCCTTTTTCACCATAGGCCTCTATGGGCTTCCAAATATCCCTTTGCCAATTCCACAAGAACAGCCTTAGCGAAAGGCTTCTTGAAGGGAAAGAAGTAACTCTGTGAGATGAATTCACAGAACACAGAGCAGTTTCTCAAAAAGCTGCTTTCCAGTTTTGAACGGAAGATATTTCCTTTTTCACCATAGCCGTCTATTGGCTTCCAAATATCCGTTTGCCAATTCCACAAGAACAGCCTTAGCGAAAGGCTTCTTGAAGGGAAAGATGTAACTCTGTGAGATGAATTTACAGAACACAGAGCAGTTTCTCAGAAAGCTTTTTTCCAGTTTTGAACGGAAGATATTTCCTTTTTCACCATAGCCCTCTATGGGCTTCCAAATATTGCTTTGCCAATTCCGCAAGAACAGCCTTAGCGAAAGGCTTCTTGAAGGGAAAGATGTAACTCTGTGAGGTGAATTAACAGAACACAGAGCAGTTTCTCAGAAAGCTTCTTTCCAGTTTTGAACGGAAGATATTTCCTTTTTCACCATAGCCCTCTATGGGCTTCCAAATATCCGTTTGCCAATTCCACAAGAACAGCCTTAGCGAAAGGCTTCTTGAAGGGAAAGATGTAACTCTGTGAGATGAATTTACAGAACACAGAGCAGTTTCTCAGAAAGCTTCTTTCCAGTTTTGAACGGAAGATATTTCCTTTTTCACCATAGCCCATTAAGGGCTTCCAAATATCCCTTTGCCAATTCCACAAGAACAGCTTTAGGGAAAGGCTTCTTGAAGGGAAAGATGTAACTCTGTGAGATGAATCCAGAGAACACAGAGCAGTTTCTCAGAAAGCTTCTTTCCAGTTTTGAACGGAAGATATTTCCTTTTTCACCATAGGCCTTTACGGGCTTCCAAATATCCCTTTGCAAATTCCACAAGAACAGCCTTAGCGAAAGGCTTCTTGAAGGGAAAGAAGTAACTCTGTGAGATGAATTCACAGAACACAGAGCAGTTTCTCAAAAAGCTGCTTTCCAGTTTTGAACGGAAGATATTTCCTTTTTCACCATAGCCGTCTATGGGCTTCCAAATATCCCTTTGCCAATTCCACAAGAACAGCCTTAGCGAAAGGCTTCTTGAAGGGATAGATGTAACTCTGTGAGATGAATTAAGAGAACACAGAGCAGTTTCTCAGAAAGCTTCTTTCCAGTTTTGAAAGGAAGATATTTCCTTTTTCACCATAGGCCTTTACGGGCTTCCAAATATCCCTTTGCAAATTCCACAAGAACAGCCTTAGCGAAAGGCTTCTTGAAGGGAAAGAAGTAACTCTGTGAGATGAATTCACAGAACACAGAGCAGTTTCTCAGAAAGCTGCTTTCCAGTTTTGAACGGAAGATATTTCCTTTTTCACCATAGCCGTCTATGGGCTTCCAAATATCCCTTTGCCAATTCCACAAGAACAGCCTTAGCGAAAGGCTTCTTGAAGGGATAGATGTAACTCTGTGAGATGAATTAAGAGAACACAGAGCAGTTTCTCAGAAAGCTTCTTTCCAGTTTTGAACGGAAGATATTTCCTTTTTCACCATAGGCCTCTATGGGCTTCCAAATATCCCTTTGCCAATTCCACAAGAACAGCCTTAGCGAAAGGCTTCTTGAAGGGAAAGAAATAACTCTGTGAGATGAATTCACAGAACACAGAGCAGTTTCTCAGAAAGCTGCTTTCCAGTTTTGAACGGAAGATATTTCCTTTTTCACCATAGCCGTCTATGGGCTTCCAAATATCCCTTTGCCAATTCCACAAGAACAGCCTTAGGGAAAGGCTTCTTGAAGGGAAAGATGTAACTCTGTGAGATGAATTCACAGAACACAGAGCAGTTTCTCAGAAACCTTCTTTCCAGTTTTGAACGGAAGATATTTCCTTTTTCACCATAGCCCTCTATGGGCTTCCAAATATCCCTTTGCCAATTCCACAAGTACAGCCTTAGCGAAAGGCTTCTTGAACGGAAAGATGTAACTCTGTGAGATGAATTAACAGAACACAGAGCAGTTTCTCAGAAAGCTTCTTTCCAGTTTTGAACGGAAGATATTTCCTTTTTCACCATAGCCCTCTATGGGCTTCCAAATAATGCTTTGCCAATTCCACAAGAACAGCCTTAGCGAAAGGCTTCTTGAAGTTAAAGATGTAACTCTGTGAGATGAATTAACAGAACACAGAGCAGTTTCTCAGAAAGCTTCTTTCCAGTTTTGAACGGAAGATATTTCCTGTTTCACCATAGCCGTCTATGGGCTTCCAAATATCCCTTTGCCAATTCCACAAGAACAGCCTTAGCGAAAGGCTTCTTGAAGGGAAAGATGTAACTCTGTGAGATGAATTCACTGAACACAGAGCAGTTTCTCAGAAAGCTTCTTTCCAGTTTTGAACGGAAGATATTTCCTTTTTCACCATAGCCCTCTATGGGCTTCCAAATATCGCTTTGCCAAATCCGCAAGAACAGCCTTAGCGAAAGGCTTCTTGAAGGGAAAGATGTAACTCTGTGAGATGAATTCACAGAACACAGAGCAGTTTCTCAGAAAGCTTCTTTCCAGTTTTGAACGGAAGATATTTCCTTTTTCACCATAACCCTCTATGGGCTTCCAAATATCCCTTTGCCAATTCCACAAGAACAGCCTTAGCGAAATTCTTCTTGAAGGGAAAGATGTAACTCTGTGAGATGAATTCACAGAACACAGAGCAGTTTCTCAGAAAGCTTCTCTCCAGTTTTGAACAGAAGATATTTCCTTTTTCACCATAGGACTCTATGGGCTTCCAAATATCCCTTTGCCAATTCCACAAGAACAGCCTTAGCGAAAGGCTTCTTGAAGGGAAAGATGTAACTCTGTGAGATGAATTCACAGAACACAGAGCAGTTTCTCAGAAAGCTTCCTTCCAGTTTGGAACGGAAGATATTTCCTTTTTCACCATAGCCCTCTACGGGCTTCCAAATATCGCTTTGCCAATTCCACAAGAACAGCCTTAGCGAAAGGCTTCTTGAAGGGAAAGATGTAACTCTGTGAGATGAATTCACAGAACACAGAGCAGTTTCTCAGAAAGCTTCTTTCCAGTTTTGAACGGAAGATATTTCCTTTTTCACCATAGCCCTCTAAGGGCTTCCAAATATCCCTTTGCCAATTCCACAAGAACAGCTTTAGGGAAAGGCTTCTTGAAGGGAAAGATGTAACTCTGTGAGATGAATCCAGAGAACACAGAGCAGTTTCTCAGAAAGCTTCTTTCCAGTTTTGAACGGAAGATATTTCCTTTTTCACCATAGGCCTTTACGGGCTTCCAAATATCCCTTTGCAAATTCCACAAGAACAGCCTTAGCGAAAGGCTTCTTGAAGGGAAAGAAGTAACTCTGTGAGATGAATTCACAGAACACAGAGCAGTTTCTCAAAAAGCTGCTTTCCAGTTTTGAACGGAAGATATTTCCTTTTTCACCATAGCCGTCTATGGGCTTCCAAATATCCCTTTGCCAATTCCACAAGAACAGCCTTAGCGAAAGGCTTCTTGAAGGGATAGATGTAACTCTGTGAGATGAATTAAGAGAACACAGAGCAGTTTCTCAGAAAGCTTCTTTCCAGTTTTGAACGGAAGATATTTCCTTTTTCACCATAGGCCTCTATGGGCTTCCAAATATCCCTTTGCCAATTCCACAAGAACAGCCTTAGCGAAAGGCTTCTTGAAGGGAAAGAAGTAACTCTGTGAGATGAATTCACAGAACACAGAGCAGTTTCTCAGAAAGCTGCTTTCCAGTTTTGAACGGAAGATATTTCCTTTTTCACCATAGCCGTCTATGGGCTTCCAAATATCCCTTTGCCAATTCCACAAGAACAGCCTTAGGGAAAGGCTTCTTGAAGGGAAAGATGTAACTCTGTGAGATGAATTAACAGAACCCAGAGCAGTTTCTCAGAAAGCTTCTTTCCAGTTTTGAACGGAAGATATTTCCTTTTTCACCATAGCCCTCTATGGGCTTCCAAATATCGCTTTGCCAATTCCCCAAGAACAGCCTTAGCAAAAGGCTTCTTGAAGGGAAAGAAGTAACTCTGTGAGATGAATTCACAGAACACAGAGCAGTTTCTCAGAAAGCTGCTTTCCAGTTTTGAACGGAAGATATTTCCTTTTTCACCATAGCCGTCTATGGGCTTCCAAATATCCCTTTGCCAATTCCACAGGAACAGCCTTAGGGAAAGGCTTCTTGAAGGGAAAGATGTAACTCTGTGAGATGAATTAACAGAACACAGAGCAGTTTCTCAGAAAGCTTCTTTCCAGTTTTGAACGGAAGATATTTCCTTTTTCACCATAGCCCTCTATGGGCTTCCAAATATCCCTTTGCCAATTCCCCAAGAACAGCCTTAGCAAAAGGCTTCTTGAAGGGAAAGATGTAACTCTGTGAGATGAATTCACAGAACACAGAGCAGTTTCTCAGAAAGCTTCTTTCCAGTTTTGAACGGAAGATATTTCCTTTTTCACCATAGCCCTCTATGTGTTTCAAAATATCGCTTTGCCAATTCCACAAGAACAGCCTTAGCGAAAGGCTTCTTGAAGGGAAAGATGTAACTCTGTGAGATGAATTCACAGAACACAGAGCAGTTTCTCAGAAAGCTTCTTTCCACTTTTGAACGGAAGATATTTCCTTTTTCACCATAGCCGTCTATGGGCTTCCAAATATCCCTTTGCCAATTCCTCAAGAACAGCCTTAGCGAAAGGCTTCTTGAAGGGAAAGATGTAACTCTGTGAGATGAATTAACAGAACACAGAGCAGTTTCTCAGAAAGCTTCTTTCCACTTTTGAACGGAAGATATTTCCTTTTTCACCATAGCCCTCTATGGGCTTCCAAATATCCCTTTGCCAATTCCACAAGAACAGCCTTAGCGAAAGGCTTCTTGAAGGGAAAGATGTAACTCTGTGAGATGAATTCACAGAACACAGAGCAGTTTCTCAGAAAGCTTCTTTCCAGTTTTGAATGGAAGATATTTCCTTTTTCACCATTGCCCTCTATGGGCTTCCAAATATCGCTTTGCCAATTCCACAAGAACAGCCTTAGCGAAAGGCTTCTTGAAGGGAAAGATGTAACTCTGTGAGATGAATTCACAGAACACAGAGCAGTTTCTCAGAAAGCTTCTTTCCAGTTTTGAACGGAAGATATTTCCTTTTTCACCATAGCCCTCTAAGGGCTTCCAAATATCCCTTTGCCAATTCCACAAGAACAGCTTTAGGGAAAGGCTTCTTGAAGGGAAAGATGTAACTCTGTGAGATGAATTCACAGAACACAGAGCAGTTTCTCAGAAACCTTCTTTCCAGTTTTGAACGGAAGATATTTCCTTTTTCACCATAGCCCTCTATGGGCTTCCAAATATCCCTTTGCCAATTCCACAAGTACAGCCTTAGCGAAAGGCTTCTTGAAGGGAAAGATGTAACTCTGTGAGATGAATTAACAGAACACAGAGCAGTTTCTCAGAAAGCTTCTTTCCAGTTTTGAACGGAAGATATTTCCTTTTTCACCATAGCCCTCTATGGGCTTCCAAATAATGCTTTGCCAATTCCACAAGAACAGCCTTAGCGAAAGGCTTCTTGAAGGGATAGATGTAACTCTGTGAGATGAATTAACAGAACACAGAGCAGTTTCTCAGAAAGCTTCTTTCCAGTTTTGAACGGAAGATATTTCCTGTTTCACCATAGCCGTCTATGGGCTTCCAAATATCCCTTTGCCAATTCCACAAGAACAGCCTTAGCGAAAGGCTTCTTGAAGGGAAAGAAGTAACTCTGTGAGATGAATTCACTGAACACAGAGCAGTTTCTCAGAAAGCTTCTTTCCAGTTTTGAACGGAAGTTATTTCCTTTTTCACCATAGCCCTCTATGGGCTTCCAAATATCGCTTTGCCAATTCCGCAAGAACAGCCTTAGGGAAAGGCTTCTTGAAGGGAAAGATGTAACTCTGTGAGATGAATTCACAGAACACAGAGCAGTTTCTCAGAAAGCTTCTTTCCAGTTTTGAACGGAAGATATTTCCTTTTTCACCATAGCCCTCTATGGGCTTCCAAATATCCCTTTGCCAATTCCACAAGAACAGCCTTAGCAAAAGGCTTCTTGAAGGGAAAGAAGTAACTCTGTGAGATGAATTCACAGAACACAGAGCAGTTTCTCAGAAAGCTGCTTTCCAGTTTTGAACGGAAGATATTTCCTTTTTCACCATAGCCGTCTATGGGCTTCCAAATATCCCTTTGCCAATTCCACAGGAACAGCCGTAGGGAAAGGCTTCTTGAAGGGAAAGATGTAACTCTGTGAGATGAATTAACAGAACACAGAGCAGTTTCTCAGAAAGCTTCTTTCCAGTTTTGAACGGAAGATATTTCCTTTTTCACCATAGCCCTCTATGGGCTTCCAAATATCCCTTTGCCAATTCCCCAAGAACAGCCTTAGCAAAAGGCTTCTTGAAGGGAAAGATGTAACTCTGTGAGATGAATTCACAAAACACAGAGCGGTTTCTCAGAAAGCTTCTTTCCAGTTTTGAACGGAAGATATTTCCTTTTTCACCATAGCCCTCTATGTGTTTCAAAATATCGCTTTGCCAATTCCACAAGAACAGCCTTAGCGAAAGGCTTCTTGAAGGGAAAGATGTAACTCTGTGAGATGAATTCACAGAACACAGAGCAGTTTCTCAGAAAGCTTCTTTCCACTTTTGAACGGAAGATATTTCCTTTTTCACCATAGCCGTCTATGGGCTTCCAAATATCCCTTTGCCAATTCCTCAAGAACAGCCTTAGCGAAAGGCTTCTTGAAGGGAAAGATGTAACTCTGTGAGATGAATTAACAGAACACAGAGCAGTTTCTCAGAAAGCTTCTTTCCACTTTTGAACGGAAGATATTTCCTTTTTCACCATAGCCCTCTATGGGCTTCCAAATATCCCTTTGCCAATTCCACAAGAACAGCCTTAGCGAAAGGCTTCTTGAAGGGAAAGATGTAACTCTGTGAGATGAATTCACAGAACACAGAGCAGTTTCTCAGAAAGCTTCCTTCCAGTTTTGAACGGAAGATATTTCCTTTTTCACCATAGCCCTCTACGGGCTTCCAAATATTGCTTTGCCAATTCCACAAGAACAGCCTTAGCGAAAGGCTTCTTGAAGGGAAAGATGTAACTCTGTGAGATGAATTCAGAGAACACAGAGCAGTTTCTCAGAAAGCTTCTTTCCAGTTTTGAACGGAAGATATTTCCTTTTTCACCATAGCCGTCTATGGGCTTCCAAATATCCCTTTGCCAATTCCACAAGAACAGCCTTAGCGAAAGGCTTCTTGAAGGGATAGATGTAACTCTGTGAGATGAATTAAGAGAACACAGAGCAGTTTCTCAGAAAGCTTCTTTCCAGTTTTGAACGGAAGATATTTCCTTTTTCACCATAGGCCTCTATGGGCTTCCAAATATCCCTTTGCCAATTCCACAAGAACAGCCTTAGCGAAAGGCTTCTTGAAGGGAAAGAAGTAACTCTGTGAGATGAATTCACAGAACACAGAGCAGTTTCTCAGAAAGCTGCTTTCCAGTTTTGAACGGAAGATATTTCCTTTTTCACCATAGCCGTCTATGGGCTTCCAAATATCCCTTTGCCAATTCCACAAGAACAGCCTTAGGGAAAGGCTTCTTGAAGGGAAAGATGTAACTCTGTGAGATGAATTAACAGAACCCAGAGCAGTTTCTCAGAAAGCTTCTTTCCAGTTTTGAACGGAAGATATTTCCTTTTTCACCATAGCCCTCTATGGGCTTCCAAATATCGCTTTGCCAATTCCCCAAGAACAGCCTTAGCAAAAGGCTTCTTGAAGGGAAAGAAGTAACTCTGTGAGATGAATTCACAGAACACAGAGCAGTTTCTCAGAAAGCTGCTTTCCAGTTTTGAACGGAAGATATTTCCTTTTTCACCATAGCCGTCTATGGGCTTCCAAATATCCCTTTGCCAATTCCACAGGAACAGCCTTAGGGAAAGGCTTCTTGAAGGGAAAGATGTAACTCTGTGAGATGAATTAACAGAACACAGAGCAGTTTCTCAGAAAGCTTCTTTCCAGTTTTGAACGGAAGATATTTCCTTTTTCACCATAGCCCTCTATGGGCTTCCAAATATCCCTTTGCCAATTCCCCAAGAACAGCCTTAGCAAAAGGCTTCTTGAAGGGAAAGATGTAACTCTGTGAGATGAATTCACAGAACACAGAGCAGTTTCTCAGAAAGCTTCTTTCCAGTTTTGAACGGAAGATATTTCCTTTTTCACCATAGCCCTCTATGTGTTTCAAAATATCGCTTTGCCAATTCCACAAGAACAGCCTTAGCGAAAGGCTTCTTGAAGGGAAAGATGTAACTCTGTGAGATGAATTCACAGAACACAGAGCAGTTTCTCAGAAAGCTTCTTTCCACTTTTGAACGGAAGATATTTCCTTTTTCACCATAGCCGTCTATGGGCTTCCAAATATCCCTTTGCCAATTCCTCAAGAACAGCCTTAGCGAAAGGCTTCTTGAAGGGAAAGATGTAACTCTGTGAGATGAATTAACAGAACACAGAGCAGTTTCTCAGAAAGCTTCTTTCCACTTTTGAACGGAAGATATTTCCTTTTTCACCATAGCCCTCTATGGGCTTCCAAATATCCCTTTGCCAATTCCACAAGAACAGCCTTAGCGAAAGGCTTCTTGAAGGGAAAGATGTAACTCTGTGAGATGAATTCACAGAACACAGAGCAGTTTCTCAGAAAGCTTCCTTCCAGTTTGGAACGGAAGATATTTCCTTTTTCACCATAGCCCTCTACGGGCTTCCAAATATCGCTTTGCCAATTCCACAAGAACAGCCTTAGCGAAAGGCTTCTTGAAGGGAAAGATGTAACTCTGTGAGATGAATTCACAGAACACAGAGCAGTTTCTCAGAAAGCTTCTTTCCAGTTTTGAACGGAAGATATTTCCTTTTTCACCATAGCCCTCTAAGGGCTTCCAAATATCCCTTTGCCAATTCCACAAGAACAGCTTTAGGGAAAGGCTTCTTGAAGGGAAAGATGTAACTCTGTGAGATGAATCCAGAGAACACAGAGCAGTTTCTCAGAAAGCTTCTTTCCAGTTTTGAACGGAAGATATTTCCTTTTTCACCATAGGCCTTTACGGGCTTCCAAATATCCCTTTGCAAATTCCACAAGAACAGCCTTAGCGAAAGGCTTCTTGAAGGGAAAGAAGTAACTCTGTGAGATGAATTCACAGAACACAGAGCAGTTTCTCAAAAAGCTGCTTTCCAGTTTTGAACGGAAGATATTTCCTTTTTCACCATAGCCGTCTATGGGCTTCCAAATATCCCTTTGCCAATTCCACAAGAACAGCCTTAGCGAAAGGCTTCTTGAAGGGATAGATGTAACTCTGTGAGATGAATTAAGAGAACACAGAGCAGTTTCTCAGAAAGCTTCTTTCCAGTTTTGAACGGAAGATATTTCCTTTTTCACCATAGGCCTCTATGGGCTTCCAAATATCCCTTTGCCAATTCCACAAGAACAGCCTTAGCGAAAGGCTTCTTGAAGGGAAAGAAGTAACTCTGTGAGATGAATTCACAGAACACAGAGCAGTTTCTCAGAAAGCTGCTTTCCAGTTTTGAACGGAAGATATTTCCTTTTTCACCATAGCCGTCTATGGGCTTCCAAATATCCCTTTGCCAATTCCACAAGAACAGCCTTAGGGAAAGGCTTCTTGAAGGGAAAGATGTAACTCTGTGAGATGAATTAACAGAACCCAGAGCAGTTTCTCAGAAAGCTTCTTTCCAGTTTTGAACGGAAGATATTTCCTTTTTCACCATAGCCCTCTATGGGCTTCCAAATATCGCTTTGCCAATTCCCCAAGAACAGCCTTAGCAAAAGGCTTCTTGAAGGGAAAGAAGTAACTCTGTGAGATGAATTCACAGAACACAGAGCAGTTTCTCAGAAAGCTGCTTTCCAGTTTTGAACGGAAGATATTTCCTTTTTCACCATAGCCCTCTATGTGTTTCAAAATATCGCTTTGCCAATTCCACAAGAACAGCCTTAGCGAAAGGCTTCTTGAAGGGAAAGATGTAACTCTGTGAGATGAATTCACAGAACACAGAGCAGTTTCTCAGAAAGCTTCTTTCCACTTTTGAACGGAAGATATTTCCTTTTTCACCATAGCCGTCTATGGGCTTCCAAATATCCCTTTGCCAATTCCTCAAGAACAGCCTTAGCGAAAGGCTTCTTGAAGGGAAAGATGTAACTATGTGTGATGAATTAACAGAACACAGAGCAGTTTCTCAGAAAGCTTCTTTCCACTTTTGAACGGAAGATATTTCCTTTTTCACCATAGCCCTCTATGGGCTTCCAAATATCCCTTTGCCAATTCCACAAGAACAGCCTTAGCGAAAGGCTTCTTGAAGGGAAAGATGTAACTCTGTGAGATGAATTCACTGAACACAGAGCAGTTTCTCAGAAAGCTTCTTTCCAGTTTTGAACGGAAGATATTTCCTTTTTCACCATAGCCCTCTATGGGCTTCCAAATATCGCTTTGCCAATTCCGCAAGAACAGCCTTAGCGAAAGGCTTCTTGAAGGGAAAGATGTAACTCTGTGAGATGAATTAACAGAACACAGAGCAGTTTCTCAGAAAGCTTCTTTCCAGTTTTGAACGGAAGATATTTCCTTTTTCACCATAACCCTCTATGGGCTTCCAAATATCCCTTTGCCAATTCCACAAGAACAGCCTTAGCGAAATTCTTCTTGAAGGGAAAGATGTAACTCTGTGAGATGAATTCACAGAACACAGAGCAGTTTCTCAGAAAGCTTCTCTCCAGTTTTGAACAGAAGATATTTCCTTTTTCACCATAGGACTCTATGGGCTTCCAAATATCCCTTTGCCAATTCCACAAGAACAGCCTTAGCGAAAGGCTTCTTGAAGGGAAAGATGTAACTCTGTGAGATGAATTCACAGAACACAGAGCAGTTTCTCAGAAAGCTTCCTTCCAGTTTTGAACGGAAGATATTTCCTTTTTCACCATAGCCCTCTACGGGCTTCCAAATATCGCTTTGCCAATTCCACAAGAACAGCCTTAGCGAAAGGCTTCTTGAAGGGAAAGATGTAACTCTGTGAGATGAATTAACAGAACACAGAGCAGTTTCTCAGAAAGCTTCTTTCCAGTTTTGAACGGAAGATATTTCCTTTTTCACCATAGGCCTTTACGGGCTTCGAAATATCCCTTTGCAAATTCCACAAGAACAGCCTTAGCGAAAGGCTTCTTGAAGGGAAAGAAGTAACTCTGTGAGATGAATTCACAGAACACAGAGCAGTTTCTCAAAAAGCTGCTTTCCAGTTTTGAACGGAAGATATTTCCTTTTTCACCATAGCCGTCTATGGGCTTCCAAATATCCCTTTGCCAATTCCACAAGAACAGCCTAAGCGAAAGGCTTCTTGAAGGGATAGATGTAACTCTGTGAGATGAATTAAGAGAACACAGAGCAGTTTCTCAGAAAGCTTCTTTCCAGTTTTGAACGGAATATATTTCCTTTTTCACCATAGCCCTCTAGGGGCTTCCAAATATCCCTTTGCCAATTCCACAAGAACAGCCTTAGCGAAAGGCTTCTTGAAGGGAAAGATGTAACTCTGTGAGATGAATTCACAGAACACAGAGCAGTTTCTCAGAAAGCTTCCTTCCAGTTTGGAACGGAAGATATTTCCTTTTTCACCATAGCCCTCTACGGGCTTCCAAATATCGCTTTGCCAATTCCACAAGAACAGCCTTAGCGAAAGGCTTCTTGAAGGGAAAGATGTAACTCTGTGAGATGAATTCACAGAACACAGAGCAGTTTCTCAGAAAGCTTCTTTCCAGTTTTGAACGGAAGATATTTCCTTTTTCACCATAGCCCTCTAAGGGCTTCCAAATATCCCTTTGCCAATTCCACAAGAACAGCTTTAGGGAAAGGCTTCTTGAAGGGAAAGATGTAACTCTGTGAGATGAATCCAGAGAACACAGAGCAGTTTCTCAGAAAGCTTCTTTCCAGTTTTGAACGGAAGATATTTCCTTTTTCACCATAGGCCTTTACGGGCTTCCAAATATCCCTTTGCAAATTCCACAAGAACAGCCTTAGCGAAAGGCTTCTTGAAGGGAAAGAAGTAACTCTGTGAGATGAATTCACAGAACACAGAGCAGTTTCTCAAAAAGCTGCTTTCCAGTTTTGAACGGAAGATATTTCCTTTTTCACCATAGCCGTCTATGGGCTTCCAAATATCCCTTTGCCAATTCCACAAGAACAGCCTTAGCGAAAGGCTTCTTGAAGGGATAGATGTAACTCTGTGAGATGAATTAAGAGAACACAGAGCAGTTTCTCAGAAAGCTTCTTTCCAGTTTTGAACGGAAGATATTTCCTTTTTCACCATAGGCCTCTATGGGCTTCCAAATATCCCTTTGCCAATTCCACAAGAACAGCCTTAGCGAAAGGCTTCTTGAAGGGAAAGAAGTAACTCTGTGAGATGAATTCACAGAACACAGAGCAGTTTCTCAGAAAGCTGCTTTCCAGTTTTGAACGGAAGATATTTCCTTTTTCACCATAGCCGTCTATGGGCTTCCAAATATCCCTTTGCCAATTCCACAAGAACAGCCTTAGGGAAAGGCTTCTTGAAGGGAAAGATGTAACTCTGTGAGATGAATTAACAGAACCCAGACCAGTTTCTCAGAAAGCTTCTTTCCAGTTTTGAACGGAAGATATTTCCTTTTTCACCATAGCCCTCTATGGGCTTCCAAATATCGCTTTGCCAATTCCCCAAGAACAGCCTTAGCAAAAGGCTTCTTGAAGGGAAAGAAGTAACTCTGTGAGATGAATTCACAGAACACAGAGCAGTTTCTCAGAAAGCTGCTTTCCAGTTTTGAACGGAAGATATTTCCTTTTTCACCATAGCCGTCTATGGGCTTCCAAATATCCCTTTGCCAATTCCACAGGAACAGCCTTAGGGAAAGGCTTCTTGAAGGGAAAGATGTAACTCTGTGAGATGAATTAACAGAACACAGAGCAGTTTCTCAGAAAGCTTCTTTCCAGTTTTGAACGGAAGATATTTCCTTTTTCACCATAGCCCTCTATGGGCTTCCAAATATCCCTTTGCCAATTCCCCAAGAACAGCCTTAGCAAAAGGCTTCTTGAAGGGAAAGATGTAACTCTGTGAGATGAATTCACAGAACACAGAGCAGTTTCTCAGAAAGCTTCTTTCCAGTTTTGAACGGAAGATATTTCCTTTTTCACCATAGCCCTCTATGTGTTTCAAAATATCGCTTTGCCAATTCCACAAGAACAGCCTTAGCGAAAGGCTTCTTGAAGGGAAAGATGTAACTCTGTGAGATGAATTCACAGAACACAGAGCAGTTTCTCAGAAAGCTTCTTTCCACTTTTGAACGGAAGATATTTCCTTTTTCACCATAGCCGTCTATGGGCTTCCAAATATCCCTTTGCCAATTCCTCAAGAACAGCCTTAGCGAAAGGCTTCTTGAAGGGAAAGATGTAACTCTGTGAGATGAATTAACAGAACACAGAGCAGTTTCTCAGAAAGCTTCTTTCCACTTTTGAACGGAAGATATTTCCTTTTTCACCATAGCCCTCTATGGGCTTCCAAATATCCCTTTGCCAATTCCACAAGAACAGCCTTAGCGAAAGGCTTCTTGAAGGGAAAGATGTAACTCTGTGAGATGAATTCACAGAACACAGAGCAGTTTCTCAGAAAGCTTCCTTCCAGTTTTGAACGGAAGATATTTCCTTTTTCACCATAGCCCTCTACGGGCTTCCAAATATTGCTTTGCCAATTCCACAAGAACAGCCTTAGCGAAGGGCTTCTTGAAGGGAAAGATGTAACTCTGTGAGATGAATTCAGAGAACACAGAGCAGTTTCTCAGAAAGCTTCTTTCCAGTTTTGAACGGAAGATATTTCCTTTTTCACCATAGCCGTCTATGGGCTTCCAAATATCCCTTTGCCAATTCCACAAGAACAGCCTTAGCGAAAGGCTTCTTGAAGGGATAGATGTAACTCTGTGAGATGAATTAAGAGAACACAGAGCAGTTTCTCAGAAAGCTTCTTTCCAGTTTTGAACGGAAGATATTTCCTTTTTCACCATAGGCCTCTATGGGCTTCCAAATATCCCTTTTCCAATTCCACAAGAACAGCCTTAGCGAAAGGCTTCTTGAAGGGAAAGAAGTAACTCTGTGAGATGAATTCACAGAACACAGAGCAGTTTCTCAGAAAGCTGCTTTCCAGTTTTGAACGGAAGATATTTCCTTTTTCACCATAGCCGTCTATGGGCTTCCAAATATCCCTTTGCCAATTCCACAAGAACAGCCTTAGGGAAAGGCTTCTTGAAGGGAAAGATGTAACTCTGTGAGATGAATTAACAGAACCCAGAGCAGTTTCTCAGAAAGCTTCTTTCCAGTTTTGAACGGAAGATATTTCCTTTTTCACCATAGCCCTCTATGGGCTTCCAAATATCGCTTTGCCAATTCCCCAAGAACAGCCTTAGCAAAAGGCTTCTTGAAGGGAAAGAAGTAACTCTGTGAGATGAATTCACAGAACACAGAGCAGTTTCTCAGAAAGCTGCTTTCCAGTTTTGAACGGAAGATATTTCCTTTTTCACCATAGCCGTCTATGGGCTTCCAAATATCCCTTTGCCAATTCCACAGGAACAGCCTTAGGGAAAGGCTTCTTGAAGGGAAAGATGTAACTCTGTGAGATGAATTAACAGAACACAGAGCAGTTTCTCAGAAAGCTTCTTTCCAGTTTTGAACGGAAGATATTTCCTTTTTCACCATAGCCGTCTATGGGCTTCCAAATATCCCTTTGCCAATTCCCCAAGAACAGCCTTAGCAAAAGGCTTCTTGAAGGGAAAGATGTAACTCTGTGAGATGAATTAACAGAACACAGAGCAGTTTCTCAGAAAGCTTCTTTCCACTTTTGAACGGAAGATATTTCCTTTTTCACCATAGCCCTCTATGGGCTTCAAAATATCCCTTTGCCAATTCCACAAGAACAGCCTTAGCGAAAGGCTTCTTGAAGGGAAAGATGTAACTCTGTGAGATGAATTCACAGAACACAGAGCAGTTTCTCAGAAAGCTTCCTTCCAGTTTTGAACGGAAGATATTTCCTTTTTCACCATAGCCCTCTACGGGCTTCCAAATATCGCTTTGCCAATTCCACAAGAACAGCCTTAGCGAAAGGCTTCTTGAAGGGAAAGATGTAACTCTGTGAGATGAATTCAGAGAACACAGAGCAGTTTCTCAGAAAGCTTCTTTCCAGTTTTGAACGGAAGATATTTCCTTTTTCACCATAGGACTCTATGGGCTTCCAAATATCCCTTTGCCAATTCCACAAGAACAGCTTTAGGGAAAGGCTTCTTGAAGGGAAAGATGTAACTCTGTGAGATGAATCCAGAGAACACAGAGCAGTTTCTCAGAAAGCTTCTTTCCAGTTTTGAACGGAAGATATTTCCTTTTTCACCATAGGCCTTTACGGGCTTCCAAATATCCCTTTGCAAATTCCACAAGAACAGCCTTAGCGAAAGGCTTCTTGAAGGGAAAGAAGTAACTCTGTGAGATGAATTCACAGAACACAGAGCAGTTTCTCAAAAAGCTGCTTTCCAGTTTTGAACGGAAGATATTTCCTTTTTCACCATAGCCGTCTATGGGCTTCCAAATATCCCTTTGCCAATTCCACAAGAACAGCCTTAGCGAAAGGCTTCTTGAAGGGAAAGATGTAACTCTGTGAGATGAATTAACAGAACCCAGAGCAGTTTCTCAGAAAGCTTCTTTCCAGTTTTGAACGGAAGATATTTCCTTTTTCACCATAGCCCTCTATGGGCTTCCAAATATCGCTTTGCCAATTCCCCAAGAACAGCCTTAGCAAAAGGCTTCTTGAAGGGAAAGAAGTAACTCTGTGAGATGAATTCACAGAACACAGAGCAGTTTCTCAGAAAGCTGCTTTCCAGCTTTGAACGGAAGATATTTCCTTTTTCACCATAGGCCTCTATGGGCTTCCAAATATCCCTTTGCCAATTCCACAAGAACAGCCTTAGCGAAAGGCTTCTTGAAGGGAAAGATGTAACTCTGTGAGATGAATTATCAGAACACAGAGCAGTTTCTCAGAAAGCTGCTTTCCCGTTTTGAACGGAAGATATTTCCTTTTTCACCATAGCCGTCTATGGGCTTCCAAATATCCCTTTGCCAATTCCACAAGAACAGCCTTAGCGAAAGGCTTCTTGAAGGGAAAGATGTAACTCTGTGAGATGAATTCACTGAACACAGAGCAGTTTCTCAGAAAGCTTCTTTCCAGTTTTGAACGGAAGATATTTCCTTTTTCACCATAGCCCTCTATGGGCTTCCAAATATCGCTTTGCCAATTCCGCAAGAACAGCCTTAGCGAAAGGCTTCTTGAAGGGAAAGATGTAACTCTGTGAGATGAATTCACAGAACACAGAGCAGTTTCTCAGAAAGCTTCTTTCCAGTTTTGAACGGAAGATATTTCCTTTTTAACCATACCCGTCTACGGGCTTCCAAATATCCCTTTGCCAATTCCAAAAGAACAGCCTTAGCGAAAGGCTTCTTGAAGGGAAAGATGTAACTCTGTGAGATGAATTCATAGAACCCAGAGCAGTTTCTCAGAAAGCTTCTTTCCAGTTTTGAACGGAAGATATTTCCTTTTTCACCATAGCCGTCTATTGGCTTCCAAATATCCGTTTGCCAATTCCACAAGAACAGCCTTAGCGAAAGGCTTCTTGAAGGGAAAGATGTAACTCTGTGAGATGAATTAACAGAACACAGAGCAGTTTCTCAGAAAGCTTCTTTCCAGTTTTGAACGGAAGATATTTCCTTTTTCACCATTGCCCTCTATGGGCTTCCAAATATCCCTTTGCCAATTCCACAAGAACAGCCTTAGCGAAAGGCTTCTTGAAGGGAAAGATGTAACTCTGTGAGATGAATTAACAGAACACAGAGCAGTTTCTCAGAAAGCTTCTTTCCAGTTTTGAACGGAAGATATTTCCTTTTTCACCATAGCCCTCTATGGGCTTCCAAATATCCCTTTGCCAATTCCACAAGAACAGCCTTAGCGAAAGGCTTCTTGAAGGGAAAGATGTAACTCTGTGAGATGAATTCACAGAACACAGAGCAGTTTCTCAGAAACCTTCTTTCCAGTTTTGAACGGAAGATATTTCCTTTTTCACCATAGCCCTCTATGGGCTTCCAAATATCCCTTTGCCAATTCCACAAGTACAGCCTTAGCGAAAGGCTTCTTGAACGGAAAGATGTAACTCTGTGAGATGAATTAACAGAACACAGAGCAGTTTCTCAGAAAGCTTCTTTCCAGTTTTGAACGGAAGATATTTCCTTTTTCACCATAGCCCTCTATGGGCTTCCAAATAATGCTTTGCCAATTCCACAAGAACAGCCTTTGCGAAAGGCTTCTTGAAGTTAAAGATGTAACTCTGTGAGATGAATTAACAGAACACAGAGCAGTTTCTCAGAAAGCTTCTTTCCAGTTTTGAACGGAAGATATTTCCTGTTTCACCATAGCCGTCTATGGGCTTCCAAATATCCCTTTGCCAATTCCACAAGAACAGCCTTAGCGAAAGGCTTCTTGAAGGGAAAGATGTAACTCTGTGAGATGAATTCACTGAACACAGAGCAGTTTCTCAGAAAGCTTCTTTCCAGTTTTGAACGGAAGATATTTCCTTTTTCACCATAGCCCTCTATGGGCTTCCAAATATCGCTTTGCCAATTCCGCAAGAACAGCCTTAGCGAAAGGCTTCTTGAAGGGAAAGATGTAACTCTGTGAGATGAATTCACAGAACACAGAGCAGTTTCTCAGAAAGCTTCTTTCCAGTTTTGAACGGAAGATATTTCCTTTTTCACCATAACCCTCTATGGGCTTCCAAATATCCCTTTGGCAAATCCACAAGAACAGCCTTAGCGAAATTCTTCTTGAAGGGAAAGATGTAACTCTGTGAGATGAATTCACAGAACACAGAGCAGTTTCTCAGAAAGCTTCTCTCCAGTTTTGAACAGAAGATATTTCCTTTTTCACCCTAGGACTCTATGGGCTTCCAAATATCCCTTTGCCAATTCCACAAGAACAGCCTTAGCGAAAGGCTTCTTGAAGGGAAAGCTGTAACTCTGTGAGATGAATTCACAGAATACAGAGCAGTTTCTCAGAAAGCTTCTTTCCAGTTTTGAACGGAAGATATTTCCTTTTTCACCATAGCCGTCTATGGGCTTCCAAATATCCGTTTGCCAATTCCACAAGAACAGCCTTAGCGAAAGGCTTCTTGAAGGGAAAGATGTAACTCTGTGAGATGAATTAACAGAACACAGAGCAGTTTCTCAGAAAGCTTGTTTCCAGTTTTGAACGGAAGACATTTCCTTTTTCACCATAGCCCTCTAGGGGCTTCCAAATATCCCTTTGCCAATTCCAGAAGAACAGCCTTAGCGAAAGGCTACTTGAAGGGAAAGATGTAACTCTGTGAGATGAATTCACAGAACACAGAGCAGTTTCTCAGAAAGCTTCTTTCCAGTTTTGAACGGAAGATATTTCCTTTTTCACCATAGCCGTCTATGGGCTTCCAAATATCCCTTTGCCAATTCCACAAGAACAGCCTTAGCGAAAGGCTTCTTGAAGGGATAGATGTAACTCTGTGAGATGAATTAAGAGAACACAGAGCAGTTTCTCAGAAAGCTTCTTTCCAGTTTTGAACGGAAGATATTTCCTTTTTCACCATAGGCCTCTATGGGCTTCCAAATATCCCTTTGCCAATTCCACAAGAACAGCCTTAGCGAAAGGCTTCTTGAAGGGAAAGAAGTAACTCTGTGAGATGAATTCACAGAACACAGAGCAGTTTCTCAGAAAGCTGCTTTCCAGTTTTGAACGGAAGATATTTCCTTTTTCACCATAGCCGTCTATGGGCTTCCAAATATCCCTTTTCCAATTCCACAAGAACAGCCTTAGGGAAAGGCTTCTTGAAGGGAAAGATGTAACTCTGTGAGATGAATTAACAGAACACAGAGCAGTTTCTCAGAAAGCTTCTTTCCAGTTTTGAACGGAAGATATTTCCTTTTTCACCATAGCCCTCTATGGGCTTCCAAATATCGCTTTGCCAATTCCCCAAGAACAGCCTTAGCAAAAGGCTTCTTGAAGGGAAAGATGTAACTCTGTGAGATGAATTCACAGAACACAGAGCAGTTTCTCAGAAAGCTTCTTTCCAGTTTTGAACGGAAGATATTTCCTTTTTCACCATAGCCCTCTATGTGTTTCAAAATATCGCTCTGCCAATTCCACAAGAACAGCCTTAGCGAAAGGCTTCTTGAAGGGAAAGATGTAACTCTGTGAGATGAATTCACAGAACACAGAGCAGTTTCTCAGAAAGCTTCTTTCCACTTTTGAACGGAAGATATTTCCTTTTTCACCATAGCCCTCTATGGGCTTCCAAATATCCCTTTGCCAATTCCACAAGAACAGCCTTAGCGAAAGGCTTCTTGAAGGGAAAGATGTAACTCTGTGAGATGAATTCACAGAACACAGAGCAGTTTCTCAGAAAGCTTCTTTCCAGTTTTGAACGGAAGATATTTCCTTTTTCACCCTAGCCCTCTATGGGCTTCCAAATAATGCTTTGCCAATTCCACAAGAACAGCCTTAGCGAAAGGCTTCTTGAAGTTAAAGATGTAACTCTGTGAGATGAATTAACAGAACACAGAGCAGTTTCTCAGAAAGCTTCTTTCCAGTTTTGAAAGGAAGATATTTCCTTTTTCACCATAGGCCTCTATGGGCTTCCAAATATCCGTTTGCCAATTCCACAAGACCAGCCTTAGCGAAAGGCTTCTTGAAGGGAAAGATGTAACTCTGTGAGATGAATTCACAGAACACAGAGCAGTTTCTCAGAAAGCTTCTTTCCAGTTTTGAACGGAAGATATTTCCTTTTTCACCATAGCCCTCTATGGGCTTCCAAATATCGCTTTGCCAATTCCGCAAGAACAGCCTTAGTGAAAGGCTTCTTGAAGGGAAAGATGTAACTCTGTGAGGTGAATTAACAGAACACAGAGCAGTTTCTCAGAAAGCTTCTTTCCAGTTTTGAACGGAAGACATTTCCTTTTTCACCATAGCCCTCTATGGGCTTCCAAATATCCCTTTGCCAATTCCAGAAGAACAGCCTTAGCGAAAGGCTTCTTGAAGGGAAAGATGTAACTCTGTGAGATGAATTCAAAGAACACAGAGCAGTTTCTCAGAAAGCTTCTTTCCAGTTTTGAACGGAAGATATTTCCTTTTTCACCAGAGCCGTCTATGGGCTTGCAAATATCCCTTTGCCAATTCCACAAGAGCAGCCTTAGCGAAAGGCTTCTTGAAGGGAAGATGTAACTCTGTGAGATGAATTCACAGAACACAGAGCAGTTTCTCAGAAAGCTTCTTTCCAGTTTTGAACGGAAGATATTTCCTTTTTCACCATAGGCCTCTATGGGCTTCCAAATATCCCTTTGCCAATTCCACAAGAACAGCCTTAGCGAAAGGCTTCTTGAAGGGAAAGATGTAACTCTGTGAGATGAATTCACAGAACACAGAGCAGTTTCTCAGAAAGCTTCTTTCCAGTTTTGAACGGAAGATATTTCCTTTTTCACCATAGGCCTCTATGGGCTTCCAAATATCCCTTTGCTATTTCCACAAGAAGAGCCTCAGCGAAAGGCTTCTTGAAGGGAAAGATGTATCTCTGTGAGATGAATTCACATAACACAGAGCAGTTTCTCAGAAACCTTCTTTCCAGTTTTGAACGGAAGATATTTCCTTTTTCACCATAGCCCTCTATGGGCTTTCAAATATCCCTTTGCCATTTCCACAAGAACAGCCTTAGCGAAAGGCTTCTTGAGGGGAAAGATGTAACTCTGTGAGATGAATTAACAAAACACAGAGCAGTTTCTCAGAAAGCTTCTTTCCAGTTTTGAAAGGAAGATATTTCCTTTTTCACCGTAGGCCTCTATGGGCTTCCAAATATCCGTTTGCCAATTCCACAAGACCAGCCTTAGCGAAAGGCTTCTTGAAGGGAAAGATGTAACTCTGTGAGATGAATTCACAGAACACAGAGCAGTTTCTCAGAAAGCTTCTTTCCAGTTTTGAACGGAAGATATTTCCTTTTTCACCATAGCCCTCTATGGGCTTCCAAATATCGCTTTGCCAATTCCGCAAGAACAGCCTTAGTGAAAGGCTTCTTGAAGGGAAAGATGTAACTCTGTGAGGTGAATTAACAGAACACAGAGCAGTTTCTCAGAAAGCTTCTTTCCAATTTTGAACGGAAGATATTTCCTTTTTCACCATAGCCCTCTATGGGCTTCCAAATATCCCTTTGCCAATTCCACAAGAACAGCCTTAGCGAAAGGCTTCTTGAAGGGAAAGATGTAACTCTGTGAGATGAATTCACAGAACACAGAGCAGTTTCTCAGAAATCTTCTTTCCAGTTTTGAACGGAAGACATTTCCTTTTTCACCATAGGACTCTATGGGCTTCCAAATATCCCTTTGCCAATTCCACAAGAACAGACTTAGCGAAAGGCTTCTTGAAGGGAAAGATGTAACTCTGTGAGATGAATTCACAGAACACAGAGCAGTTTCTCAGAAAGCTTCTTTCCAGTTTTGAACGAAAGATATTTCCTTTTTCACCGTAGCCGTCTATGGGCTTCTAAATATCCGTTTGCCAATTCCACAAAAACAGCCTTAGCGAAAGGCTTCTTGAAGGGAAAGATGTAACTCTGTGAGATGAATTCACAGAACACAGAGCAGTTTCTCAGAAAGCTTCTTTCCAGTTTTGAACGGAAGATATTTCCTTTTTCACCATAGGACTCTATGGGCTTCCAAATATCCCTTTGCCAATTCCAGAAGAACAGCCTTAGCGAAAGGCTTCTTGAAGGGAAAGATGTAACTCTGTGAGATGAATTCACAGAACACAGAGCAGTTTCTCAGAAAGCTTCTTTCCAGTTTTGAACGGAAGATATTTCCTTTTTCACCATAGCCCTCTATGGGCTTCCAAATATCCGTTTGCCAATTCCACAAGAACAGCCTTAGCGAAAGGCTTCTTGAAGGGAAAGATGTAACTCTGTGAGATGAATTCACAGAACACAGAGCAGTTTCTCAGAAAGCTTCTTTCCAGTTTTGAACGGAAGATATTTCCTTTTTCACCTTAGCCCTCTATGGGCTTCCAAATATCCCTTTGCCAATTCCACAAGAACAGCCTTAGCGAAAGGCTTCTTGAAGGGAAAGCTGTAACTCTGTGAGATTAATTCACAGAACACAGAGCAGTTTCTCAGAAAGCTTCTTTCCAGTTTTGAACGGAAGATATTTCCTTTTTCACCATAGCCGTCTATGGGCTTCCAAATATCCGTTTGCCAATTCCACAAGAACAGCCTTAGCGAAAGGCTTCTTCAAGGGAAAGATGTAACTCTGTGAGATGAATTAACAGAACACAGAGCAGTTTCTCAGAAAGCTTCTTTCCAGTTTTGAACGGAAGACATTTCCTTTTTCACCATAGCCCTCTATGGGCTTCCAAATATCCCTTTGCCAATTCCAGAAGAACAGCCTTAGCGAAAGGCTTCTTGAAGGGAAAGATGTAACTCTGTGAGATGAATTCACAGAACACAGAGCAGTTTCTCAGAAAGCTTCTTTCCAGTTTTGAACGGAAGATATTTCCTTTTTCACCATAGCCGTCTATGGGCTTGCAAATATCCCTTTGCCAATTCCACAAGAGCAGCCTTAGCGAAAGGCTTCTTGAAGGGAAAGATGTAACTCTGTGAGATGAATTCACAGAACACAGAGCAGTTTCTCAGAAAGCTTCTTTCCAGTTTTGAACGGAAGATATTTCCTTTTTCACCATAGGCCTCTATGGGCTTCCAAATATCCCTTTGCCATTTCCACAAGAACAGCCTCAGCGAAAGGCTTCTTGAAGGGAAAGATGTAACTCTGTGAGATGAATTCACAGAACACAGAGCAGTTTCTCAGAAAGCTTCTTTCCAGTTTTGAACGGAAGATATTTCCTTTTTCACCATAGCCCTCTATGGGCTTCCAAATATCCCTTTGCCAATTCCACAAGAACAGCCTTAGCGAAAGGCTTCTTGAAGGGAAAGATGTAACTCTGTGAGATGAATTAACAGAACACAGAGCAGTTTCTCAGAAAGCTTCTTTCCAGTTTTGAACGGAAGATATTTCCTTTTTCACCATAGCCCTCTATGGGCTTCCAAATATCCCTTTGCCAATTCCACAAGTACAGCCTTAGCGAAAGGCTTCTTGAACGGAAAGATGTAACTCTGTGAGATGAATTAACAGAACACAGAGCAGTTTCTCAGAAAGCTTCTTTCCAGTTTTGAACGGAAGATATTTCCTTTTTCACCATAGCCCTCTATGGGCTTCCAAATAATGCTTTGCCAATTCCACAAGAACAGCCTTAGCGAAAGGCTTCTTGAAGTTAAAGATGTAACTCTGTGAGATGAATTAACAGAACACAGAGCAGTTTCTCAGAAAACTTCTTTCCAGTTTTGAACGGAAGATATTTCCTGTTTCACCATAGCCGTCTATGGGCTTCCAAATATCCCTTTGCCAATTCCACAAGAACAGCCTTAGCGAAAGGCTTCTTGAAGGGAAAGATGTAACTCTGTGAGATGAATTCACTGAACACAGAGCAGTTTCTCAGAAAGCTTCTTTCCAGTTTTGAACGGAAGATATTTCCTTTTTCACCATAGCCCTCTATAGGCTTCCAAATATCGCTTTGCCAATTCCGCAAGAACAGCCTTAGCGAAAGGCTTCTTGAAGGGAAAGATGTAACTCTGTGAGATGAATTCACAGAACACAGAGCAGTTTCTCAGAAAGCTTCTTTCCAGTTTTGAACGGAAGATATTTCCTTTTTAACCATACCCGTCTACGGGCTTCCAAATATCCCTTTGCCAATTCCAAAAGAACAGCCTTAGCGAAAGGCTTCTTGAAGGGAAAGATGTAACTCTGTGAGATGAATTCATAGAACCCAGAGCAGTTTCTCAGAAAGCTTCTTTCCAGTTTTGAACGGAAGATATTTCCTTTTTCACCGTAGCCGTCTATTGGCTTCCAAATATCCGTTTGCCAATTCCACAAGAACAGCCTTAGCGAAAGGCTTCTTGAAGGGAAAGATGTAACTCTGTGAGATGAATTTACAGAACACAGAGCAGTTTCTCAGAAAGCTTCTTTCCAGTTTTGAACGGAAGATATTTCCTTTTTCACCATAGCCCTCTATGGGCTTCCAAATATTGCTTTGCCAATTCCGCAAGAACAGCCTTAGCGAAAGGCTTCTTGAAGGGAAAGATGTAACTCTGTGAGGTGAATTAACAGAACACAGAGCAGTTTCTCAGAAAGCTTCTTTCCAGTTTTGAACGGAAGATATTTCCTTTTTCACCATAGCCCTCTATGGGCTTCCAAATATCCCTTTGCCAATTCCACAAGAACAGCCTTAGCGAAAGGCTTCTTGAAGGGAAAGATGTAACTCTGTGAGATGAATTCACAGAACACAGAGCAGTTTCTCAGAAAGCTTCTTTCCAGTTTTGAACGGAATATATTTCCTTTTTCACCATAGCCCTCTAGGGGCTTCCAAATATCCCTTTGCCAATTCCACAAGAACAGCCTTAGCGAAAGGCTTCTTGAAGGGAAAGATGTAACTCTGTGAGATGAATTCACAGAACACAGAGCAGTTTCTCAGAAAGCTTCCTTCCAGTTTTGAACGGAAGATATTTCCTTTTTCACCATAGCCCTCTACGGGCTTCCAAATATCGCTTTGCCAATTCCACAAGAACAGCCTTAGCGAAAGGCTTCTTGAAGTGAAAGATGTAACTCTGTGAGATGAATTCACAGAACACAGAGCAGTTTCTCAGAAAGCTGCTTTCCAGTTTTGAACGGAAGATATTTCCTTTTTCACCATAGCCGTCTATCGGCTTCCAAATATCCCTTTGCCAATTCCACAAGAACAGCCTTAGCGAAAGGCTTCTTGAAGGGATAGATGTAACTCTGTGAGATGAATTAAGAGAACACAGAGCAGTTTCTCAGAAAGCTTCTTTCCAGCTTTGAACGGAAGATATTTCCTTTTTCACCATAGGCCTCTATGGGCTTCCAAATATCCCTTTGCCAATTCCACAAGAACAGCCTTAGCGAAAGGCTTCTTGAAGGGAAAGAAGTAACTCTGTGAGATGAATTCACAGAACACAGAGCAGTTTCTCAGAAAGCTGCTTTCCCGTTTTGAACGGAAGATATTTCCTGTTTCACCATAGCCGTCTATGGGCTTCCAAATATCCCTTTGCCAATTCCACAAGAACAGCCTTAGCGAAAGGCTTCTTGAAGGGAAAGATGTAACTCTGTGAGATGAATTCACTGAACACAGAGCAGTTTCTCAGAAAGCTTCTTTCCAGTTTTGAACGGAAGATATTTCCTTTTTCACCATAGCCCTCTATGGGCTTCCAAATATCGCTTTGCCAATTCCGCAAGAACAGCCTTAGCGAAAGGCTTCTTGAAGGGAAAGATGTAACTCTGTGAGATGAATTCACAGAACACAGAGCAGTTTCTCAGAAAGCTTCTTTCCAGTTTTGAACGGAAGATATTTCCTTTTTAACCATACCCGTCTACGGGCTTCCAAATATCCCTTTGCCAATTCCAAAAGAACAGCCTTAGCGAAAGGCTTCTTGAAGGGAAAGATGTAACTCTGTGAGATGAATTCATAGAACCCAGAGCAGTTTCTCAGAAAGCTTCTTTCCAGTTTTGAACGGAAGATATTTCCTTTTTCACCATAGCCGTCTATTGGCTTCCAAATATCCGTTTGCCAATTCCACAAGAACAGCCTTAGCGAAAGGCTTCTTGAAGGGAAAGATGTAACTCTGTGAGATGAATTAACAGAACACAGAGCAGTTTCTCAGAAAGCTTCTTTCCAGTTTTGAACGGAAGATATTTCCTTTTTCACCATTGCCCTCTATGGGCTTCCAAATATCCCTTTGCCAATTCCACAAGAACAGCCTTAGCGAAAGGCTTCTTGAAGGGAAAGATGTAACTCTGTGAGATGAATTAACAGAACACAGAGCAGTTTCTCAGAAAGCTTCTTTCCAGTTTTGAACGGAAGATATTTCCTTTTTCACCATAGCCCTCTATGGGCTTCCAAATATCCCTTTGCCAATTCCACAAGAACAGCCTTAGCGAAAGGCTTCTTGAAGGGAAAGATGTAACTCTGTGAGATGAATTCACAGAACACAGAGCAGTTTCTCAGAAACCTTCTTTCCAGTTTTGAACGGAAGATATTTCCTTTTTCACCATAGCCCTCTATGGGCTTCCAAATATCCCTTTGCCAATTCCACAAGTACAGCCTTAGCGAAAGGCTTCTTGAACGGAAAGATGTAACTCTGTGAGATGAATTAACAGAACACAGAGCAGTTTCTCAGAAAGCTTCTTTCCAGTTTTGAACGGAAGATATTTCCTTTTTCACCATAGCCCTCTATGGGCTTCCAAATAATGCTTTGCCAATTCCACAAGAACAGCCTTTGCGAAAGGCTTCTTGAAGTTAAAGATGTAACTCTGTGAGATGAATTAACAGAACACAGAGCAGTTTCTCAGAAAGCTTCTTTCCAGTTTTGAACGGAAGATATTTCCTGTTTCACCATAGCCGTCTATGGGCTTCCAAATATCCCTTTGCCAATTCCACAAGAACAGCCTTAGCGAAAGGCTTCTTGAAGGGAAAGATGTAACTCTGTGAGATGAATTCACTGAACACAGAGCAGTTTCTCAGAAAGCTTCTTTCCAGTTTTGAACGGAAGATATTTCCTTTTTCACCATAGCCCTCTATGGGCTTCCAAATATCGCTTTGCCAATTCCGCAAGAACAGCCTTAGCGAAAGGCTTCTTGAAGGGAAAGATGTAACTCTGTGAGATGAATTCACAGAACACAGAGCAGTTTCTCAGAAAGCTTCTTTCCAGTTTTGAACGGAAGATATTTCCTTTTTCACCATAACCCTCTATGGGCTTCCAAATATCCCTTTGGCAAATCCACAAGAACAGCCTTAGCGAAATTCTTCTTGAAGGGAAAGATGTAACTCTGTGAGATGAATTCACAGAACACAGAGCAGTTTCTCAGAAAGCTTCTCTCCAGTTTTGAACAGAAGATATTTCCTTTTTCACCCTAGGACTCTATGGGCTTCCAAATATCCCTTTGCCAATTCCACAAGAACAGCCTTAGCGAAAGGCTTCTTGAAGGGAAAGCTGTAACTCTGTGAGATGAATTCACAGAACACAGAGCAGTTTCTCAGAAAGCTTCTTTCCAGTTTTGAACGGAAGATATTTCCTTTTTCACCATAGCCGTCTATGGGCTTCCAAATATCCGTTTGCCAATTCCACAAGAACAGCCTTAGCGAAAGGCTTCTTGAAGGGAAAGATGTAACTCTGTGAGATGAATTAACAGAACACAGAGCAGTTTCTCAGAAAGCTTGTTTCCAGTTTTGAACGGAAGACATTTCCTTTTTCACCATAGCCCTCTAGGGGCTTCCAAATATCCCTTTGCCAATTCCAGAAGAACAGCCTTAGCGAAAGGCTACTTGAAGGGAAAGATGTAACTCTGTGAGATGAATTCACAGAACACAGAGCAGTTTCTCAGAAAGCTTCTTTCCAGTTTTGAACGGAAGATATTTCCTTTTTCACCATAGCCGTCTATGGGCTTCCAAATATCCCTTTGCCAATTCCACAAGAACAGCCTTAGCGAAAGGCTTCTTGAAGGGATAGATGTAACTCTGTGAGATGAATTAAGAGAACACAGAGCAGTTTCTCAGAAAGCTTCTTTCCAGTTTTGAACGGAAGATATTTCCTTTTTCACCATAGGCCTCTATGGGCTTCCAAATATCCCTTTGCCAATTCCACAAGAACAGCCTTAGCGAAAGGCTTCTTGAAGGGAAAGAAGTAACTCTGTGAGATGAATTCACAGAACACAGAGCAGTTTCTCAGAAAGCTGCTTTCCAGTTTTGAACGGAAGATATTTCCTTTTTCACCATAGCCGTCTATGGGCTTCCAAATATCCCTTTTCCAATTCCACAAGAACAGCCTTAGGGAAAGGCTTCTTGAAGGGAAAGATGTAACTCTGTGAGATGAATTAACAGAACACAGAGCAGTTTCTCAGAAAGCTTCTTTCCAGTTTTGAACGGAAGATATTTCCTTTTTCACCATAGCCCTCTATGGGCTTCCAAATATCGCTTTGCCAATTCCCCAAGAACAGCCTTAGCAAAAGGCTTCTTGAAGGGAAAGATGTAACTCTGTGAGATGAATTCACAGAACACAGAGCAGTTTCTCAGAAAGCTTCTTTCCAGTTTTGAACGGAAGATATTTCCTTTTTCACCGTAGCCCTCTATGTGTTTCAAAATATCGCTCTGCCAATTCCACAAGAACAGCCTTAGCGAAAGGCTTCTTGAAGGGAAAGATGTAACTCTGTGAGATGAATTCACAGAACACAGAGCAGTTTCTCAGAAAGCTTCTTTCCACTTTTGAACGGAAGATATTTCCTTTTTCACCATAGCCCTCTATGGGCTTCCAAATATCCCTTTGCCAATTCCACAAGAACAGCCTTAGCGAAAGGCTTCTTGAAGGGAAAGATGTAACTCTGTGAGATGAATTCACAGAACACAGAGCAGTTTCTCAGAAAGCTTCTTTCCAGTTTTGAACGGAAGATATTTCCTTTTTCACCCTAGCCCTCTATGGGCTTCCAAATAATGCTTTGCCAATTCCACAAGAACAGCCTTAGCGAAAGGCTTCTTGAAGTTAAAGATGTAACTCTGTGAGATGAATTAACAGAACACAGAGCAGTTTCTCAGAAAGCTTCTTTCCAGTTTTGAAAGGAAGATATTTCCTTTTTCACCATAGGCCTCTATGGGCTTCCAAATATCCGTTTGCCAATTCCACAAGACCAGCCTTAGCGAAAGGCTTCTTGAAGGGAAAGATGTAACTCTGTGAGATGAATTCACAGAACACAGAGCAGTTTCTCAGAAAGCTTCTTTCCAGTTTTGAACGGAAGATATTTCCTTTTTCACCATAGCCCTCTATGGGCTTCCAAATATCGCTTTGCCAATTCCGCAAGAACAGCCTTAGTGAAAGGCTTCTTGAAGGGAAAGATGTAACTCTGTGAGGTGAATTAACAGAACACAGAGCAGTTTCTCAGAAAGCTTCTTTCCAGTTTTGAACGGAAGACATTTCCTTTTTCACCATAGCCCTCTATGGGCTTCCAAATATCCCTTTGCCAATTCCAGAAGAACAGCCTTAGCGAAAGGCTTCTTGAAGGGAAAGATGTAACTCTGTGAGATGAATTCAAAGAACACAGAGCAGTTTCTCAGAAAGCTTCTTTCCAGTTTTGAACGGAAGATATTTCCTTTTTCACCAGAGCCGTCTATGGGCTTGCAAATATCCCTTTGCCAATTCCACAAGAGCAGCCTTAGCGAAAGGCTTCTTGAAGGGAAGATGTAACTCTGTGAGATGAATTCACAGAACACAGAGCAGTTTCTCAGAAAGCTTCTTTCCAGTTTTGAACGGAAGATATTTCCTTTTTCACCATAGGCCTCTATGGGCTTCCAAATATCCCTTTGCCAATTCCACAAGAACAGCCTTAGCGAAAGGCTTCTTGAAGGGAAAGATGTAACTCTGTGAGATGAATTCACAGAACACAGAGCAGTTTCTCAGAAAGCTTCTTTCCAGTTTTGAACGGAAGATATTTCCTTTTTCACCATAGGCCTCTATGGGCTTCCAAATATCCCTTTGCTATTTCCACAAGAAGAGCCTCAGCGAAAGGCTTCTTGAAGGGAAAGATGTATCTCTGTGAGATGAATTCACATAACACAGAGCAGTTTCTCAGAAACCTTCTTTCCAGTTTTGAACGGAAGATATTTCCTTTTTCACCATAGCCCTCTATGGGCTTTCAAATATCCCTTTGCCATTTCCACAAGAACAGCCTTAGCGAAAGGCTTCTTGAGGGGAAAGATGTAACTCTGTGAGATGAATTAACAAAACACAGAGCAGTTTCTCAGAAAGCTTCTTTCCAGTTTTGAAAGGAAGATATTTCCTTTTTCACCGTAGGCCTCTATGGGCTTCCAAATATCCGTTTGCCAATTCCACAAGACCAGCCTTAGCGAAAGGCTTCTTGAAGGGAAAGATGTAACTCTGTGAGATGAATTCACAGAACACAGAGCAGTTTCTCAGAAAGCTTCTTTCCAGTTTTGAACGGAAGATATTTCCTTTTTCACCATAGCCCTCTATGGGCTTCCAAATATCGCTTTGCCAATTCCGCAAGAACAGCCTTAGTGAAAGGCTTCTTGAAGGGAAAGATGTAACTCTGTGAGGTGAATTAACAGAACACAGAGCAGTTTCTCAGAAAGCTTCTTTCCAATTTTGAACGGAAGATATTTCCTTTTTCACCATAGCCCTCTATGGGCTTCCAAATATCCCTTTGCCAATTCCACAAGAACAGCCTTAGCGAAAGGCTTCTTGAAGGGAAAGATGTAACTCTGTGAGATGAATTCACAGAACACAGAGCAGTTTCTCAGAAATCTTCTTTCCAGTTTTGAACGGAAGACATTTCCTTTTTCACCATAGGACTCTATGGGCTTCCAAATATCCCTTTGCCAATTCCACAAGAACAGACTTAGCGAAAGGCTTCTTGAAGGGAAAGATGTAACTCTGTGAGATGAATTCACAGAACACAGAGCAGTTTCTCAGAAAGCTTCTTTCCAGTTTTGAACGAAAGATATTTCCTTTTTCACCGTAGCCGTCTATGGGCTTCTAAATATCCGTTTGCCAATTCCACAAAAACAGCCTTAGCGAAAGGCTTCTTGAAGGGAAAGATGTAACTCTGTGAGATGAATTCACAGAACACAGAGCAGTTTCTCAGAAAGCTTCTTTCCAGTTTTGAACGGAAGATATTTCCTTTTTCACCATAGGACTCTATGGGCTTCCAAATATCCCTTTGCCAATTCCAGAAGAACAGCCTTAGCGAAAGGCTTCTTGAAGGGAAAGATGTAACTCTGTGAGATGAATTCACAGAACACAGAGCAGTTTCTCAGAAAGCTTCTTTCCAGTTTTGAACGGAAGATATTTCCTTTTTCACCATAGCCCTCTATGGGCTTCCAAATATCCGTTTGCCAATTCCACAAGAACAGCCTTAGCGAAAGGCTTCTTGAAGGGAAAGATGTAACTCTGTGAGATGAATTCACAGAACACAGAGCAGTTTCTCAGAAAGCTTCTTTCCAGTTTTGAACGGAAGATATTTCCTTTTTCACCTTAGCCCTCTATGGGCTTCCAAATATCCCTTTGCCAATTCCACAAGAACAGCCTTAGCGAAAGGCTTCTTGAAGGGAAAGCTGTAACTCTGTGAGATGAATTCACAGAACACAGAGCAGTTTCTCAGAAAGCTTCTTTCCAGTTTTGAACGGAAGATATTTCCTTTTTCACCATAGCCGTCTATGGGCTTCCAAATATCCGTTTGCCAATTCCACAAGAACAGCCTTAGCGAAAGGCTTCTTCAAGGGAAAGATGTAACTCTGTGAGATGAATTAACAGAACACAGAGCAGTTTCTCAGAAAGCTTCTTTCCAGTTTTGAACGGAAGACATTTCCTTTTTCACCATAGCCCTCTATGGGCTTCCAAATATCCCTTTGCCAATTCCAGAAGAACAGCCTTAGCGAAAGGCTTCTTGAAGGGAAAGATGTAACTCTGTGAGATGAATTCACAGAACACAGAGCAGTTTCTCAGAAAGCTTCTTTCCAGTTTTGAACGGAAGATATTTCCTTTTTCACCATAGCCGTCTATGGGCTTGCAAATATCCCTTTGCCAATTCCACAAGAGCAGCCTTAGCGAAAGGCTTCTTGAAGGGAAAGATGTAACTCTGTGAGATGAATTCACAGAACACAGAGCAGTTTCTCAGAAAGCTTCTTTCCAGTTTTGAACGGAAGATATTTCCTTTTTCACCATAGGCCTCTATGGGCTTCCAAATATCCCTTTGCCATTTCCACAAGAACAGCCTCAGCGAAAGGCTTCTTGAAGGGAAAGATGTAACTCTGTGAGATGAATTCACAGAACACAGAGCAGTTTCTCAGAAAGCTTCTTTCCAGTTTTGAACGGAAGATATTTCCTTTTTCACCATAGCCCTCTATGGGCTTCCAAATATCCCTTTGCCAATTCCACAAGAACAGCCTTAGCGAAAGGCTTCTTGAAGGGAAAGATGTAACTCTGTGAGATGAATTAACAGAACACAGAGCAGTTTCTCAGAAAGCTTCTTTCCAGTTTTGAATGGAAGATATTTCCTTTTTCACCATTGCCTTCTATGGGCTTCCAAATATCCCTTTGCCAATTCCACAAGAACAGCCTTAGCGAAAGGCTTCTTGAAGGGAAAGATGTAACTCTGTGAGATGAATTCACAGAACACAGAGCAGTTTCTCAGAAACATTCTTTCCAGTTTTGAACGGAAGATATTTCCTTTTTCACCATAGCCCTCTATGGGCTTCCAAATATCCCTTTGCCAATTCCACAAGTACAGCCTTAGCGAAAGGCTTCTTGAACGGAAAGATGTAACTCTGTGAGATGAATTAACAGAACACAGAGCAGTTTCTCAGAAAGCTTCTTTCCAGTTTTGAACGGAAGATATTTCCTTTTTCACCCTAGCCCTCTATGGGCTTCCAAATAATGCTTTGCCAATTCCACAAGAACAGCCTTAGCGAAAGGCTTCTTGAAGTTAAAGATGTAACTCTGTGAGATGAATTAACAGAACACAGAGCAGTTTCTCAGAAAGCTTCTTTCCAGTTTTGAAAGGAAGATATTTCCTTTTTGACCATAGGCCTCTATGGGCTTCCAAATATCCGTTTGCCAATTCCACAAGACCAGCCTTAGCGAAAGGCTTCTTGAAGGGAAAGATGTAACTCTGTGAGATGAATTCACAGAACACAGAGCAGTTTCTCAGAAAGCTTCTTTCCAGTTTTGAACGGAAGATATTTCCTTTTTCACCATAGCCCTCTATGGGCTTCCAAATATCGCTTTGCCAATTCCGCAAGAACAGCCTTAGTGAAAGGCTTCTTGAAGGGAAAGATGTAACTCTGTGAGGTGAATTAACAGAACACAGAGCAGTTTCTCAGAAAGCTTCTTTCCAGTTTTGAACGGAAGACATTTCCTTTTTCACCATAGCCCTCTATGGGCTTCCAAATATCCCTTTGCCAATTCCAGAAGAACAGCCTTAGCGAAAGGCTTCTTGAAGGGAAAGATGTAACTCTGTGAGATGAATTCAAAGAACACAGAGCAGTTTCTCAGAAAGCTTCTTTCCAGTTTTGAACGGAAGATATTTCCTTTTTCACCAGAGTCGTCTATGGGCTTGCAAATATCCCTTTGCCAATTCCACAAGAGCAGCCTTAGCGAAAGGCTTCTTGAAGGGAAGATGTAACTCTGTGAGATGAATTCACAGAACACAGAGCAGTTTCTCAGAAAGCTTCTTTCCAGTTTTGAACGGAAGATATTTCCTTTTTCACCATAGGCCTCTATGGGCTTCCAAATATCCCTTTGCCAATTCCACAAGAACAGCCTTAGCGAAAGGCTTCTTGAAGGGAAAGATGTAACTCTGTGAGATGAATTCACAGAACACAGAGCAGTTTCTCAGAAAGCTTCTTTCCAGTTTTGAACGGAAGATATTTCCTTTTTCACCATAGGCCTCTATGGGCTTCCAAATATCCCTTTGCTATTTCCACAAGAAGAGCCTCAGCGAAAGGCTTCTTGAAGGGAAAGATGTATCTCTGTGAGATGAATTCACAGAACACAGAGCAGTTTCTCAGAAACCTTCTTTCCAGTTTTGAACGGAAGATATTTCCTTTTTCACCATAGCCCTCTATGGGCTTTCAAATATCCCTTTGCCATTTCCACAAGAACAGCCTTAGCGAAAGGCTTCTTGAGGGGAAAGATGTAACTCTGTGAGATGAATTAACAAAACACAGAGCAGTTTCTCAGAAAGCTTCTTTCCAGTTTTGAAAGGAAGATATTTCCTTTTTCACCGTAGGCCTCTATGGGCTTCCAAATATCCGTTTGCCAATTCCACAAGACCAGCCTTAGCGAAAGGCTTCTTGAAGGGAAAGATGTAACTCTGTGAGATGAATTCACAGAACACAGAGCAGTTTCTCAGAAAGCTTCTTTCCAGTTTTGAACGGAAGATATTTCCTTTTTCACCATAGCCCTCTATGGGCTTCTAAATATCCGTTTGCCAATTCCACAAGAACAGCCTTAGCGAAAGGCTTCTTGAAGGGAAAGATGTAACTCTGTGAGATGAATTCACAGAACACAGAGCAGTTTCTCAGAAAGCTTCTTTCCAGTTTTGAACGGAAGATATTTCCTTTTTCACCATAGGACTCTATGGGCTTCCAAATATCCCTTTGCCAATTCCAGAAGAACAGCCTTAGCGAAAGGCTTCTTGAAGGGAAAGATGTAACTCTGTGAGATGAATTCACAGAACACAGAGCAGTTTCTCAGAAAGCTTCTTTCCAGTTTTGAACGGAAGATATTTCCTTTTTCACCATAGCCCTCTATGGGCTTCCAAATATCCGTTTGCCAATTCCACAAGAACAGCCTTAGCGAAAGGCTTCTTGAAGGGAAAGATGTAACTCTGTGAGATGAATTCACAGAACACAGAGCAGTTTCTCAGAAAGCTTCTTTCCAGTTTTGAACGGAAGATATTTCCTTTTTCACCATAGCCGTCTATGGGCTTGCAAATATCCCTTTGCCAATTCCACAAGAGCAGCCTTAGCGAAAGGCTTCTTGAAGGGAAAGATGTAACTCTGTGAGATGAATTCACAGAACACAGAGCAGTTTCTCAGAAAGCTTCTTTCCAGTTTTGAACGGAAGATATTTCCTTTTTCACCATAGGCCTCTATGGGCTTCCAAATATCCCTTTGCCATTTCCACAAGAACAGCCTCAGCGAAAGGCTTCTTGAAGGGAAAGATGTAACTCTGTGAGATGAATTCACAGAACACAGAGCAGTTTCTCAGAAAGCTTCTTTCCAGTTTTGAACGGAAGATATTTCCTTTTTCACCATAGCCCTCTATGGGCTTCCAAATATCCCTTTGCCAATTCCACAAGAACAGCCTTAGCGAAAGGCTTCTTGAAGGGAAAGATGTAACTCTGTGAGATGAATTAACAGAACACAGAGCAGTTTCTCAGAAAGCTTCTTTCCAGTTTTGAATGGAAGATATTTCCTTTTTCACCATTGCCTTCTATGGGCTTCCAAATATCCCTTTGCCAATTCCACAAGAACAGCCTTAGCGAAAGGCTTCTTGAAGGGAAAGATGTAACTCTGTGAGATGAATTCACAGAACACAGAGCATTTTCTCAGAAACCTTCTTTCCAGTTTTGAACGGAAGATATTTCCTTTTTCACCATAGCCCTCTATGGGCTTCCAAATATCCCTTTGCCAATTCCACAAGTACAGCCTTAGCGAAAGGCTTCTTGAACGGAAAGATGTAACTCTGTGAGATGAATTAACAGAACACAGAGCAGTTTCTCAGAAAGCTTCTTTCCAGTTTTGAACGGAAGATATTTCCTTTTTCACCCTAGCCCTCTATGGGCTTCCAAATAATGCTTTGCCAATTCCACAAGAACAGCCTTAGCGAAAGGCTTCTTGAAGTTAAAGATGTAACTCTGTGAGATGAATTAACAGAACACAGAGCAGTTTCTCAGAAAGCTTCTTTCCAGTTTTGAAAGGAAGATATTTCCTTTTTCACCATAGGCCTCTATGGGCTTCCAAATATCCGTTTGCCAATTCCACAAGACCAGCCTTAGCGAAAGGCTTCTTGAAGGGAAAGATGTAACTCTGTGAGATGAATTCACAGAACACAGAGCAGTTTCTCAGAAAGCTTCTTTCCAGTTTTGAACGGAAGATATTTCCTTTTTCACCATAGCCCTCTATGGGCTTCCAAATATCGCTTTGCCAATTCCGCAAGAACAGCCTTAGTGAAAGGCTTCTTGAAGGGAAAGATGTAACTCTGTGAGGTGAATTAACAGAACACAGAGCAGTTTCTCAGAAAGCTTCTTTCCAATTTTGAACGGAAGATATTTCCTTTTTCACCATAACCCTCTATGGGCTTCCAAATATCGCTTTGCCAATTCCACAAGAACAGCCTTAGCGAAAGGCTTCTTGAAGGGAAAGATGTAACTCTGTGAGATGAATTCACAGAACACAGAGCAGTTTCTCAGAAATCTTCTTTCCAGTTTTGAACGTAAGACATTTCCTTTTTCACCATAGGACTCTATGGGCTTCCAAATATCCCTTTGCCAATTCCACAAGAACAGCCTTAGCGAAAGGCTTCTTGAAGGGAAAGATGTAACTCTGTGAGATGAATTCACAGAACACAGAGCAGTTTCTCAGAAAGCTTCTTTCCAGTTTTGAACGGAAGATATTTCCTTTTTCACCTTAGCCCTCTATGGGCTTCCAAATATCCCTTTGCCAATTCCACAAGAACAGCCTTAGCGAAAGGCTTCTTGAAGGGAAAGCTGTAACTCTGTGAGATGAATTCACAGAACACAGAGCAGTTTCTCAGAAAGCTTCTTTCCAGTTTTGAACGGAAGATATTTCCTTTTTCACCATAGCCGTCTATGGGCTTCCAAATATCCGTTTGCCAATTCCACAAGAACAGCCTTAGCGAAAGGCTTCTTGAAGGGAAAGATGTAACTCTGTGAGATGAATTAACAGAACACAGAGCAGTTTCTCAGAAAGCTTCTTTCCAGTTTTGAACGGAAGACATTTCCTTTTTCACCATAGCCCTCTATGGGCTTCCAAATATCCCTTTGCCAATTCCAGAAGAACAGCCTTAGCGAAAGGCTTCTTGAAGGGAAAGATGTAACTCTGTGAGATGAATTCACAGAACACAGAGCAGTTTCTCAGAAAGCTTCTTTCCAGTTTTGAACGGAAGATATTTCCTTTTTCACCATAGCCGTCTATGGGCTTGCAAATATCCCTTTGCCAATTCCACAAGAGCAGCCTTAGCGAAAGGCTTCTTGAAGGGAAAGATGTAACTCTGTGAGATGAATTCACAGAACACAGAGCAGTTTCTCAGAAAGCTTCTTTCCAGTTTTGAACGGAAGATATTTCCTTTTTCACCATAGGCCTCTATGGGCTTCCAAATATCCCTTTGCCATTTCCACAAGAACAGCCTCAGCGAAAGGCTTCTTGAAGGGAAAGATGTAACTCTGTGAGATGAATTCACAGAACACAGAGCAGTTTCTCAGAAAGCTTCTTTCCAGTTTTGAACGGAAGATATTTCCTTTTTCACCATAGCCCTCTATGGGCTTCCAAATATCCCTTTGCCAATTCCACAAGAACAGCCTTAGCGAAAGGCTTCTTGAAGGGAAAGATGTAACTCTGTGATATGAATTAACAGAACACAGAGCAGTTTCTCAGAAAGCTTCTTTCCAGTTTTGAATGGAAGATATTTCCTTTTTCACCATTGCCTTCTATGGGCTTCCAAATATCCCTTTGCCAATTCCACAAGAACAGCCTTAGCGAAAGGCTTCTTGAAGGGAAAGATGTAACTCTGTGAGATGAATTCACAGAACACAGAGCAGTTTCTCAGAAACCTTCTTTCCAGTTTTGAACGGAAGATATTTCCTTTTTCACCATAGCCCTCTATGGGCTTCCAAATATCCCTTTGCCAATTCCACAAGTACAGCCTTAGCGAAAGGCTTCTTGAACGGAAAGATGTAACTCTGTGAGATGAATTAACAGAACACAGAGCAGTTTCTCAGAAAGCTTCTTTCCAGTTTTGAACGGAAGATATTTCCTTTTTCACCCTAGCCCTCTATGGGCTTCCAAATAATGCTTTGCCAATTCCACAAGAACAGCCTTAGCGAAAGGCTTCTTGAAGTTAAAGATGTAACTCTGTGAGATGAATTAACAGAACACAGAGCAGTTTCTCAGAAAGCTTCTTTCCAGTTTTGAAAGGAAGATATTTCCTTTTTCACCATAGGCCTCTATGGGCTTCCAAATATCCGTTTGCCAATTCCACAAGACCAGCCTTAGCGAAAGGCTTCTTGAAGGGAAAGATGTAACTCTGTGAGATGAATTCACAGAACACAGAGCAGTTTCTCAGAAAGCTTCTTTCCAGTTTTGAACGGAAGATATTTCCTTTTTCACCATAGCCCTCTATGGGCTTCCAAATATCGCTTTGCCAATTCCGCAAGAACAGCCTTAGTGAAAGGCTTCTTGAAGGGAAAGATGTAACTCTGTGAGGTGAATTAACAGAACACAGAGCAGTTTCTCAGAAAGCTTCTTTCCAATTTTGAACGGAAGATATTTCCTTTTTCACCATAACCCTCTATGGGCTTCCAAATATCGCTTTGCCAATTCCACAAGAACAGCCTTAGCGAAAGGCTTCTTGAAGGGATAGATGTAACTCTGTGAGATGAATTCACAGAACACAGAGCAGTTTCTCAGAAATCTTCTTTCCAGTTTTGAACGGAAGACATTTCCTTTTTCACCATAGGACTCTATGGGCTTCCAAATATCCCTTTGCCAATTCCACAAGAACAGCCTTAGCGAAAGGCTTCTTGAAGGGAAAGATGTAACTCTGTGAGATGAATTCACAGAACACAGAGCAGTTTCTCAGAAAGCTTCTTTCCAGTTTTGAACGAAAGATATTTCCTTTTTCACCGTAGCCGTCTATGGGCTTCTAAATATCCGTTTGCCAATTCCACAAGAACAGCCTTAGCGAAAGGCTTCTTGAAGGGAAAGATGTAACTCTGTGAGATGAATTCACAGAACACAGAGCAGTTTCTCAGAAAGCTTCTTTCCAGTTTTGAACGGAAGATATTTCCTTTTTCACCATAGGACTCTATGGGCTTCCAAATATAACTTTGCCAATTCCAGAAGAACAGCCTTAGCGAAAGGCTTCTTGAAGGGAAAGATGTAACTCTGTGAGATGAATTCACAGAACACAGAGCAGTTTCTCAGAAAGCTTCTTTCCAGTTTTGAACGGAAGATATTTCCTTTTTCACCGTAGCCCTCTATGGGCTTCCAAATATCCGTTTGCCAATTCCACAAGAACAGCCTTAGCGAAAGGCTTCTTGAAGGGAAAGATGTAACTCTGTGAGATGAATTCACAGAACACAGAGCAGTTTCTCAGAAAGCTTCTTTCCAGTTTTGAACGGAAGATATTTCCTTTTTCACCTTAGCCCTCTATGGGCTTCCAAATATCCCTTTGCCAATTCCACAAGAACAGCCTTAGCGAAAGGCTTCTTGAAGGGAAAGCTGTAACTCTGTGAGATGAATTCACAGAACACAGAGCAGTTTCTCAGAAAGCTTCTTTCCAGTTTTGAACGGAAGATATTTCCTTTTTCACCATAGCCGTCTATGGGCTTCCAAATATCCGTTTGCCAATTCCACAAGAACAGCCTTAGCGAAAGGCTTCTTGAAGGGAAAGATGTAACTCTGTGAGATGAATTAACAGAACACAGAGCAGTTTCTCAGAAAGCTTCTTTCCAGTTTTGAACGGAAGACATTTCCTTTTTCACCATAGCCCTCTATGGGCTTCCAAATATCCCTTTGCCAATTCCAGAAGAACAGCCTTAGCGAAAGGCTTCTTGAAGGGAAAGATGTAACTCTGTGAGATGAATTCACAGAACACAGAGCAGTTTCTCAGAAAGCTTCTTTCCAGTTTTGAACGGAAGATATTTCCTTTTTCACCATAGCCGTCTATGGGCTTGCAAATATCCCTTTGCCAATTCCACAAGAGCAGCCTTAGCGAAAGGCTTCTTGAAGGGAAAGATGTAACTCTGTGAGATGAATTCACAGAACACAGAGCAGTTTCTCAGAAAGCTTCTTTCCAGTTTTGAACGGAAGATATTTCCTTTTTCACCATAGGCCTCTATGGGCTTCCAAATATCCCTTTGCCATTTCCACAAGAACAGCCTCAGCGAAAGGCTTCTTGAAGGGAAAGATGTAACTCTGTGAGATGAATTCACAGAACACAGAGCAGTTTCTCAGAAAGCTTCTTTCCAGTTTTGAACGGAAGATATTTCCTTTTTCACCATAGCCCTCTATGGGCTTCCAAATATCCCTTTGCCAATTCCACAAGAACAGCCTTAGCGAAAGGCTTCTTGAAGGGAAAGATGTAACTCTGTGAGATGAATTAACAGAACACAGAGCAGTTTCTCAGAAAGCTTCTTTCCAGTTTTGAATGGAAGATATTTCCTTTTTCACCATTGCCTTCTATGGGCTTCCAAATATCCCTTTGCCAATTCCACAAGAACAGCCTTAGCGAAAGGCTTCTTGAAGGGAAAGATGTAACTCTGTGAGATGAATTCACAGAACACAGAGCAGTTTCTCAGAAACCTTCTTTCCAGTTTTGAACGGAAGATATTTCCTTTTTCACCATAGCCCTCTATGGGCTTCCAAATATCCCTTTGCCAATTCCACAAGTACAGCCTTAGCGAAAGGCTTCTTGAACGGAAAGATGTAACTCTGTGAGATGAATTAACAGAACACAGAGCAGTTTCTCAGAAAGCTTCTTTCCAGTTTTGAACGGAAGATATTTCCTTTTTCACCCTAGCCCTCTATGGGCTTCCAAATAATGCTTTGCCAATTCCACAAGAACAGCCTTAGCGAAAGGCTTCTTGAAGTTAAAGATGTAACTCTGTGAGATGAATTAACAGAACACAGAGCAGTTTCTCAGAAAGCTTCTTTCCAGTTTTGAACGGAAGATATTTCCTGTTTCACCATAGCCGTCTATGGGCTTCCAAATATCCCTTTGCCAATTCCACAAGAACAGCCTTAGCGAAAGGCTTCTTGAAGGGAAAGATGTAACTCTGTGAGATGAATTCACTGAACACAGAGCAGTTTCTCAGAAAGCTTCTTTCCAGTTTTGAACGGAAGATATTTCCTTTTTCACCATAGCCCTCTATGGGCTTCCAAATATCGCTTTGCCAATTCCGCAAGAACAGCCTTAGCGAAAGGCTTCTTGAAGGGAAAGATGTAACTCTGTGAGATGAATTCACAGAACACAGAGCAGTTTCTCAGAAAGCTTCTTTCCAGTTTTGAACGGAAGATATTTCCTTTTTAACCATACCCGTCTACGGGCTTCCAAATATCCCTTTGCCAATTCCAAAAGAACAGCCTTAGCGAAAGGCTTCTTGAAGGGAAAGATGTAACTCTGTGAGATGAATTCATAGAACCCAGAGCAGTTTCTCAGAAAGCTTCTTTCCAGTTTTGAACGGAAGATATTTCCTTTTTCACCATAGCCGTCTATTGGCTTCCAAATATCCGTTTGCCAATTCCACAAGAACAGCCTTAGCGAAAGGCTTCTTGAAGGGAAAGATGTAACTCTGTGAGATGAATTAACAGAACACAGAGCAGTTTCTCAGAAAGCTTCTTTCCAGTTTTGAACGGAAGATATTTCCTTTTTCACCATTGCCCTCTATGGGCTTCCAAATATCCCTTTGCCAATTCCACAAGAACAGCCTTAGCGAAAGGCTTCTTGAAGGGAAAGATGTAACTCTGTGAGATGAATTAACAGAACACAGAGCAGTTTCTCAGAAAGCTTCTTTCCAGTTTTGAACGGAAGATATTTCCTTTTTCACCATAGCCCTCTATGGGCTTCCAAATATCCCTTTGCCAATTCCACAAGAACAGCCTTAGCGAAAGGCTTCTTGAAGGGAAAGATGTAACTCTGTGAGATGAATTCACAGAACACAGAGCAGTTTCTCAGAAACCTTCTTTCCAGTTTTGAACGGAAGATATTTCCTTTTTCACCATAGCCCTCTATGGGCTTCCAAATATCCCTTTGCCAATTCCACAAGTACAGCCTTAGCGAAAGGCTTCTTGAACGGAAAGATGTAACTCTGTGAGATGAATTAACAGAACACAGAGCAGTTTCTCAGAAAGCTTCTTTCCAGTTTTGAACGGAAGATATTTCCTTTTTCACCATAGCCCTCTATGGGCTTCCAAATAATGCTTTGCCAATTCCACAAGAACAGCCTTTGCGAAAGGCTTCTTGAAGTTAAAGATGTAACTCTGTGAGATGAATTAACAGAACACAGAGCAGTTTCTCAGAAAGCTTCTTTCCAGTTTTGAACGGAAGATATTTCCTGTTTCACCATAGCCGTCTATGGGCTTCCAAATATCCCTTTGCCAATTCCACAAGAACAGCCTTAGCGAAAGGCTTCTTGAAGGGAAAGATGTAACTCTGTGAGATGAATTCACTGAACACAGAGCAGTTTCTCAGAAAGCTTCTTTCCAGTTTTGAACGGAAGATATTTCCTTTTTCACCATAGCCCTCTATGGGCTTCCAAATATCGCTTTGCCAATTCCGCAAGAACAGCCTTAGCGAAAGGCTTCTTGAAGGGAAAGATGTAACTCTGTGAGATGAATTCACAGAACACAGAGCAGTTTCTCAGAAAGCTTCTTTCCAGTTTTGAACGGAAGATATTTCCTTTTTCACCATAACCCTCTATGGGCTTCCAAATATCCCTTTGGCAAATCCACAAGAACAGCCTTAGCGAAATTCTTCTTGAAGGGAAAGATGTAACTCTGTGAGATGAATTCACAGAACACAGAGCAGTTTCTCAGAAAGCTTCTCTCCAGTTTTGAACAGAAGATATTTCCTTTTTCACCCTAGGACTCTATGGGCTTCCAAATATCCCTTTGCCAATTCCACAAGAACAGCCTTAGCGAAAGGCTTCTTGAAGGGAAAGCTGTAACTCTGTGAGATGAATTCACAGAACACAGAGCAGTTTCTCAGAAAGCTTCTTTCCAGTTTTGAACGGAAGATATTTCCTTTTTCACCATAGCCGTCTATGGGCTTCCAAATATCCGTTTGCCAATTCCACAAGAACAGCCTTAGCGAAAGGCTTCTTGAAGGGAAAGATGTAACTCTGTGAGATGAATTAACAGAACACAGAGCAGTTTCTCAGAAAGCTTGTTTCCAGTTTTGAACGGAAGACATTTCCTTTTTCACCATAGCCCTCTAGGGGCTTCCAAATATCCCTTTGCCAATTCCAGAAGAACAGCCTTAGCGAAAGGCTACTTGAAGGGAAAGATGTAACTCTGTGAGATGAATTCACAGAACACAGAGCAGTTTCTCAGAAAGCTTCTTTCCAGTTTTGAACGGAAGATATTTCCTTTTTCACCATAGCCGTCTATGGGCTTCCAAATATCCCTTTGCCAATTCCACAAGAACAGCCTTAGCGAAAGGCTTCTTGAAGGGATAGATGTAACTCTGTGAGATGAATTAAGAGAACACAGAGCAGTTTCTCAGAAAGCTTCTTTCCAGTTTTGAACGGAAGATATTTCCTTTTTCACCATAGGCCTCTATGGGCTTCCAAATATCCCTTTGCCAATTCCACAAGAACAGCCTTAGCGAAAGGCTTCTTGAAGGGAAAGAAGTAACTCTGTGAGATGAATTCACAGAACACAGAGCAGTTTCTCAGAAAGCTGCTTTCCAGTTTTGAACGGAAGATATTTCCTTTTTCACCATAGCCGTCTATGGGCTTCCAAATATCCCTTTTCCAATTCCACAAGAACAGCCTTAGGGAAAGGCTTCTTGAAGGGAAAGATGTAACTCTGTGAGATGAATTAACAGAACACAGAGCAGTTTCTCAGAAAGCTTCTTTCCAGTTTTGAACGGAAGATATTTCCTTTTTCACCATAGCCCTCTATGGGCTTCCAAATATCGCTTTGCCAATTCCCCAAGAACAGCCTTAGCAAAAGGCTTCTTGAAGGGAAAGATGTAACTCTGTGAGATGAATTCACAGAACACAGAGCAGTTTCTCAGAAAGCTTCTTTCCAGTTTTGAACGGAAGATATTTCCTTTTTCACCATAGCCCTCTATGTGTTTCAAAATATCGCTCTGCCAATTCCACAAGAACAGCCTTAGCGAAAGGCTTCTTGAAGGGAAAGATGTAACTCTGTGAGATGAATTCACAGAACACAGAGCAGTTTCTCAGAAAGCTTCTTTCCACTTTTGAACGGAAGATATTTCCTTTTTCACCATAGCCCTCTATGGGCTTCCAAATATCCCTTTGCCAATTCCACAAGAACAGCCTTAGCGAAAGGCTTCTTGAAGGGAAAGATGTAACTCTGTGAGATGAATTCACAGAACACAGAGCAGTTTCTCAGAAAGCTTCTTTCCAGTTTTGAACGGAAGATATTTCCTTTTTCACCCTAGCCCTCTATGGGCTTCCAAATAATGCTTTGCCAATTCCACAAGAACAGCCTTAGCGAAAGGCTTCTTGAAGTTAAAGATGTAACTCTGTGAGATGAATTAACAGAACACAGAGCAGTTTCTCAGAAAGCTTCTTTCCAGTTTTGAAAGGAAGATATTTCCTTTTTCACCATAGGCCTCTATGGGCTTCCAAATATCCGTTTGCCAATTCCACAAGACCAGCCTTAGCGAAAGGCTTCTTGAAGGGAAAGATGTAACTCTGTGAGATGAATTCACAGAACACAGAGCAGTTTCTCAGAAAGCTTCTTTCCAGTTTTGAACGGAAGATATTTCCTTTTTCACCATAGCCCTCTATGGGCTTCCAAATATCGCTTTGCCAATTCCGCAAGAACAGCCTTAGTGAAAGGCTTCTTGAAGGGAAAGATGTAACTCTGTGAGGTGAATTAACAGAACACAGAGCAGTTTCTCAGAAAGCTTCTTTCCAGTTTTGAACGGAAGACATTTCCTTTTTCACCATAGCCCTCTATGGGCTTCCAAATATCCCTTTGCCAATTCCAGAAGAACAGCCTTAGCGAAAGGCTTCTTGAAGGGAAAGATGTAACTCTGTGAGATGAATTCAAAGAACACAGAGCAGTTTCTCAGAAAGCTTCTTTCCAGTTTTGAACGGAAGATATTTCCTTTTTCACCAGAGCCGTCTATGGGCTTGCAAATATCCCTTTGCCAATTCCACAAGAGCAGCCTTAGCGAAAGGCTTCTTGAAGGGAAGATGTAACTCTGTGAGATGAATTCACAGAACACAGAGCAGTTTCTCAGAAAGCTTCTTTCCAGTTTTGAACGGAAGATATTTCCTTTTTCACCATAGGCCTCTATGGGCTTCCAAATATCCCTTTGCCAATTCCACAAGAACAGCCTTAGCGAAAGGCTTCTTGAAGGGAAAGATGTAACTCTGTGAGATGAATTCACAGAACACAGAGCAGTTTCTCAGAAAGCTTCTTTCCAGTTTTGAACGGAAGATATTTCCTTTTTCACCATAGGCCTCTATGGGCTTCCAAATATCCCTTTGCTATTTCCACAAGAAGAGCCTCAGCGAAAGGCTTCTTGAAGGGAAAGATGTATCTCTGTGAGATGAATTCACATAACACAGAGCAGTTTCTCAGAAACCTTCTTTCCAGTTTTGAACGGAAGATATTTCCTTTTTCACCATAGCCCTCTATGGGCTTTCAAATATCCCTTTGCCATTTCCACAAGAACAGCCTTAGCGAAAGGCTTCTTGAGGGGAAAGATGTAACTCTGTGAGATGAATTAACAAAACACAGAGCAGTTTCTCAGAAAGCTTCTTTCCAGTTTTGAAAGGAAGATATTTCCTTTTTCACCGTAGGCCTCTATGGGCTTCCAAATATCCGTTTGCCAATTCCACAAGACCAGCCTTAGCGAAAGGCTTCTTGAAGGGAAAGATGTAACTCTGTGAGATGAATTCACAGAACACAGAGCAGTTTCTCAGAAAGCTTCTTTCCAGTTTTGAACGGAAGATATTTCCTTTTTCACCATAGCCCTCTATGGGCTTCCAAATATCGCTTTGCCAATTCCGCAAGAACAGCCTTAGTGAAAGGCTTCTTGAAGGGAAAGATGTAACTCTGTGAGGTGAATTAACAGAACACAGAGCAGTTTCTCAGAAAGCTTCTTTCCAATTTTGAACGGAAGATATTTCCTTTTTCACCATAGCCCTCTATGGGCTTCCAAATATCCCTTTGCCAATTCCACAAGAACAGCCTTAGCGAAAGGCTTCTTGAAGGGAAAGATGTAACTCTGTGAGATGAATTCACAGAACACAGAGCAGTTTCTCAGAAATCTTCTTTCCAGTTTTGAACGGAAGACATTTCCTTTTTCACCATAGGACTCTATGGGCTTCCAAATATCCCTTTGCCAATTCCACAAGAACAGACTTAGCGAAAGGCTTCTTGAAGGGAAAGATGTAACTCTGTGAGATGAATTCACAGAACACAGAGCAGTTTCTCAGAAAGCTTCTTTCCAGTTTTGAACGAAAGATATTTCCTTTTTCACCGTAGCCGTCTATGGGCTTCTAAATATCCGTTTGCCAATTCCACAAAAACAGCCTTAGCGAAAGGCTTCTTGAAGGGAAAGATGTAACTCTGTGAGATGAATTCACAGAACACAGAGCAGTTTCTCAGAAAGCTTCTTTCCAGTTTTGAACGGAAGATATTTCCTTTTTCACCATAGGACTCTATGGGCTTCCAAATATCCCTTTGCCAATTCCAGAAGAACAGCCTTAGCGAAAGGCTTCTTGAAGGGAAAGATGTAACTCTGTGAGATGAATTCACAGAACACAGAGCAGTTTCTCAGAAAGCTTCTTTCCAGTTTTGAACGGAAGATATTTCCTTTTTCACCATAGCCCTCTATGGGCTTCCAAATATCCGTTTGCCAATTCCACAAGAACAGCCTTAGCGAAAGGCTTCTTGAAGGGAAAGATGTAACTCTGTGAGATGAATTCACAGAACACAGAGCAGTTTCTCAGAAAGCTTCTTTCCAGTTTTGAACGGAAGATATTTCCTTTTTCACCTTAGCCCTCTATGGGCTTCCAAATATCCCTTTGCCAATTCCACAAGAACAGCCTTAGCGAAAGGCTTCTTGAAGGGAAAGCTGTAACTCTGTGAGATGAATTCACAGAACACAGAGCAGTTTCTCAGAAAGCTTCTTTCCAGTTTTGAACGGAAGATATTTCCTTTTTCACCATAGCCGTCTATGGGCTTCCAAATATCCGTTTGCCAATTCCACAAGAACAGCCTTAGCGAAAGGCTTCTTCAAGGGAAAGATGTAACTCTGTGAGATGAATTAACAGAACACAGAGCAGTTTCTCAGAAAGCTTCTTTCCAGTTTTGAACGGAAGACATTTCCTTTTTCACCATAGCCCTCTATGGGCTTCCAAATATCCCTTTGCCAATTCCAGAAGAACAGCCTTAGCGAAAGGCTTCTTGAAGGGAAAGATGTAACTCTGTGAGATGAATTCACAGAACACAGAGCAGTTTCTCAGAAAGCTTCTTTCCAGTTTTGAACGGAAGATATTTCCTTTTTCACCATAGCCGTCTATGGGCTTGCAAATATCCCTTTGCCAATTCCACAAGAGCAGCCTTAGCGAAAGGCTTCTTGAAGGGAAAGATGTAACTCTGTGAGATGAATTCACAGAACACAGAGCAGTTTCTCAGAAAGCTTCTTTCCAGTTTTGAACGGAAGATATTTCCTTTTTCACCATAGGCCTCTATGGGCTTCCAAATATCCCTTTGCCATTTCCACAAGAACAGCCTCAGCGAAAGGCTTCTTGAAGGGAAAGATGTAACTCTGTGAGATGAATTCACAGAACACAGAGCAGTTTCTCAGAAAGCTTCTTTCCAGTTTTGAACGGAAGATATTTCCTTTTTCACCATAGCCCTCTATGGGCTTCCAAATATCCCTTTGCCAATTCCACAAGAACAGCCTTAGCGAAAGGCTTCTTGAAGGGAAAGATGTAACTCTGTGAGATGAATTAACAGAACACAGAGCAGTTTCTCAGAAAGCTTCTTTCCAGTTTTGAATGGAAGATATTTCCTTTTTCACCATTGCCTTCTATGGGCTTCCAAATATCCCTTTGCCAATTCCACAAGAACAGCCTTAGCGAAAGGCTTCTTGAAGGGAAAGATGTAACTCTGTGAGATGAATTCACAGAACACAGAGCAGTTTCTCAGAAACCTTCTTTCCAGTTTTGAACGGAAGATATTTCCTTTTTCACCATAGCCCTCTATGGGCTTCCAAATATCCCTTTGCCAATTCCACAAGTACAGCCTTAGCGAAAGGCTTCTTGAACGGAAAGATGTAACTCTGTGAGATGAATTAACAGAACACAGAGCAGTTTCTCAGAAAGCTTCTTTCCAGTTTTGAACGGAAGATATTTCCTTTTTCACCCTAGCCCTCTATGGGCTTCCAAATAATGCTTTGCCAATTCCACAAGAACAGCCTTAGCGAAAGGCTTCTTGAAGTTAAAGATGTAACTCTGTGAGATGAATTAACAGAACACAGAGCAGTTTCTCAGAAAGCTTCTTTCCAGTTTTGAAAGGAAGATATTTCCTTTTTGACCATAGGCCTCTATGGGCTTCCAAATATCCGTTTGCCAATTCCACAAGACCAGCCTTAGCGAAAGGCTTCTTGAAGGGAAAGATGTAACTCTGTGAGATGAATTCACAGAACACAGAGCAGTTTCTCAGAAAGCTTCTTTCCAGTTTTGAACGGAAGATATTTCCTTTTTCACCATAGCCCTCTATGGGCTTCCAAATATCGCTTTGCCAATTCCGCAAGAACAGCCTTAGTGAAAGGCTTCTTGAAGGGAAAGATGTAACTCTGTGAGGTGAATTAACAGAACACAGAGCAGTTTCTCAGAAAGCTTCTTTCCAGTTTTGAACGGAAGACATTTCCTTTTTCACCATAGCCCTCTATGGGCTTCCAAATATCCCTTTGCCAATTCCAGAAGAACAGCCTTAGCGAAAGGCTTCTTGAAGGGAAAGATGTAACTCTGTGAGATGAATTCAAAGAACACAGAGCAGTTTCTCAGAAAGCTTCTTTCCAGTTTTGAACGGAAGATATTTCCTTTTTCACCAGAGTCGTCTATGGGCTTGCAAATATCCCTTTGCCAATTCCACAAGAGCAGCCTTAGCGAAAGGCTTCTTGAAGGGAAGATGTAACTCTGTGAGATGAATTCACAGAACACAGAGCAGTTTCTCAGAAAGCTTCTTTCCAGTTTTGAACGGAAGATATTTCCTTTTTCACCATAGGCCTCTATGGGCTTCCAAATATCCCTTTGCCAATTCCACAAGAACAGCCTTAGCGAAAGGCTTCTTGAAGGGAAAGATGTAACTCTGTGAGATGAATTCACAGAACACAGAGCAGTTTCTCAGAAAGCTTCTTTCCAGTTTTGAACGGAAGATATTTCCTTTTTCACCATAGGCCTCTATGGGCTTCCAAATATCCCTTTGCTATTTCCACAAGAAGAGCCTCAGCGAAAGGCTTCTTGAAGGGAAAGATGTATCTCTGTGAGATGAATTCACAGAACACAGAGCAGTTTCTCAGAAACCTTCTTTCCAGTTTTGAACGGAAGATATTTCCTTTTTCACCATAGCCCTCTATGGGCTTTCAAATATCCCTTTGCCATTTCCACAAGAACAGCCTTAGCGAAAGGCTTCTTGAGGGGAAAGATGTAACTCTGTGAGATGAATTAACAAAACACAGAGCAGTTTCTCAGAAAGCTTCTTTCCAGTTTTGAAAGGAAGATATTTCCTTTTTCACCGTAGGCCTCTATGGGCTTCCAAATATCCGTTTGCCAATTCCACAAGACCAGCCTTAGCGAAAGGCTTCTTGAAGGGAAAGATGTAACTCTGTGAGATGAATTCACAGAACACAGAGCAGTTTCTCAGAAAGCTTCTTTCCAGTTTTGAACGGAAGATATTTCCTTTTTCACCATAGCCCTCTATGGGCTTCTAAATATCCGTTTGCCAATTCCACAAGAACAGCCTTAGCGAAAGGCTTCTTGAAGGGAAAGATGTAACTCTGTGAGATGAATTCACAGAACACAGAGCAGTTTCTCAGAAAGCTTCTTTCCAGTTTTGAACTGAAGATATTTCCTTTTTCACCATAGGACTCTATGGGCTTCCAAATATCCCTTTGCCAATTCCAGAAGAACAGCCTTAGCGAAAGGCTTCTTGAAGGGAAAGATGTAACTCTGTGAGATGAATTCACAGAACACAGAGCAGTTTCTCAGAAAGCTTCTTTCCAGTTTTGAACGGAAGATATTTCCTTTTTCACCATAGCCCTCTATGGGCTTCCAAATATCCGTTTGCCAATTCCACAAGAACAGCCTTAGCGAAAGGCTTCTTGAAGGGAAAGATGTAACTCTGTGAGATGAATTCACAGAACACAGAGCAGTTTCTCAGAAAGCTTCTTTCCAGTTTTGAACGGAAGATATTTCCTTTTTCACCATAGCCGTCTATGGGCTTGCAAATATCCCTTTGCCAATTCCACAAGAGCAGCCTTAGCGAAAGGCTTCTTGAAGGGAAAGATGTAACTCTGTGAGATGAATTCACAGAACACAGAGCAGTTTCTCAGAAAGCTTCTTTCCAGTTTTGAACGGAAGATATTTCCTTTTTCACCATAGGCCTCTATGGGCTTCCAAATATCCCTTTGCCATTTCCACAAGAACAGCCTCAGCGAAAGGCTTCTTGAAGGGAAAGATGTAACTCTGTGAGATGAATTCACAGAACACAGAGCAGTTTCTCAGAAAGCTTCTTTCCAGTTTTGAACGGAAGATATTTCCTTTTTCACCATAGCCCTCTATGGGCTTCCAAATATCCCTTTGCCAATTCCACAAGAACAGCCTTAGCGAAAGGCTTCTTGAAGGGAAAGATGTAACTCTGTGAGATGAATTAACAGAACACAGAGCAGTTTCTCAGAAAGCTTCTTTCCAGTTTTGAATGGAAGATATTTCCTTTTTCACCATTGCCTTCTATGGGCTTCCAAATATCCCTTTGCCAATTCCACAAGAACAGCCTTAGCGAAAGGCTTCTTGAAGGGAAAGATGTAACTCTGTGAGATGAATTCACAGAACACAGAGCATTTTCTCAGAAACCTTCTTTCCAGTTTTGAACGGAAGATATTTCCTTTTTCACCATAGCCCTCTATGGGCTTCCAAATATCCCTTTGCCAATTCCACAAGTACAGCCTTAGCGAAAGGCTGCTTGAACGGAAAGATGTAACTCTGTGAGATGAATTAACAGAACACAGAGCAGTTTCTCAGAAAGCTTCTTTCCAGTTTTGAACGGAAGATATTTCCTTTTTCACCCTAGCCCTCTATGGGCTTCCAAATAATGCTTTGCCAATTCCACAAGAACAGCCTTAGCGAAAGGCTTCTTGAAGTTAAAGATGTAACTCTGTGAGATGAATTAACAGAACACAGAGCAGTTTCTCAGAAAGCTTCTTTCCAGTTTTGAAAGGAAGATATTTCCTTTTTCACCATAGGCCTCTATGGGCTTCCAAATATCCGTTTGCCAATTCCACAAGACCAGCCTTAGCGAAAGGCTTCTTGAAGGGAAAGATGTAACTCTGTGAGATGAATTCACAGAACACAGAGCAGTTTCTCAGAAAGCTTCTTTCCAGTTTTGAACGGAAGATATTTCCTTTTTCACCATAGCCCTCTATGGGCTTCCAAATATCGCTTTGCCAATTCCGCAAGAACAGCCTTAGTGAAAGGCTTCTTGAAGGGAAAGATGTAACTCTGTGAGGTGAATTAACAGAACACAGAGCAGTTTCTCAGAAAGCTTCTTTCCAATTTTGAACGGAAGATATTTCCTTTTTCACCATAACCCTCTATGGGCTTCCAAATATCGCTTTGCCAATTCCACAAGAACAGCCTTAGCGAAAGGCTTCTTGAAGGGAAAGATGTAACTCTGTGAGATGAATTCACAGAACACAGAGCAGTTTCTCAGAAATCTTCTTTCCAGTTTTGAACGGAAGACATTTCCTTTTTCACCATAGGACTCTATGGGCTTCCAAATATCCCTTTGCCAATTCCACAAGAACAGCCTTAGCGAAAGGCTTCTTGAAGGGAAAGATGTAACTCTGTGAGATGAATTCACAGAACACAGAGCAGTTTCTCAGAAAGCTTCTTTCCAGTTTTGAACGGAAGATATTTCCTTTTTCACCTTAGCCCTCTATGGGCTTCCAAATATCCCTTTGCCAATTCCACAAGAACAGCCTTAGCGAAAGGCTTCTTGAAGGGAAAGCTGTAACTCTGTGAGATGAATTCACAGAACACAGAGCAGTTTCTCAGAAAGCTTCTTTCCAGTTTTGAACGGAAGATATTTCCTTTTTCACCATAGCCGTCTATGGGCTTCCAAATATCCGTTTGCCAATTCCACAAGAACAGCCTTAGCGAAAGGCTTCTTGAAGGGAAAGATGTAACTCTGTGAGATGAATTAACAGAACACAGAGCAGTTTCTCAGAAAGCTTCTTTCCAGTTTTGAACGGAAGACATTTCCTTTTTCACCATAGCCCTCTATGGGCTTCCAAATATCCCTTTGCCAATTCCAGAAGAACAGCCTTAGCGAAAGGCTTCTTGAAGGGAAAGATGTAACTCTGTGAGATGAATTCACAGAACACAGAGCAGTTTCTCAGAAAGCTTCTTTCCAGTTTTGAACGGAAGATATTTCCTTTTTCACCATAGCCGTCTATGGGCTTGCAAATATCCCTTTGCCAATTCCACAAGAGCAGCCTTAGCGAAAGGCTTCTTGAAGGGAAAGATGTAACTCTGTGAGATGAATTCACAGAACACAGAGCAGTTTCTCAGAAAGCTTCTTTCCAGTTTTGAACGGAAGATATTTCCTTTTTCACCATAGGCCTCTATGGGCTTCCAAATATCCCTTTGCCATTTCCACAAGAACAGCCTCAGCGAAAGGCTTCTTGAAGGGAAAGATGTAACTCTGTGAGATGAATTCACAGAACACAGAGCAGTTTCTCAGAAAGCTTCTTTCCAGTTTTGAACGGAAGATATTTCCTTTTTCACCATAGCCCTCTATGGGCTTCCAAATATCCCTTTGCCAATTCCACAAGAACAGCCTTAGCGAAAGGCTTCTTGAAGGGAAAGATGTAACTCTGTGAGATGAATTAACAGAACACAGAGCAGTTTCTCAGAAAGCTTCTTTCCAGTTTTGAATGGAAGATATTTCCTTTTTCACCATTGCCTTCTATGGGCTTCCAAATATCCCTTTGCCAATTCCACAAGAACAGCCTTAGCGAAAGGCTTCTTGAAGGGAAAGATGTAACTCTGTGAGATGAATTCACAGAACACATAGCAGTTTCTCAGAAACCTTCTTTCCAGTTTTGAACGGAAGATATTTCCTTTTTCACCATAGCCCTCTATGGGCTTCCAAATATCCCTTTGCCAATTCCACAAGTACAGCCTTAGCGAAAGGCTTCTTGAACGGAAAGATGTAACTCTGTGAGATGAATTAACAGAACACAGAGCAGTTTCTCAGAAAGCTTCTTTCCAGTTTTGAACGGAAGATATTTCCTTTTTCACCCTAGCCCTCTATGGGCTTCCAAATAATGCTTTGCCAATTCCACAAGAACAGCCTTAGCGAAAGGCTTCTTGAAGTTAAAGATGTAACTCTGTGAGATGAATTAACAGAACACAGAGCAGTTTCTCAGAAAGCTTCTTTCCAGTTTTGAAAGGAAGATATTTCCTTTTTCACCATAGGCCTCTATGGGCTTCCAAATATCCGTTTGCCAATTCCACAAGACCAGCCTTAGCGAAAGGCTTCTTGAAGGGAAAGATGTAACTCTGTGAGATGAATTCACAGAACACAGAGCAGTTTCTCAGAAAGCTTCTTTCCAGTTTTGAACGGAAGATATTTCCTTTTTCACCATAGCCCTCTATGGGCTTCCAAATATCGCTTTGCCAATTCCGCAAGAACAGCCTTAGTGAAAGGCTTCTTGAAGGGAAAGATGTAACTCTGTGAGGTGAATTAACAGAACACAGAGCAGTTTCTCAGAAAGCTTCTTTCCAATTTTGAACGGAAGATATTTCCTTTTTCACCATAACCCTCTATGGGCTTCCAAATATCGCTTTGCCAATTCCACAAGAACAGCCTTAGCGAAAGGCTTCTTGAAGGGATAGATGTAACTCTGTGAGATGAATTCACAGAACACAGAGCAGTTTCTCAGAAATCTTCTTTCCAGTTTTGAACGGAAGACATTTCCTTTTTCACCATAGGACTCTATGGGCTTCCAAATATCCCTTTGCCAATTCCACAAGAACAGCCTTAGCGAAAGGCTTCTTGAAGGGAAAGATGTAACTCTGTGAGATGAATTCACAGAACACAGAGCAGTTTCTCAGAAAGCTTCTTTCCAGTTTTGAACGAAAGATATTTCCTTTTTCACCGTAGCCGTCTATGGGCTTCTAAATATCCGTTTGCCAATTCCACAAGAACAGCCTTAGCGAAAGGCTTCTTGAAGGGAAAGATGTAACTCTGTGAGATGAATTCACAGAACACAGAGCAGTTTCTCAGAAAGCTTCTTTCCAGTTTTGAACGGAAGATATTTCCTTTTTCACCATAGGACTCTATGGGCTTCCAAATATAACTTTGCCAATTCCAGAAGAACAGCCTTAGCGAAAGGCTTCTTGAAGGGAAAGATGTAACTCTGTGAGATGAATTCACAGAACACAGAGCAGTTTCTCAGAAAGCTTCTTTCCAGTTTTGAACGGAAGATATTTCCTTTTTCACCGTAGCCCTCTATGGGCTTCCAAATATCCGTTTGCCAATTCCACAAGAACAGCCTTAGCGAAAGGCTTCTTGAAGGGAAAGATGTAACTCTGTGAGATGAATTCACAGAACACAGAGCAGTTTCTCAGAAAGCTTCTTTCCAGTTTTGAACGGAAGATATTTCCTTTTTCACCTTAGCCCTCTATGGGCTTCCAAATATCCCTTTGCCAATTCCACAAGAACAGCCTTAGCGAAAGGCTTCTTGAAGGGAAAGCTGTAACTCTGTGAGATGAATTCACAGAACACAGAGCAGTTTCTCAGAAAGCTTCTTTCCAGTTTTGAACGGAAGATATTTCCTTTTTCACCATAGCCGTCTATGGGCTTCCAAATATCCGTTTGCCAATTCCACAAGAACAGCCTTAGCGAAAGGCTTCTTGAAGGGAAAGATGTAACTCTGTGAGATGAATTAACAGAACACAGAGCAGTTTCTCAGAAAGCTTCTTTCCAGTTTTGAACGGAAGACATTTCCTTTTTCACCATAGCCCTCTATGGGCTTCCAAATATCCCTTTGCCAATTCCAGAAGAACAGCCTTAGCGAAAGGCTTCTTGAAGGGAAAGATGTAACTCTGTGAGATGAATTCACAGAACACAGAGCAGTTTCTCAGAAAGCTTCTTTCCAGTTTTGAACGGAAGATATTTCCTTTTTCACCATAGCCGTCTATGGGCTTGCAAATATCCCTTTGCCAATTCCACAAGAGCAGCCTTAGCGAAAGGCTTCTTGAAGGGAAAGATGTAACTCTGTGAGATGAATTCACAGAACACAGAGCAGTTTCTCAGAAAGCTTCTTTCCAGTTTTGAACGGAAGATATTTCCTTTTTCACCATAGGCCTCTATGGGCTTCCAAATATCCCTTTGCCATTTCCACAAGAACAGCCTCAGCGAAAGGCTTCTTGAAGGGAAAGATGTAACTCTGTGAGATGAATTCACAGAACACAGAGCAGTTTCTCAGAAAGCTTCTTTCCAGTTTTGAACGGAAGATATTTCCTTTTTCACCATAGCCCTCTATGGGCTTCCAAATATCCCTTTGCCAATTCCACAAGAACAGCCTTAGCGAAAGGCTTCTTGAAGGGAAAGATGTAACTCTGTGAGATGAATTAACAGAACACAGAGCAGTTTCTCAGAAAGCTTCTTTCCAGTTTTGAATGGAAGATATTTCCTTTTTCACCATTGCCTTCTATGGGCTTCCAAATATCCCTTTGCCAATTCCACAAGAACAGCCTTAGCGAAAGGCTTCTTGAAGGGAAAGATGTAACTCTGTGAGATGAATTCACAGAACACAGAGCAGTTTCTCAGAAACCTTCTTTCCAGTTTTGAACGGAAGATATTTCCTTTTTCACCATAGCCCTCTATGGGCTTCCAAATATCCCTTTGCCAATTCCACAAGTACAGCCTTAGCGAAAGGCTTCTTGAACGGAAAGATGTAACTCTGTGAGATGAATTAACAGAACACAGAGCAGTTTCTCAGAAAGCTTCTTTCCAGTTTTGAACGGAAGATATTTCCTTTTTCACCCTAGCCCTCTATGGGCTTCCAAATAATGCTTTGCCAATTCCACAAGAACAGCCTTAGCGAAAGGCTTCTTGAAGTTAAAGATGTAACTCTGTGAGATGAATTAACAGAACACAGAGCAGTTTCTCAGAAAGCTTCTTTCCAGTTTTGAACGGAAGATATTTCCTGTTTCACCATAGCCGTCTATGGGCTTCCAAATATCCCTTTGCCAATTCCACAAGAACAGCCTTAGCGAAAGGCTTCTTGAAGGGAAAGATGTAACTCTGTGAGATGAATTCACTGAACACAGAGCAGTTTCTCAGAAAGCTTCTTTCCAGTTTTGAACGGAAGATATTTCCTTTTTCACCATAGCCCTCTATGGGCTTCCAAATATCGCTTTGCCAATTCCGCAAGAACAGCCTTAGCGAAAGGCTTCTTGAAGGGAAAGATGTAACTCTGTGAGATGAATTCACAGAACACAGAGCAGTTTCTCAGAAAGCTTCTTTCCAGTTTTGAACGGAAGATATTTCCTTTTTCACCATAGCCCTCTATGGGCTTCCAAATATCGCTTTGCCAATTACACAAGAACAGCCTTAGCGAAACGCTTCTTGAAGGGAAAGATGTAACTCTGTGAGATGAATTCACAGAACACAGAGAAGTTTCTCAGAAAGCTTCTTTCCAGTTTTGAACGGAAGATATTTCCTTTTTCACCATAGCCCTCTACGTGCTTCCAAATATCGCTTTGCCAATTCCACAAGAACAGCCTTAGCGAAAGGCTTCTTGAAGGGAAAGATGTAACTCTGTGAAATGAATTCACAGAACACAGAGCAGTTTCTCAGAAAGCTTCTTTCCAGTTTTGAACGGAAGATATTTCCTTTTTCACCATAGGCCTCTATGGGCTTCCAAATATCCGTTTGCCATTTCCACAAGACCAGCCTTAGCGAAAGGCTTCTTGAAGGGAAAGATGTAAGTCTGTGAGATGAATTCACAGAACACAGAGCAGTTTCTCAGAAAGCTTCTTTCCAGTTTTGAACGGAAGATATTTCCTTTTTCACCATAGCCCTCTATGGGCTTCCAAATATCGCTTTGCCATTTCCGCAAGAACAGCCTTAGTGAAAGGCTTCTTGAAGGGAAAGATGTAACTCTGTGAGGTGAATTAACAGAACACAGAGCAGTTTCTCAGAAAGCTTCTTTCCAGTTTTGAACGGAAGATATTTCCTTTTTCACCAGAGCCGTCTATGGGCTTGCAAATATCCCTTTGCCAATTCCACAAGAGCAGCCTTAGCGAAAGGCTTCTTGAAGGGAAAGATGTAACTCTGTGAGATGAATTCACAGAACACAGAGCAGTTTCTCAGAAAGCTTCTTTCCAGTTTTGAACGGAAGATATTTCCTTTTTCACCATAGGCCTCTATGGGCTTCCAAATATCCCTTTGCCAATTCCACAAGAACAGCCTTAGCGAAAGGCTTCTTGAAGGGAAAGATGTAACTCTGTGAGATGAATTCACAGAACACAGAGCAGTTTCTCAGAAAGCTTCTTTCCAGTTTTGAACGGAAGATATTTCCTTTTTCACCATAGGCCTCTATGGGCTTCCAAATATCCCTTTGCGATTTCCACAAGAAGAGCCTCAGCGAAAGGCTTCTTGAAGGGAAAGATGTATCTCTGTGAGATGAATTCACAGAACACAGAGCAGTTTCTCAGAAACCTTCTTTCCAGTTTTGAACGGAAGATATTTCCTTTTTCACCATAGCCCTCTACGGGCTTTCAAATATCCCTTTGCCATTTCCACAAGAACAGCCTTAGCGAAAGGCTTCTTGAGGGGAAAGATGTAACTCTGTGAGATGAATTAACAAAACACAGAGCAGTTTCTCAGAAAGCTTCTTTCCAGTTTTGAAAGGAAGATATTTCCTTTTTCACCATAGGCCTCTATGGGTTTCCAAATATCCGTTTGCCAATTCCACAAGACCAGCCTTAGCGAAAGGCTTCTTGAAGGGAAAGATGTAACTCTGTGAGATGAATTCACAGAACACAGAGCAGTTTCTCAGAAAGCTTCTTTCCAGTTTTGAACGGAAGATATTTCCTTTTTCACCATAGCCCTCTATGGGCTTCCAAATATCGCTTTGCCCATTCCGCAAGAACAGCCTTAGTGAAAGGCTTCTTGAAGGGAAAGATGTAACTCTGTGAGGTGAATTAACAGAACACAGAGCAGTTTCTCAGAAAGCTTCTTTCCAATTTTGAACGGAAGATATTTCCTTTTTCACCATAGCCCTCTATGGGCTTCCAAATATCCCTTTGCCAATTCCACAAGAACAGCCTTAGCGAAAGGCTTCTTGAGGGGAAAGATGTAACTCTGTGAGATGAATTAACAAAACACAGAGCAGTTTCTCAGAAAGCTTCTTTCCAGTTTTGAACGAAAGATATTTCCTTTTTCACCGTAGCCGTCTATGGGCTTCTAAATATCCGTTTGCCAATTCCACAAGAACAGCCTTAGCGAAAGGCTTCTTGAAGGGAAAGATGTAACTCTGTGAGATGAATTCACAGAACACAGAGCAGTTTCTCAGAAAGCTTCTTTCCAGTTTTGAACGGAAGATATTTCCTTTTTCACCATAGGACTCTATGGGCTTCCAAATATCCCTTTGCCAATTCCAGAAGAACAGCCTTAGCGAAAGGCTTCTTGAAGGGAAAGATGTAACTCTGTGAGATGAATTCACAGAACACAGAGCAGTTTCTCAGAAAGCTTCTTTCCAGTTTTGAACGGAAGATATTTCCTTTTTCACCATAGCCCTCTATGGGCTTCCAAATATCCGTTTGCCAATTCCACAAGAACAGCCTTAGCGAAAGGCTTCTTGAAGGGAAAGATGTAACTCTGTGAGATGAATTCACAGAACACAGAGCAGTGTCTCAGAAAGCTTCTTTCCAGTTTTGAACGGAAGATATTTCCTTTTTCACCTTAGCCCTCTATGGGCTTCCAAATATCCCTTTGCCAATTCCACAAGAACAGCCTTAGCGAAAGGCTTCTTGAAGGGAAAGCTGTAACTCTGTGAGATGAATTCACAGAACACAGAGCAGTTTCTCAGAAAGCTTCTTTCCAGTTTTGAACGGAAGATATTTCCTTTTTCACCATAGCCGTCTATGGGCTTCCAAATATCCGTTTGCCAATTCCACAAGAACAGCCTTAGCGAAAGGCTTCTTGAAGGGAAAGATGTAACTCTGTGAGATGAATTAACAGAACACAGAGCAGTTTCTCAGAAAGCTTCTTTCCAGTTTTGAACGGAAGACATTTCCTTTTTCACCATAGCCCTCTATGGGCTTCTAAATATCCCTTTGCCAATTCCAGAAGAACAGCCTTAGCGAAAGGCTTCTTGAAGGGAAAGATGTAACTCTGTGAGATGAATTCACAGAACACAGAGCAGTTTCTCAGAAAGCTTCTTTCCAGTTTTGAACGGAAGATATTTCCTTTTTCACCATAGCCGTCTATGGGCTTGCAAATATCCCTTTGCCAATTCCACAAGAGCAGCCTTAGCGAAAGGCTTCTTGAAGGGAAAGATGTAACTCTGTGAGATGAATTCACAGAACACAGAGCAGTTTCTCAGAAAGCTTCTTTCCAGTTTTGAACGGAAGATATTTCCTTTTTCACCATAGGCCTCTATGGGCTTCCAAATATCCCTTTGCCATTTCCACAAGAACAGCCTCAGCGAAAGGCTTCTTGAAGGGAAAGATGTAACTCTGTGAGATGAATTCACAGAACACAGAGCAGTTTCTCAGAAAGCTTCTTTCCAGTTTTGAACGGAAGATATTTCCTTTTTCACCATAGCCCTCTATGGGCTTCCAAATATCCCTTTGCCAATTCCACAAGAACAGCCTTAGCGAAAGGCTTCTTGAAGGGAAAGATGTAACTCTGTGAGATGAATTAACAGAACACAGAGCAGTTTCTCAGAAAGCTTCTTTCCAGTTTTGAATGGAAGATATTTCCTTTTTCACCATTGCCTTCTATGGGCTTCCAAATATCCCTTTGCCAATTCCACAAGAACAGCCTTAGCGAAAGGCTTCTTGAAGGGAAAGATGTAACTCTGTGAGATGAATTCACAGAACACAGAGCAGTTTCTCAGAAACCTTCTTTCCAGTTTTGAACGGAAGATATTTCCTTTTTCACCATAGCCCTCTATGGGCTTCCAAATATCCCTTTGCCAATTCCACAAGTACAGCCTTAGCGAAAGGCTTCTTGAACGGAAAGATGTAACTCTGTGAGGTGAATTAACAGAACACAGAGCAGTTTCTCAGAAAGCTTCTTTCCAGTTTTGAACGGAAGATATTTCCTTTTTCACCCTAGCCCTCTATGGGCTTCCAAATAATGCTTTGCCAATTCCACAAGAACAGCCTTAGCGAAAGGCTTCTTGAAGGGAAAGCTGTAACTCTGTGAGATGAATTCACAGAACACAGAGCAGTTTCTCAGAAAGCTTCTTTCCAGTTTTGAACGGAAGATATTTCCTGTTTCACCATAGCCGTCTATGGGCTTCCAAATATCCCTTTGCCAATTCCACAAGAACAGCCTTAGCGAAAGGCTTCTTGAAGGGAAAGATGTAACTCTGTGAGATGAAATCACTGAACACAGAGCAGTTTCTCAGAAAGCTTCTTTCCAGTTTTGAACGGAAGATATTTCCTTTTTCACCATAGCCCTCTATGGCCTTCCAAATATCGCTTTGCCAATTCCGCAAGAACAGCCTTAGCGAAAGGCTTCTTGAAGGAAAGATGTAACTCTGTGAGATGAATTCACAGAACACAGAGCAGTTTCTCAGAAAGCTTCTTTCCAGTTTTGAACGGAAGATATTTCCTTTTTCACCATAGCCCTCTATGGGCTTCCAAATATCGCTTTGCCAATTACACAAGAACAGCCTTAGCGAAACGCTTCTTGAAGGGAAAGATGTAACTCTGTGAGATGAATTCACAGAACACAGAGAAGTTTCTCAGAAAGCTTCTTTCCAGTTTTGAACGGAAGATATTTCCTTTTTCACCATAGCCCTCTACGTGCTTCCAAATATCGCTTTGCCAATTCCACAAGAACAGCCTTAGCGAAAGGCTTCTTGAAGGGAAAGATGTAACTCTGTGAAATGAATTCACAGAACACAGAGCAGTTTCTCAGAAAGCTTCTTTCCAGTTTTGAACGGAAGATATTTCCTTTTTCACCATAGGCCTCTATGGGCTTCCAAATATCCGTTTGCCAATTCCACAAGACCAGCCTTAGCGAAAGGCTTCTTGAAGGGAAAGATGTAAGTCTGTGAGATGAATTCACAGAACACAGAGCAGTTTCTCAGAAAGCTTCTTTCCAGTTTTGAACGGAAGATATTTCCTTTTTCACCATAGCCCTCTATGGGCTTCCAAATATCCGTTTGCCAATTCCACAAGAACAGCCTTAGCGAAAGGCTTCTTGAAGGGAAAGATGTAACTCTGTGAGATGAATTCACAGAACACAGAGCAGTGTCTCAGAAAGCTTCTTTCCAGTTTTGAACGGAAGATATTTCCTTTTTCACCTTAGCCCTCTATGGGCTTCCAAATATCCCTTTGCCAATTCCACAAGAACAGCCTTAGCGAAAGGCTTCTTGAAGGGAAAGCTGTAACTCTGTGAGATGAATTCACAGAACACAGAGCAGTTTCTCAGAAAGCTTCTTTCCAGTTTTGAACGGAAGATATTTCCTTTTTCACCATAGCCGTCTATGGGCTTCCAAATATCCGTTTGCCAATTCCACAAGAACAGCCTTAGCGAAAGGCTTCTTGAAGGGAAAGATGTAACTCTGTGAGATGAATTAACAGAACACAGAGCAGTTTCTCAGAAAGCTTCTTTCCAGTTTTGAACGGAAGACATTTCCTTTTTCACCATAGCCCTCTATGGGCTTCTAAATATCCCTTTGCGAATTCCAGAAGAACAGCCTTAGCGAAAGGCTTCTTGAAGGGAAAGATGTAACTCTGTGAGATGAATTCACAGAAGACAGAGCAGTTTCTCAGAAAGCTTCTTTCCAGTTTTGAACGGAAGATATTTCCTTTTTCACCATAGCCGTCTATGGGCTTGCAAATATCCCTTTGCCAATTCCACAAGAGCAGCCTTAGCGAAAGGCTTCTTGAAGGGAAAGATGTAACTCTGTGAGATGAATTCACAGAACACAGAGCAGTTTCTCAGAAAGCTTCTTTCCAGTTTTGAACGGAAGATATTTCCTTTTTCACCATAGGCCTCTATGGGCTTCCAAATATCCCTTTGCCATTTCCACAAGAACAGCCTCAGCGAAAGGCTTCTTGAAGGGAAAGATGTAACTCTGTGAGATGAATTCACAGAACACAGAGCAGTTTCTCAGAAAGCTTCTTTCCAGTTTTGAACGGAAGATATTTCCTTTTTCACCATAGCCCTCTATGGGCTTCCAAATATCCCTTTGCCAATTCCACAAGAACAGCCTTAGCGAAAGGCTTCTTGAAGGGAAAGATATAACTCTGTGAGATGAATTAACAGAACACAGAGCAGTTTCTCAGAAAGCTTCTTTCCAGTTTTGAATGGAAGATATTTCCTTTTTCACCATTGCCTTCTATGGGCTTCCAAATATCCCTTTGCCAATTCCACAAGAACAGCCTTAGCGAAAGGCTTCTTGAAGGGAAAGATGTAACTCTGTGAGATGAATTCACAGAACACAGAGCAGTTTCTCAGAAACCTTCTTTCCAGTTTTGAACGGAAGATATTTCCTTTTTCACCATAGCCCTCTATGGGCTTCCAAATATCCCTTTGCCAATTCCACAAGTACAGCCTTAGCGAAAGGCTTCTTGAACGGAAAGATGTAACTCTGTGAGATGAATTAACAGAACACAGAGCAGTTTCTCAGAAAGCTTCTTTCCAGTTTTGAACGGAAGATATTTCCTTTTTCACCCTAGCCCTCTATGGGCTTCCAAATAATGCTTTGCCAATTCCACAAGAACAGCCTTAGCGAAAGGCTTCTTGAAGGGAAAGCTGTAACTCTGTGAGATGAATTCACAGAACACAGAGCAGTTTCTCAGAAAGCTTCTTTCCAGTTTTGAACGGAAGATATTTCCTGTTTCACCATAGCCGTCTATGGGCTTCCAAATATCCCTTTGCCAATTCCACAAGAACAGCCTTAGCGAAAGGCTTCTTGAAGGGAAAGATGTAACTCTGTGAGATGAAATCACTGAACACAGAGCAGTTTCTCAGAAAGCTTCTTTCCAGTTTTGAACGGAAGATATTTCCTTTTTCACCATAGCCCTCTATGGCCTTCCAAATATCGCTTTGCCAATTCCGCAAGAACAGCCTTAGCGAAAGGCTTCTTGAAGGAAAGATGTAACTCTGTGAGATGAATTCACAGAACACAGAGCAGTTTCTCAGAAAGCTTCTTTCCAGTTTTGAACGGAAGATATTTCCTTTTTCACCATAGCCCTCTATGGGCTTCCAAATATCGCTTTGCCAATTACACAAGAACAGCCTTAGCGAAACGCTTCTTGAAGGGAAAGATGTAACTCTGTGAGATGAATTCACAGAACACAGAGAAGTTTCTCAGAAAGCTTCTTTCCAGTTTTGAACGGAAGATATTTCCTTTTTCACCATAGCCCTCTACGTGCTTCCAAATATCGCTTTGCCAATTCCACAAGAACAGCCTTAGCGAAAGGCTTCTTGAAGGGAAAGATGTAACTCTGTGAAATGAATTCACAGAACACAGAGCAGTTTCTCAGAAAGCTTCTTTCCAGTTTTGAACGGAAGATATTTCCTTTTTCACCATAGGCCTCTATGGGCTTCCAAATATCCGTTTGCCAATTCCACAAGACCAGCCTTAGCGAAAGGCTTCTTGAAGGGAAAGATGTAAGTCTGTGAGATGAATTCACAGAACACAGAGCAGTTTCTCAGAAAGCTTCTTTCCAGTTTTGAACGGAAGATATTTCCTTTTTCACCATAGCCCTCTATGGGCTTCCAAATATCCGTTTGCCAATTCCACAAGAACAGCCTTAGCGAAAGGCTTCTTGAAGGGAAAGATGTAACTCTGTGAGATGAATTCACAGAACACAGAGCAGTGTCTCAGAAAGCTTCTTTCCAGTTTTGAACGGAAGATATTTCCTTTTTCACCTTAGCCCTCTATGGGCTTCCAAATATCCCTTTGCCAATTCCACAAGAACAGCCTTAGCGAAAGGCTTCTTGAAGGGAAAGCTGTAACTCTGTGAGATGAATTCACAGAACACAGAGCAGTTTCTCAGAAAGCTTCTTTCCAGTTTTGAACGGAAGATATTTCCTTTTTCACCATAGCCGTCTATGGGCTTCCAAATATCCGTTTGCCAATTCCACAAGAACAGCCTTAGCGAAAGGCTTCTTGAAGGGAAAGATGTAACTCTGTGAGATGAATTAACAGAACACAGAGCAGTTTCTCAGAAAGCTTCTTTCCAGTTTTGAACGGAAGACATTTCCTTTTTCACCATAGCCCTCTATGGGCTTCTAAATATCCCTTTGCCAATTCCAGAAGAACAGCCTTAGCGAAAGGCTTCTTGAAGGGAAAGATGTAACTCTGTGAGATGAATTCACAGAACACAGAGCAGTTTCTCAGAAAGCTTCTTTCCAGTTTTGAACGGAAGATATTTCCTTTTTCACCATAGCCGTCTATGGGCTTGCAAATATCCCTTTGCCAATTCCACAAGAGCAGCCTTAGCGAAAGGCTTCTTGAAGGGAAAGATGTAACTCTGTGAGATGAATTCACAGAACACAGAGCAGTTTCTCAGAAAGCTTCTTTCCAGTTTTGAACGGAAGATATTTCCTTTTTCACCATAGCCCTCTATGGGCTTCCAAATATCCCTTTGCCAATTCCACAAGAACAGCCTTAGCGAAAGGCTTCTTGAAGGGAAAGATGTAACTCTGTGAGATGAATTAACAGAACACAGAGCAGTTTCTCAGAAAGCTTCTTTCCAGTTTTGAATGGAAGATATTTCCTTTTTCACCATTGCCTTCTATGGGCTTCCAAATATCCCTTTGCCAATTCCACAAGAACAGCCTTAGCGAAAGGCTTCTTGAAGGGAAAGATGTAACTCTGTGAGATGAATTCACAGAACACAGAGCAGTTTCTCAGAAACCTTCTTTCCAGTTTTGAACGGAAGATATTTCCTTTTTCACCATAGCCCTCTATGGGCTTCCAAATATCCCTTTGCCAATTCCACAAGTACAGCCTTAGCGAAAGGCTTCTTGAACGGAAAGATGTAACTCTGTGAGATGAATTAACAGAACACAGAGCAGTTTCTCAGAAAGCTTCTTTCCAGTTTTGAACGGAAGATATTTCCTTTTTCACCCTAGCCCTCTATGGGCTTCCAAATAATGCTTTGCCAATTCCACAAGAACAGCCTTAGCGAAAGGCTTCTTGAAGTTAAAGATGTAACTCTGTGAGATGAATTAACAGAACACAGAGCAGTTTCTCAGAAAGCTTCTTTCCAGTTTTGAAAGGAAGATATTTCCTTTTTCACCATAGGCCTCTATGGGCTTCCAAATATCCGTTTGCCAATTCCACAAGACCAGCCTTAGCGAAAGGCTTCTTGAAGGGAAAGATGTAACTCTGTGAGATGAATTCACAGAACACAGAGCAGTTTCTCAGAAAGCTTCTTTCCAGTTTTGAACGGAAGATATTTCCTTTTTCACCATAGCCCTCTATGGGCTTCCAAATATCGCTTTGCCAATTCCGCAAGAACAGCCTTAGTGAAAGGCTTCTTGAAGGGAAAGATGTAACTCTGTGAGGTGAATTAACAGAACACAGAGCAGTTTCTCAGAAAGCTTCTTTCCAATTTTGAACGGAAGATATTTCCTTTTTCACCATAACCCTCTATGGGCTTCCAAATATCGCTTTGCCAATTCCACAAGAACAGCCTTAGCGAAAGGCTTCTTGAAGGGATAGATGTAACTCTGTGAGATGAATTCACAGAACACAGAGCAGTTTCTCAGAAATCTTCTTTCCAGTTTTGAACGGAAGACATTTCCTTTTTCACCATAGGACTCTATGGGCTTCCAAATATCCCTTTGCCAATTCCACAAGAACAGCCTTAGCGAAAGGCTTCTTGAAGGGAAAGATGTAACTCTGTGAGATGAATTCACAGAACACAGAGCAGTTTCTCAGAAAGCTTCTTTCCAGTTTTGAACGAAAGATATTTCCTTTTTCACCGTAGCCGTCTATGGGCTTCTAAATATCCGTTTGCCAATTCCACAAGAACAGCCTTAGCGAAAGGCTTCTTGAAGGGAAAGATGTAACTCTGTGAGATGAATTCACAGAACACAGAGCAGTTTCTCAGAAAGCTTCTTTCCAGTTTTGAACGGAAGATATTTCCTTTTTCACCATAGGACTCTATGGGCTTCCAAATATAACTTTGCCAATTCCAGAAGAACAGCCTTAGCGAAAGGCTTCTTGAAGGGAAAGATGTAACTCTGTGGGATGAATTCACAGAACACAGAGCAGTTTCTCAGAAAGCTTCTTTCCAGTTTTGAACGGAAGATATTTCCTTTTTCACCATAGCCCTCTATGGGCTTCCAAATATCCGTTTGCCAATTCCACAAGAACAGCCTTAGCGAAAGGCTTCTTGAAGGGAAAGATGTAACTCTGTGAGATGAATTCACAGAACACAGAGCAGTTTCTCAGAAAGCTTCTTTCCAGTTTTGAACGGAAGATATTTCCTTTTTCACCTTAGCCCTCTATGGGCTTCCAAATATCCCTTTGCCAATTCCACAAGAACAGCCTTAGCGAAAGGCTTCTTGAAGGGAAAGCTGTAACTCTGTGAGATGAATTCACAGAACACAGAGCAGTTTCTCAGAAAGCTTCTTTCCAGTTTTGAACGGAAGATATTTCCTTTTTCACCATAGCCGTCTATGGGCTTCCAAATATCCGTTTGCCAATTCCACAAGAACAGCCTTAGCGAAAGGCTTCTTGAAGGGAAAGATGTAACTCTGTGAGATGAATTAACAGAACACAGAGCAGTTTCTCAGAAAGCTTCTTTCCAGTTTTGAACGGAAGATATTTCCTTTTTCACCATAGCCGTCTATGGGCTTGCAAATATCCCTTTGCCAATTCCACAAGAGCAGCCTTAGCGAAAGGCTTCTTGAAGGGAAAGATGTAACTCTGTGAGATGAATTCACAGAACACAGAGCAGTTTCTCAGAAAGCTTCTTTCCAGTTTTGAACGGAAGATATTTCCTTTTTCACCATAGGCCTCTATGGGCTTCCAAATATCCCTTTGCCATTTCCACAAGAACAGCCTCAGCGAAAGGCTTCTTGAAGGGAAAGATGTAACTCTGTGAGATGAATTCACAGAACACAGAGCAGTTTCTCAGAAAGCTTCTTTCCAGTTTTGAACGGAAGATATTTCCTTTTTCACCATAGCCCTCTATGGGCTTCCAAATATCCCTTTGCCAATTCCACAAGAACAGCCTTAGCGAAAGGCTTCTTGAAGGGAAAGATGTAACTCTGTGAGATGAATTAACAGAACACAGAGCAGTTTCTCAGAAAGCTTCTTTCCAGTTTTGAATGGAAGATATTTCCTTTTTCACCATTGCCTTCTATGGGCTTCCAAATATCCCTTTGCCAATTCCACAAGAACAGCCTTAGCGAAAGGCTTCTTGAAGGGAAAGATGTAACTCTGTGAGATGAATTCACAGAACACAGAGCAGTTTCTCAGAAACCTTCTTTCCAGTTTTGAACGGAAGATATTTCCTTTTTCACCATAGCCCTCTATGGGCTTCCAAATATCCCTTTGCCAATTCCACAAGTACAGCCTTAGCGAAAGGCTTCTTGAACGGAAAGATGTAACTCTGTGAGATGAATTAACAGAACACAGAGCAGTTTCTCAGAAAGCTTCTTTCCAGTTTTGAACGGAAGATATTTCCTTTTTCACCCTAGCCCTCTATGGGCTTCCAAATAATGCTTTGCCAATTCCACAAGAACAGCCTTAGCGAAAGGCTTCTTGAAGTTAAAGATGTAACTCTGTGAGATGAATTAACAGAACACAGAGCAGTTTCTCAGAAAGCTTCTTTCCAGTTTTGAACGGAAGATATTTCCTGTTTCACCATAGCCGTCTATGGGCTTCCAAATATCCCTTTGCCAATTCCTCAAGAACAGCCTTAGCGAAAGGCTTCTTGAAGGGAAAGATGTAACTCTGTGAGATGAATTCACTGAACACAGAGCAGTTTCTCAGAAAGCTTCTTTCCAGTTTTGAACGGAAGATATTTCCTTTTTCACCATAGCCCTCTATGGGCTTCCAAATATCGCTTTGCCAATTCCGCAAGAACAGCCTTAGCGAAAGGCTTCTTGAAGGGAAAGATGTAACTCTGTGAGATGAATTCACAGAACACAGAGCAGTTTCTCAGAAAGCTTCTTTCCAGTTTTGAACGGAGGATATTTCCTTTTTCACCATAGCCCTCTATGGGCTTCCAAATATCGCTTTGCCAATTACACAAGAACAGCCTTAGCGAAACGCTTCTTGAAGGGAAAGATGTAACTCTGTGAGATGAATTCACAGAACACAGAGAAGTTTCTCAGAAAGCTTCTTTCCAGTTTTGAACGGAAGATATTTCCTTTTTCACCATAGCCCTCTACGTGCTTCCAAATATCGCTTTGCCAATTCCACAAGAACAGCCTTAGCGAAAGGCTTCTTGAAGGGAAAGATGTAACTCTGTGAGATGAATTCACAGAACACAGAGCAGTTTCTCAGAAAGCTTCTTTCCAGTTTTGAACGGAAGATATTTCCTTTTTCACCATAGCCGTCTATGGGCTTGCAAATATCCCTTTGCCAATTCCACAAGAGCAGCCTTAGCGAAAGGCTTCTTGAAGGGAAAGATGTAACTCTGTGAGATGAATTCACAGAACACAGAGCAGTTTCTCAGAAAGCTTCTTTCCAGTTTTGAACGGAAGATATTTCCTTTTTCACCATAGGCCTCTATGGGCTTCCAAATATCCCTTTGCCATTTCCACAAGAACAGCCTCAGCGAAAGGCTTCTTGAAGGGAAAGATGTAACTCTGTGAGATGAATTCACAGAACACAGAGCAGTTTCTCAGAAAGCTTCTTTCCAGTTTTGAACGGAAGATATTTCCTTTTTCACCATAGCCCTCTATGGGCTTCCAAATATCCCTTTGCCAATTCCACAAGAACAGCCTTAGCGAAAGGCTTCTTGAAGGGAAAGATGTAACTCTGTGAGATGAATTAACAGAACACAGAGCAGTTTCTCAGAAAGCTTCTTTCCAGTTTTGAATGGAAGATATTTCCTTTTTCACCATTGCCTTCTATGGGCTTCCAAATATCCCTTTGCCAATTCCACAAGAACAGCCTTAGCGAAAGGCTTCTTGAAGGGAAAGATGTAACTCTGTGAGATGAATTCACAGAACACAGAGCAGTTTCTCAGAAACCTTCTTTCCAGTTTTGAACGGAAGATATTTCCTTTTTCACCATAGCCCTCTATGGGCTTCCAAATATCCCTTTGCCAATTCCACAAGTACAGCCTTAGCGAAAGGCTTCTTGAACGGAAAGATGTAACTCTGTGAGATGAATTAACAGAACACAGAGCAGTTTCTCAGAAAGCTTCTTTCCAGTTTTGAACGGAAGATATTTCCTTTTTCACCCTAGCCCTCTATGGGCTTCCAAATAATGCTTTGCCAATTCCACAAGAACAGCCTTAGCGAAAGGCTTCTTGAAGTTAAAGATGTAACTCTGTGAGATGAATTAACAGAACACAGAGCAGTTTCTCAGAAAGCTTCTTTCCAGTTTTGAACGGAAGATATTTCCTGTTTCACCATAGCCGTCTATGGGCTTCCAAATATCCCTTTGCCAATTCCACAAGAACAGCCTTAGCGAAAGGCTTCTTGAAGGGAAAGATGTAACTCTGTGAGATGAATTCACTGAACACAGAGCAGTTTCTCAGAAAGCTTCTTTCCAGTTTTGAACGGAAGATATTTCCTTTTTCACCATAGCCCTCTATGGGCTTCCAAATATCGCTTTGCCAATTCCGCAAGAACAGCCTTAGCGAAAGGCTTCTTGAAGGGAAAGATGTAACTCTGTGAGATGAATTCACAGAACACAGAGCAGTTTCTCAGAAAGCTTCTTTCCAGTTTTGAACGGAAGATATTTCCTTTTTCACCATAGCCCTCTATGGGCTTCCAAATATCGCTTTGCCAATTACACAAGAACAGCCTTAGCGAAACGCTTCTTGAAGGGAAAGATGTAACTCTGTGAGATGAATTCACAGAACACAGAGAAGTTTCTCAGAAAGCTTCTTTCCAGTTTTGAACGGAAGATATTTCCTTTTTCACCATAGCCCTCTACGTGCTTCCAAATATCGCTTTGCCAATTCCACAAGAACAGCCTTAGCGAAAGGCTTCTTGAAGGGAAAGATGTAACTCTGTGAAATGAATTCACAGAACACAGAGCAGTTTCTCAGAAAGCTTCTTTCCAGTTTTGAACGGAAGATATTTCCTTTTTCACCATAGGCCTCTATGGGCTTCCAAATATCCGTTTGCCATTTCCACAAGACCAGCCTTAGCGAAAGGCTTCTTGAAGGGAAAGATGTAAGTCTGTGAGATGAATTCACAGAACACAGAGCAGTTTCTAAGAAAGCTTCTTTCCAGTTTTGAACGGAAGATATTTCCTTTTTCACCATAGCCCTCTATGGGCTTCCAAATATCGCTTTGCCATTTCCGCAAGAACAGCCTTAGTGAAAGGCTTCTTGAAGGGAAAGATGTAACTCTGTGAGGTGAATTAACAGAACACAGAGCAGTTTCTCAGAAAGCTTCTTTCCAGTTTTGAACGGAAGATATTTCCTTTTTCACCAGAGCCGTCTATGGGCTTGCAAATATCCCTTTGCCAATTCCACAAGAGCAGCCTTAGCGAAAGGCTTCTTGAAGGGAAAGATGTAACTCTGTGAGATGAATTCACAGAACACAGAGCAGTTTCTCAGAAAGCTTCTTTCCAGTTTTGAACGGAAGATATTTCCTTTTTCACCATAGGCCTCTATGGGCTTCCAAATATCCCTTTGCCAATTCCACAAGAACAGCCTTAGCGAAAGGCTTCTTGAAGGGAAAGATGTAACTCTGTGAGATGAATTCACAGAACACAGAGCAGTTTCTCAGAAAGCTTCTTTCCAGTTTTGAACGGAAGATATTTCCTTTTTCACCATAGGCCTCTATGGGCTTCCAAATATCCCTTTGCTATTTCCACAAGAAGAGCCTCAGCGAAAGGCTTCTTGAAGGGAAAGATGTATCTCTGTGAGATGAATTCACAGAACACAGAGCAGTTTCTCAGAAACCTTCTTTCCAGTTTTGAACGGAAGATATTTCCTTTTTCACCATAGCCCTCTACGGGCTTTCAAATATCCCTTTGCCATTTCCACAAGAACAGCCTTAGCGAAAGGCTTCTTGAGGGGAAAGATGTAACTCTGTGAGATGAATTAACAAAACACAGAGCAGTTTCTCAGAAAGCTTCTTTCCAGTTTTGAAAGGAAGATATTTCCTTTTTCACCATAGGCCTCTATGGGCTTCCAAATATCCGTTTGCCAATTCCACAAGACCAGCCTTAGCGAAAGGCTTCTTGAAGGGAAAGATGTAACTCTGTGAGATGAATTCACAGAACACAGAGCAGTTTCTCAGAAAGCTTCTTTCCAGTTTTGAACGGAAGATATTTCCTTTTTCACCATAGCCCTCTATGGGCTTCCAAATATCGCTTTGCCAATTCCGCAAGAACAGCCTTAGTGAAAGGCTTCTTGAAGGGAAAGATGTAACTCTGTGAGGTGAATTAACAGAACACAGAGCAGTTTCTCAGAAAGCTTCTTTCCAATTTTGAACGGAAGATATTTCCTTTTTCACCATAGCCCTCTATGGGCTTCCAAATATCCCTTTGCCAATTCCACAAGAACAGCCTTAGCGAAAGGCTTCTTGAAGGGAAAGATGTAACTCTGTGAGATGAATTCACAGAACACAGAGCAGTTTCTCAGAAATCTTCTTTCCAGTTTTGAACGGAAGACATTTCCTTTTTCACCATAGGACTCTATGGGCTTCCAAATATCCCTTTGCCAATTCCACAAGAACAGCCTTAGCGAAAGGCTTCTTGAAGGGAAAGATGTAACTCTGTGAGATGAATTCACAGAACACAGAGCAGTTTCTCAGAAAGCTTCTTTCCAGTTTTGAACGAAAGATATTTCCTTTTTCACCGTAGCCGTCTATGGGCTTCTAAATATCCGTTTGCCAATTCCACAAGAACAGCCTTAGCGAAAGGCTTCTTGAAGGGAAAGATGTAACTCTGTGAGATGAATTCACAGAACACAGAGCCGTTTCTCAGAAAGCTTCTTTCCAGTTTTGAACGGAAGATATTTCCTTTTTCACCATAGGACTCTATGGGCTTCCAAATATCCCTTTGCCAATTCCAGAAGAACAGCCTTAGCGAAAGGCTTCTTGAAGGGAAAGATGTAACTCTGTGAGATGAATTCACAGAACACAGAGCAGTTTCTCAGAAAGCTTCTTTCCAGTTTTGAACGGAAGATATTTCCTTTTTCACCATAGCCCTCTATGGGCTTCCAAATATCCGTTTGCCAATTCCACAAGAACAGCCTTAGCGAAAGGCTTCTTGAAGGGAAAGATGTAACTCTGTGAGATGAATTCACAGAACACAGAGCAGTGTCTCAGAAAGCTTCTTTCCAGTTTTGAACGGAAGATATTTCCTTTTTCACCTTAGCCCTCTATGGGCTTCCAAATATCCCTTTGCCAATTCCACAAGAACAGCCTTAGCGAAAGGCTTCTTGAAGGGAAAGCTGTAACTCTGTGAGATGAATTCACAGAACACAGAGCAGTTTCTCAGAAAGCTTCTTTCCAGTTTTGAACGGAAGATATTTCCTTTTTCACCATAGCCGTCTATGGGCTTCCAAATATCCGTTTGCCAATTCCACAAGAACAGCCTTAGCGAAAGGCTTCTTGAAGGGAAAGATGTAACTCTGTGAGATGAATTAACAGAACACAGAGCAGTTTCTCAGAAAGCTTCTTTCCAGTTTTGAACGGAAGACATTTCCTTTTTCACCATAGCCCTCTATGGGCTTCTAAATATCCCTTTGCCAATTCCAGAAGAACAGCCTTAGCGAAAGGCTTCTTGAAGGGAAAGATGTAACTCTGTGAGATGAATTCACAGAACACAGAGCAGTTTCTCAGAAAGCTTCTTTCCAGTTTTGAACGGAAGATATTTCCTTTTTCACCATAGCCGTCTATGGGCTTGCAAATATCCCTTTGCCAATTCCACAAGAGCAGCCTTAGCGAAAGGCTTCTTGAAGGGAAAGATGTAACTCTGTGAGATGAATTCACAGAACACAGAGCAGTTTCTCAGAAAGCTTCTTTCCAGTTTTGAACGGAAGATATTTCCTTTTTCACCATAGGCCTCTATGGGCTTCCAAATATCCCTTTGCCATTTCCACAAGAACAGCCTCAGCGAAAGGCTTCTTGAAGGGAAAGATGTAACTCTGTGAGATGAATTCACAGAACACAGAGCAGTTTCTCAGAAAGCTTCTTTCCAGTTTTGAACGGAAGATATTTCCTTTTTCACCATAGCCCTCTATGGGCTTCCAAATATCCCTTTGCCAATTCCACAAGAACAGCCTTAGCGAAAGGCTTCTTGAAGGGAAAGATGTAACTCTGTGAGATGAATTAACAGAACACAGAGCAGTTTCTCAGAAAGCTTCTTTCCAGTTTTGAATGGAAGATATTTCCTTTTTCACCATTGCCTTCTATGGGCTTCCAAATATCCCTTTGCCAATTCCACAAGAACAGCCTTAGCGAAAGGCTTCTTGAAGGGAAAGATGTAACTCTGTGAGATGAATTCACAGAACACAGAGCAGTTTCTCAGAAACCTTCTTTCCAGTTTTGAACGGAAGATATTTCCTTTTTCACCATAGCCCTCTATGGGCTTCCAAATATCCCTTTGCCAATTCCACAAGTACAGCCTTAGCGAAAGGCTTCTTGAAGGGAAAGATGTAACTCTGTGAGATGAAATCACTGAACACAGAGCAGTTTCTCAGAAAGCTTCTTTCCAGTTTTGAACGGAAGATATTTCCTTTTTCACCATAGCCCTCTATGGCCTTCCAAATATCGCTTTGCCAATTCCGCAAGAACAGCCTTAGCGAAAGGCTTCTTGAAGGAAAGATGTAACTCTGTGAGATGAATTCACAGAACACAGAGCAGTTTCTCAGAAAGCTTCTTTCCAGTTTTGAACGGAAGATATTTCCTTTTTCACCATAGCCCTCTATGGGCTTCCAAATATCGCTTTGCCAATTACACAAGAATAGCCTTAGCGAAACGCTTCTTGAAGGGAAAGATGTAACTCTGTGAGATGAATTCACAGAACACAGAGAAGTTTCTCAGAAAGCTTCTTTCCAGTTTTGAACGGAAGATATTTCCTTTTTCACCATAGCCCTCTACGTGCTTCCAAATATCGCTTTGCCAATTCCACAAGAACAGCCTTAGCGAAAGGCTTCTTGAAGGGAAAGATGTAACTCTGTGAAATGAATTCACAGAACACAGAGCAGTTTCTCAGAAAGCTTCTTTCCAGTTTTGAACGGAAGATATTTCCTTTTTCACCATAGGCCTCTATGGGCTTCCAAATATCCGTTTGCCAATTCCACAAGACCAGCCTTAGCGAAAGGCTTCTTGAAGGGAAAGATGTAAGTCTGTGAGATGAATTCACAGAACACAGAGCAGTTTCTCAGAAAGCTTCTTTCCAGTTTTGAACGGAAGATATTTCCTTTTTCACCATAGCCCTCTATGGGCTTCCAAATATCGCTTTGCCATTTCCGCAAGAACAGCCTTAGTGAAAGGCTTCTTGAAGGGAAAGATGTAACTCTGTGAGGTGAATTAACAGAACACAGAGCAGTTTCTCAGAAAGCTTCTTTCCAATTTTGAACGGAAGATATTTCCTTTTTCACCATAGCCCTCTATGGGCTTCCAAATATCCCTTTGCCAATTCCACAAGAACAGCCTTAGCGAAAGGCTTCTTTAAGGGAAAGATGTAACTCTGTGAGATGATTTCACAGAACACAGAGCAGTTTCTCAGAAATCTTCTTTCCAGTTTTGAACGGAAGATATTTCCTTTTTCACCATAGGACTCTATGGGCTTCCAAATATCCCTTTGCCAATTCCACAAGAACAGCCTTAGCGAAAGGCTTCTTGAAGGGAAAGATGTAACTCTGTGAGATGAATTCACAGAACACAGAGCAGTTTCTCAGAAAGCTTCTTTCCAGTTTTGAACGAAAGATATTTCCTTTTTCACCGTAGCCGTCTATGGGCTTCTAAATATCCGTTTGCCAATTCCACAAGAACAGCCTTAGCGAAAGGCTTCTTGAAGGGAAAGATGTAACTCTGTGAGATGAATTAACAGAACACAGAGCAGTTTCTCAGAAAGCTTCTTTCCGGTTTGAACGGAAGATATTTCCTTTTTCACCATAGGACTCTATGGGCTTCCAAATATCCCTTTGCCAATTCCAGAAGAACAGCCTTAGCGAAAGGCTTCTTGAAGGGAAAGATGTAACTCTGTGAGATGAATTCACAGAACACAGAGCAGTTTCTCAGAAAGCTTCTTTCCAGTTTTGAACGGAAGATATTTCCTTTTTCACCATAGCCCTCTATGGGCTTCCAAATATCCGTTTGCCAATTCCACAAGAACAGCCTTAGCGAAAGGCTTCTTGAAGGGAAAGATGTAACTCTGTGAGATGAATTCACAGAACACAGAGCAGTTTCTCAGAAAGCTTCTTTCCAGTTTTGAACGGAAGATATTTCCTTTTTCACCTTAGCCCTCTATGGGCTTCCAAATATCCCTTTGCCAATTCCACAAGAACAGCCTTAGCGAAAGGCTTCTTGAAGGGAAAGCTGTAACTCTGTGAGATGAATTCACAGAACACAGAGCAGTTTCTCAGAAAGCTTCTTTCCAGTTTTGAACGGAAGATATTTCCTTTTTCACCATAGCCGTCTATGGGCTTCCAAATATCCGTTTGCCAATTCCACAAGAACAGCCTTAGCGAAAGGCTTCTTGAAGGGAAAGATGTAACTCTGTGAGATGAATTAACAGAACACAGAGCAGTTTCTCAGAAAGCTTCTTTCCAGTTTTGAACGGAAGACATTTCCTTTTTCACCATAGCCCTCTATGGGCTTCCAAATATCCCTTTGCCAATTCCAGAAGAACAGCCTTAGCGAAAGGCTTCTTGAAGGGAAAGATGTAACTCTGTGAGATGAATTCACAGAACACAGAGCAGTTTCTCAGAAAGCTTCTTTCCAGTTTTGAACGGAAGATATTTCCTTTTTCACCATAGCCGTCTATGGGCTTGCAAATATCCCTTTGCCAATTCCACAAGAGCAGCCTTAGCGAAAGGCTTCTTGAAGGGAAAGATGTAACTCTGTGAGATGAATTCACAGAACACAGAGCAGTTTCTCAGAAAGCTTCTTTCCAGTTTTGAACGGAAGATATTTCCTTTTTCACCATAAGCCTCTATGGGCTTCCAAATATCCCTTTGCCATTTCCACAAGAACAGCCTCAGCGAAAGGCTTCTTGAAGGGAAAGATGTAACTCTGTGAGATGAATTCACAGAACACAGAGCAGTTTCTCAGAAAGCTTCTTTCCAGTTTTGAACGGAAGATATTTCCTTTTTCACCATAGCCCTCTATGGGCTTCCAAATATCCCTTTGCCAATTCCACAAGAACAGCCTTAGCGAAAGGCTTCTTGAAGGGAAAGATGTAACTCTGTGAGATGAATTAACAGAACACAGAGCAGTTTCTCAGAAAGCTTCTTTCCAGTTTTGAATGGAAGATATTTCCTTTTTCACCATTGCCTTCTATGGGCTTCCAAATATCCCTTTGCCAATTCCACAAGAACAGCCTTAGCGAAAGGCTTCTTGAAGGGAAAGATGTAACTCTGTGAGATGAATTCACAGAACACAGAGCAGTTTCTCAGAAACCTTCTTTCCAGTTTTGAACGGAAGATATTTCCTTTTTCACCATAGCCCTCTATGGGCTTCCAAATATCCCTTTGCCAATTCCACAAGTACAGCCTTAGCGAAAGGCTTCTTGAACGGAAAGATGTAACTCTGTGAGATGAATTAACAGAACACAGAGCAGTTTCTCAGAAAGCTTCTTTCCAGTTTTGAACGGAAGATATTTCCTTTTTCACCCTAGCCCTCTATGGGCTTCCAAATAATGCTTTGCCAATTCCACAAGAACAGCCTTAGCGAAAGGCTTCTTGAAGTTAAAGATGTAACTCTGTGAGATGAATTAACAGAACACAGAGCAGTTTCTCAGAAAGCTTCTTTCCAGTTTTGAACGGAAGATATTTCCTGTTTCACCATAGCCGTCTATGGGCTTCCAAATATCCCTTTGCCAATTCCACAAGAACAGCCTTAGCGAAAGGCTTCTTGAAGGGAAAGATGTAACTCTGTGAGATGAATTCACTGAACACAGAGCAGTTTCTCAGAAAGCTTCTTTCCAGTTTTGAACGGAAGATATTTCCTTTTTCACCATAGCCCTCTATGGGCTTCCAAATATCGCTTTGCCAATTCCGCAAGAACAGCCTTAGCGAAAGGCTTCTTGAAGGGAAAGATGTAACTCTGTGAGATGAATTCACAGAACACAGAGCAGTTTCTCAGAAAGCTTCTTTCCAGTTTTGAACGGAAGATATTTCCTTTTTCACCATAGCCCTCTATGGGCTTCCAAATATCGCTTTGCCAATTACACAAGAACAGCCTTAGCGAAACGCTTCTTGAAGGGAAAGATGTAACTCTGTGAGATGAATTCACAGAACACAGAGAAGTTTCTCAGAAAGCTTCTTTCCAGTTTTGAACGGAAGATATTTCCTTTTTCACCATAGCCCTCTACGTGCTTCCAAATATCGCTTTGCCAATTCCACAAGAACAGCCTTAGCGAAAGGCTTCTTGAAGGGAAAGATGTAACTCTGTGAAATGAATTCACAGAACACAGAGCAGTTTCTCAGAAAGCTTCTTTCCAGTTTTGAACGGAAGATATTTCCTTTTTCACCATAGGCCTCTATGGGCTTCCAAATATCCGTTTGCCATTTCCACAAGACCAGCCTTAGCGAAAGGCTTCTTGAAGGGAAAGATGTAAGTCTGTGAGATGAATTCACAGAACACAGAGCAGTTTCTAAGAAAGCTTCTTTCCAGTTTTGAACGGAAGATATTTCCTTTTTCACCATAGCCCTCTATGGGCTTCCAAATATCGCTTTGCCATTTCCGCAAGAACAGCCTTAGTGAAAGGCTTCTTGAAGGGAAAGATGTAACTCTGTGAGGTGAATTAACAGAACACAGAGCAGTTTCTCAGAAAGCTTCTTTCCAGTTTTGAACGGAAGATATTTCCTTTTTCACCAGAGCCGTCTATGGGCTTGCAAATATCCCTTTGCCAATTCCACAAGAGCAGCCTTAGCGAAAGGCTTCTTGAAGGGAAAGATGTAACTCTGTGAGATGAATTCACAGAACACAGAGCAGTTTCTCAGAAAGCTTCTTTCCAGTTTTGAACGGAAGATATTTCCTTTTTCACCATAGGCCTCTATGGGCTTCCAAATATCCCTTTGCCAATTCCACAAGAACAGCCTTAGCGAAAGGCTTCTTGAAGGGAAAGATGTAACTCTGTGAGATGAATTCACAGAACACAGAGCAGTTTCTCAGAAAGCTTCTTTCCAGTTTTGAACGGAAGATATTTCCTTTTTCACCATAGGCCTCTATGGGCTTCCAAATATCCCTTTGCTATTTCCACAAGAAGAGCCTCAGCGAAAGGCTTCTTGAAGGGAAAGATGTATCTCTGTGAGATGAATTCACAGAACACAGAGCAGTTTCTCAGAAACCTTCTTTCCAGTTTTGAACGGAAGATATTTCCTTTTTCACCATAGCCCTCTACGGGCTTTCAAATATCCCTTTGCCATTTCCACAAGAACAGCCTTAGCGAAAGGCTTCTTGAGGGGAAAGATGTAACTCTGTGAGATGAATTAAAAAAACACAGAGCAGTTTCTCAGAAAGCTTCTTTCCAGTTTTGAAAGGAAGATATTTCCTTTTTCACCATAGGCCTCTATGGGCTTCCAAATATCCGTTTGCCAATTCCACAAGACCAGCCTTAGCGAAAGGCTTCTTGAAGGGAAAGATGTAACTCTGTGAGATGAATTCACAGAACACAGAGCAGTTTCTCAGAAAGCTTCTTTCCAGTTTTGAACGGAAGATATTTCCTTTTTCACCATAGCCCTCTATGGGCTTCCAAATATCGCTTTGCCAATTCCGCAAGAACAGCCTTAGTGAAAGGCTTCTTGAAGGGAAAGATGTAACTCTGTGAGGTGAATTAACAGAACACAGAGCAGTTTCTCAGAAAGCTTCTTTCCAATTTTGAACGGAAGATATTTCCTTTTTCACCATAGCCCTCTATGGGCTTCCAAATATCCCTTTGCCAATTCCACAAGAACAGCCTTAGCGAAAGGCTTCTTGAAGGGAAAGATGTAACTCTGTGAGATGAATTCACAGAACACAGAGCAGTTTCTCAGAAATCTTCTTTCCAGTTTTGAACGGAAGACATTTCCTTTTTCACCATAGGACTCTATGGGCTTCCAAATATCCCTTTGCCAATTCCACAAGAACAGCCTTAGCGAAAGGCTTCTTGAAGGGAAAGATGTAACTCTGTGAGATGAATTCACAGAACACAGAGCAGTTTCTCAGAAAGCTTCTTTCCAGTTTTGAACGAAAGATATTTCCTTTTTCACCGTAGCCGTCTATGGGCTTCTAAATATCCGTTTGCCAATTCCACAAGAACAGCCTTAGCGAAAGGCTTCTTGAAGGGAAAGATGTAACTCTGTGAGATGAATTCACAGAACACAGAGCCGTTTCTCAGAAAGCTTCTTTCCAGTTTTGAACGGAAGATATTTCCTTTTTCACCATAGGACTCTATGGGCTTCCAAATATCCCTTTGCCAATTCCAGAAGAACAGCCTTAGCGAAAGGCTTCTTGAAGGGAAAGATGTAACTCTGTGAGATGAATTCACAGAACACAGAGCAGTTTCTCAGAAAGCTTCTTTCCAGTTTTGAACGGAAGATATTTCCTTTTTCACCATAGCCCTCTATGGGCTTCCAAATATCCGTTTGCCAATTCCACAAGAACAGCCTTAGCGAAAGGCTTCTTGAAGGGAAAGATGTAACTCTGTGAGATGAATTCACAGAACACAGAGCAGTGTCTCAGAAAGCTTCTTTCCAGTTTTGAACGGAAGATATTTCCTTTTTCACCTTAGCCCTCTATGGGCTTCCAAATATCCCTTTGCCAATTCCACAAGAACAGCCTTAGCGAAAGGCTTCTTGAAGGGAAAGATGTAACTCTGTGAGATGAATTCACAGAACACAGAGCAGTTTCTCAGAAAGCTTCTTTCCAGTTTTGAACGGAAGATATTTCCTTTTTCACCATAGGCCTCTATGGGCTTCCAAATATCCCTTTGCCATTTCCACAAGAACAGCCTCAGCGAAAGGCTTCTTGAAGGGAAAGATGTAACTCTGTGAGATGAATTCACAGAACACAGAGCAGTTTCTCAGAAAGCTTCTTTCCAGTTTTGAACGGAAGATATTTCCTTTTTCACCATAGCCCTCTATGGGCTTCCAAATATCCCTTTGCCAATTCCACAAGAACAGCCTTAGCGAAAGGCTTCTTGAAGGGAAAGATGTAACTCTGTGAGATGAATTAACAGAACACAGAGCAGTTTCTCAGAAAGCTTCTTTCCAGTTTTGAATGGAAGATATTTCCTTTTTCACCATTGCCTTCTATGGGCTTCCAAATATCCCTTTGCCAATTCCACAAGAACAGCCTTAGCGAAAGGCTTCTTGAAGGGAAAGATGTAACTCTGTGAGATGAATTCACAGAACACAGAGCAGTTTCTCAGAAACCTTCTTTCCAGTTTTGAACGGAAGATATTTCCTTTTTCACCATAGCCCTCTATGGGCTTCCAAATATCCCTTTGCCAATTCCACAAGTACAGCCTTAGCGAAAGGCTTCTTGAAGGGAAAGATGTAACTCTGTGAGATGAAATCACTGAACACAGAGCAGTTTCTCAGAAAGCTTCTTTCCAGTTTTGAACGGAAGATATTTCCTTTTTCACCATAGCCCTCTATGGCCTTCCAAATATCGCTTTGCCAATTCCGCAAGAACAGCCTTAGCGAAAGGCTTCTTGAAGGAAAGATGTAACTCTGTGAGATGAATTCACAGAACACAGAGCAGTTTCTCAGAAAGCTTCTTTCCAGTTTTGAACGGAAGATATTTCCTTTTTCACCATAGCCCTCTATGGGCTTCCAAATATCGCTTTGCCAATTACACAAGAATAGCCTTAGCGAAACGCTTCTTGAAGGGAAAGATGTAACTCTGTGAGATGAATTCACAGAACACAGAGAAGTTTCTCAGAAAGCTTCTTTCCAGTTTTGAACGGAAGATATTTCCTTTTTCACCATAGCCCTCTACGTGCTTCCAAATATCGCTTTGCCAATTCCACAAGAACAGCCTTAGCGAAAGGCTTCTTGAAGGGAAAGATGTAACTCTGTGAAATGAATTCACAGAACACAGAGCAGTTTCTCAGAAAGCTTCTTTCCAGTTTTGAACGGAAGATATTTCCTTTTTCACCATAGGCCTCTATGGGCTTCCAAATATCCGTTTGCCAATTCCACAAGACCAGCCTTAGCGAAAGGCTTCTTGAAGGGAAAGATGTAAGTCTGTGAGATGAATTCACAGAACACAGAGCAGTTTCTCAGAAAGCTTCTTTCCAGTTTTGAACGGAAGATATTTCCTTTTTCACCATAGCCCTCTATGGGCTTCCAAATATCGCTTTGCCATTTCCGCAAGAACAGCCTTAGTGAAAGGCTTCTTGAAGGGAAAGATGTAACTCTGTGAGGTGAATTAACAGAACACAGAGCAGTTTCTCAGAAAGCTTCTTTCCAATTTTGAACGGAAGATATTTCCTTTTTCACCATAGCCCTCTATGGGCTTCCAAATATCCCTTTGCCAATTCCACAAGAACAGCCTTAGCGAAAGGCTTCTTTAAGGGAAAGATGTAACTCTGTGAGATGATTTCACAGAACACAGAGCAGTTTCTCAGAAATCTTCTTTCCAGTTTTGAACGGAAGATATTTCCTTTTTCACCATAGGACTCTATGGGCTTCCAAATATCCCTTTGCCAATTCCACAAGAACAGCCTTAGCGAAAGGCTTCTTGAAGGGAAAGATGTAACTCTGTGAGATGAATTCACAGAACACAGAGCAGTTTCTCAGAAAGCTTCTTTCCAGTTTTGAACGAAAGATATTTCCTTTTTCACCGTAGCCGTCTATGGGCTTCTAAATATCCGTTTGCCAATTCCACAAGAACAGCCTTAGCGAAAGGCTTCTTGAAGGGAAAGATGTAACTCTGTGAGATGAATTAACAGAACACAGAGCAGTTTCTCAGAAAGCTTCTTTCCGGTTTGAACGGAAGATATTTCCTTTTTCACCATAGGACTCTATGGGCTTCCAAATATCCCTTTGCCAATTCCAGAAGAACAGCCTTAGCGAAAGGCTTCTTGAAGGGAAAGATGTAACTCTGTGAGATGAATTCACAGAACACAGAGCAGTTTCTCAGAAAGCTTCTTTCCAGTTTTGAACGGAAGATATTTCCTTTTTCACCATAGCCCTCTATGGGCTTCCAAATATCCGTTTGCCAATTCCACAAGAACAGCCTTAGCGAAAGGCTTCTTGAAGGGAAAGATGTAACTCTGTGAGATGAATTCACAGAACACAGAGCAGTTTCTCAGAAAGCTTCTTTCCAGTTTTGAACGGAAGATATTTCCTTTTTCACCTTAGCCCTCTATGGGCTTCCAAATATCCCTTTGCCAATTCCACAAGAATAGCCTTAGCGAAAGGCTTCTTGAAGGGAAAGCTGTAACTCTGTGAGATGAATTCACAGAACACAGAGCAGTTTCTCAGAAAGCTTCTTTCCAGTTTTGAACGGAAGATATTTCCTTTTTCACCATAGCCGTCTATGGGCTTCCAAATATCCGTTTGCCAATTCCACAAGAACAGCCTTAGCGAAAGGCTTCTTGAAGGGAAAGATGTAACTCTGTGAGATGAATTAACAGAACACAGAGCAGTTTCTCAGAAAGCTTCTTTCCAGTTTTGAACGGAAGACATTTCCTTTTTCACCATAGCCCTCTATGGGCTTCCAAATATCCCTTTGCCAATTCCAGAAGAACAGCCTTAGCGAAAGGCTTCTTGAAGGGAAAGATGTAACTCTGTGAGATGAATTCACAGAACACAGAGCAGTTTCTCAGAAAGCTTCTTTCCAGTTTTGAACGGAAGATATTTCCTTTTTCACCATAGCCGTCTATGGGCTTGCAAATATCCCTTTGCCAATTCCACAAGAGCAGCCTTAGCGAAAGGCTTCTTGAAGGGAAAGATGTAACTCTGTGAGATGAATTCACAGAACACAGAGCAGTTTCTCAGAAAGCTTCTTTCCAGTTTTGAACGGAAGATATTTCCTTTTTCACCATAGGCCTCTATGGGCTTCCAAATATCCCTTTGCAATTCCACAAGAACAGCCTTAGCGAAAGGCTTCTTGAAGGGAAAGATGTAACTCTGTGAGATGAATTCACAGAACACAGAGCAGTTTCTCAGAAAGCTTCTTTCCAGTTTTGAACGGAAGATATTTCCTTTTTCACCATAGGCCTCTATGGGCTTCCAAATATCCCTTTGCCATTTCCACAAGAACAGCCTCAGCGAAAGGCTTCTTGAAGGGAAAGATGTAACTCTGTGAGATGAATTCACAGAACACAGAGCAGTTTCTCAGAAAGCTTCTTTCCAGTTTTGAACGGAAGATATTTCCTTTTTCACCATAGCCCTCTATGGGCTTCCAAATATCCCTTTGCCAATTCCACAAGAACAGCCTTAGCGAAAGGCTTCTTGAAGGGAAAGATGTAACTCTGTGAGATGAATTAACAGAACACAGAGCAGTTTCTCAGAAAGCTTCTTTCCAGTTTTGAATGGAAGATATTTCCTTTTCCACCATTGCCCTCTATGGGCTTCCAAATATCCCTTTGCCAATTCCACAAGAACAGCCTTAGCGAAAGGCTTCTTGAAGGGAAAGATGTAACTCTGTGAGATGAATTAACAGAACACAGAGCAGTTTCTCAGAAAGCTTCTTTCCAGTTTTGAACGGAAGATATTTCCTTTTTCACCATAGCCCTCTATGGGCTTCCAAATATCCCTTTGCCAATTCCACAAGAACAGGCTTAGCGAAAGGCTTCTTGAAGGGAAAGATGTAACTCTGTGAGATGAATTCACAGAACACAGAGCAGTTTCTCAGAAACCTTCTTTCCAGTTTTGAACGGAAGATATTTCCTTTTTCACCATAGCCCTCTATGGGCTTCCAAATATCCCTTTGCCAATTCCACAAGTACAGCCTTAGCGAAAGGCTTCTTGAACGGAAAGATGTAACTCTGTGAGATGAATTAACAGAACACAGAGCAGTTTCTCAGAAAGCTTCTTTCCAGTTTTGAACGGAAGATATTTCCTTTTTCACCATAGCCCTCTATGGGCTTCCAAATATCCCTTTGCCAATTCCACAAGAACAGCCTTAGCGAAAGACTTCTTCAAGGGAAAGATGTAACTCTGTGAGATGAATTAACAGAACAGAGAGCAGTTTCTCAGAAAGCTTCTTTCCAGTTTTGAACGGAAGATATTTCCTTTTTCACCTTAGGCCTCTACGGGCTTCCAAATATCCCTTTGCCAATTCCACAAGAACAGCGTTAGCGAAAGGCTTCTGGAAGGGAATGATGTAACTGTGTGAGATGAATTAACAGAACACAGAGCAGTTTCTCAGAAAGCTTCTTTTCAGTTTTGAACGGAAGATATTTCCTTTTTCACCATAGCCGTCTATGGGCTTCCAAATATCCCTTTGCCATTTCCACAAGAACAGCCTTAGCGAAAGGCTTCTTGAAGGGAAAGATGTAACTCTGTGAGATGAATTAACAGAACACAGAGCAGTTTCTCAGAAAGCTTCTTTCCAGTTTTGAAAGGAAGATATTTCCTTTTTCACCATAGGCCTCTATGGGCTTCCAAATATCGCTTTGCCAATTCCACAAGAACAACCTTAGCGAAAGGCTTCTTCAAGGGAAAGATGTAACTCTATGAGATGAATTCACAGAACACAGAGCAGTTTCTTAGAAAGCTTCTTTCCAGTTTTGAACGGAAGATATTTCCTTTTTCACCATAGCCCTCTATGGGTTTCCAAATATCGCTTTGCCAATTCCACAAGAACAGTCTTAGCGAAAGGCTTCTTGAAGGGAAAGATGTAACTCTGTGAGATGAATTCACAGAACACAGAGCAGTTTCTCAGAAAGCTTCTTTCCAGTTTTGAACGGAAGTTATTTCCTTTTTCACCATAGCCGTCTATGGGCTTCCAAATATCCCTTTGCCAATTCCTCAAGAACAGCCTTAGCTAAAGGCTTCTTGAAGGGAAAGATGTAACTCTGTGAGATGAATTAACAGAACACAGAGCAGTTTCTCAGAAAGCTTCTTTCCAGTTTTGAACGGAAGATATTTCCTTTTTCACGATAGCCGTCTATGGGCTTCCAAATATCCCTTTGCCAATTCCTCAAGAACAGCCTTAGCGAAAGGCTTCTTGAAGGGAAAGATGTAACTCTGTGAGATGAATTAACAGAAGACAGAGCAGTTTCTCAGAAAGCTTCTTTCCAGTATTGAACGGAAGATATTTCCGTTTGCACCATAGCCCTCTATGGGCTTCCAAATATCCCTTTGCCAATTCCACAAGTACAGCCTTAGCGAAAGGCTTCTTGAACGGAAAGATGTAACTCTGTGAGATGAATTAACAGAACACAGAGCAGTTTCTCAGAAAGCTTCTTTCCAGTTTTGAACGGAAGATATTTCCTTTTTCACCATAGCCCTCTATGGGCTTCCAAATATCCCTTTGCCAATTCCACAAGAACAGCCTTAGCGAAAGACTTCTTCAAGGGAAAGATGTAACTCTGTGAGATGAATTAACAGAACAGAGAGCAGTTTCTCAGAAAGCTTCTTTCCAGTTTTGAACGGAAGATATTTCCTTTTTCACCTTAGGCCTCTACGGGCTTCCAAATATCCCTTTGCCAATTCCACAAGAACAGCGTTAGCGAAAGGCTTCTTGAAGGGAAAGATGTAACTGTGTGAGATGAATTAACAGAACACAGAGCAGTTTCTCAGAAAGCTTCTTTTCAGTTTTGAACGGAAGATATTTCCTTTTTCACCATAGCCGTCTATGGGCTTCCAAATATCCCTTTGCCATTTCCACAAGAACAGCCTTAGCGAAAGGCTTCTTGAAGGGAAAGATGTAACTCTGTGAGATGAATTAACAGAACACAGAGCAGTTTCTCAGAAAGCTTCTTTCCAGTTTTGAAAGGAAGATATTTCCTTTTTCACCATAGGCCTCTATGGGCTTCCAAATATCGCTTTGCCAATTCCACAAGAACAACCTTAGCGAAAGGCTTCTTCAAGGGAAAGATGTAACTCTATGAGATGAATTCACAGAACACAGAGCAGTTTCTTAGAAAGCTTCTTTCCAGTTTTGAACGGAAGATATTTCCTTTTTCACCATAGCCCTCTATGGGTTTCCAAATATCGCTTTGCCAATTCCACAAGAACAGTCTTAGCGAAAGGCTTCTTGAAGGGAAAGATGTAACTCTGTGAGATGAATTCACAGAACACAGAGCAGTTTCTCAGAAAGCTTCTTTCCAGTTTTGAACGGAAGATATTTCCTTTTTCACCATAGCCGTCTATGGGCTTCCAAATATCCCTTTGCCAATTCCTCAAGAACAGCCTTAGCGAAAGGCTTCTTGAAGGGAAAGATGTAACTCTGTGAGATGAATTAACAGAACACAGAGCAGTTTCTCAGAAAGCTTCTTTCCAGTTTTGAACGGAAGATATTTCCTTTTTCACGATAGCCGTCTATGGGCTTCCAAATATCCCTTTGCCAATTCCTCAAGAACAGCCTTAGCGAAAGGCTTCTTGAAGGGAAAGATGTAACTCTGTGAGATGAATTAACAGAAGACAGAGCAGTTTCTCAGAAAGCTTCTTTCCAGTTTTGAACGGAAGATATTTCCGTTTGCACCATAGCCCTCTATGGGCTTCCAAATATCCCTTTGCCAATTCCACAAGAACAGCCTTAGCGAAAGGCTTCTTGAAGGGAAAGATGTAACTCTGTGAGATGAATTCACAGAACACAGAGCAGTTTCTCAGAAAGCTTCTTTCCAGTTTTGAACGGAAGATATTTCCTTTTTCACCATAGCCCTCTACGGGCTTCCAAATATCGCTTTGCCAATTCCACAAGAACAGCCTTAGCGAAAGGCTTCTTGAAGGGAAAGATGTAACTCTGTGAGATGAATTAACAGAACACAGAGCAGTTTCTCAGAAAGCTTCTTTCCAGTTTTGAACGGAAGATATTTCCTTTTTCACCATAGCCCTCTGTGGGCTTCCAAATATCCCTTTGCCAATTCCACAAGAACAGCCTTAGCGAAAGGCTTCTTGAAGGGAAAGATGTAACTCTGTGAGATGAATTCAGAGAACACAGAGCAGTTTCTCAGAAAGCTCCTTTCCAGTTTTGAACGGAAGATATTTCCTTTTTCACCATAGGCCTCTATGGGCTTCCAAATATCCCTTTGCCAATTCCACAAGAACAGCCTTAGCGAAAGGCTTCTTGAAGGGAAAGATGTAACTCTGTGAGATGAATTCACAGAACACAGAGCAGTTTCTCAGAAAGCTTCTTTCCAGTTTTGAATGGAATATATTTCCTTTTTCACCATAGCCGTCTATGGGCTTCCAAATATCCCTTTGCCAATTCCACAAGAACAGCCTTAGCCAAAGGCTTCTTGAAGGGAAAGATGTAACTCTGTGAGATGAATTAACAGAACACAGAGCAGTTTCTCAGAAAGCTTCTTTCCACTTTTGAAAGGAAGATATTTCCTTTTTCACCATAGCCCTCTATGGGTTTCCAAAAATCGCTTTGCCAATTCCACAAGAACAGCCTTAGCGAAAGGCTTCTTGAAGGGAAAGATGTAACTGTGTGAGATGAATTCACAGAACACAGAGCAGTTTCTCAGAAAGCTTCTTTCCAGTTTTGAACGGAAGATATTTCCTTTTTCACCATAGCCCTCTATGGGCTTCCAAATATCCCTTTCTCAATTCCACAAGAACAGCCTTAGCGAAAGGCTTCTTGAAGGGAAAGATGTAACTCTGTGAGATGAATTCAGAGAACACAGAGCAGTTTCTCAGAAAGCTTCATTCCAATTTTGAACGGAAGATATTTCCTTTTTCACCATAGGCCTCTATGGGCTTCCAAATATCCCTTTGCCAATTCCACAAGAACAGCCTTAGCGAAAAGCTTCTTGAAGGGAAAGATGTAACTCTGTGAGATGAATAAACAGAACACAGAGCAGTTTCTCAGAAAGCTTCTTTCCAGTTTTGAACGGAAGATATTTCCTTTTTCACCATAGCCCTCTATGGGCTTCCAAATATCCGTTTGCCAATTCCACAAGAACAGCCTTAGCGAAAGGCTTCTTGAAGGGAAAGATGTAACTCTGTGAGATGAATTCACAGAACACAGAGCAGTTTCTCAGAAAGCTTCTTTCCAGTTTTGAACGGAAGATATTTTCTTTTTCACCTTAGCCCTCTATGGGCTTCCAAATATCCCTTTGCCAATTCCACAAGAACAGCCTTAGCGAAAGGCTTCTTGAAGGGAAAGCTGTAACTCTGTGAGATGAATTCACAGAACACAGAGCAGTTTCTCAGAAAGCTTCTTTCCAGTTTTGAACGGAAGATATTTCCTTTTTCACCATAGCCGTCTATGGGCTTCCAAATATCCGTTTGCCAATTCCACAAGAACAGCCTTAGCGAAAGGCTTCTTGAAGGGAAAGATGTAACTCTGTGAGATGAATTCACAGAACACAGAGCAGTTTCTCAGAAAGCTTCTTTCCAGTTTTGAACGGAAGACATTTCCTTTTTCACCATAGCCCTCTATGGGCTTCCAAATATCCCTTTGCCAATTCCAGAAGAACAGCCTTAGCGAAAGGCTTCTTGAAGGGAAAGATGTAACTCTGTGAGATGAATTCACAGAACACAGAGCAGTTTCTCAGAAAGCTTCTTTCCAGTTTTGAACGGAAGATATTTCCTTTTTCACCATAGCCGTCTATGGGCTTGCAAATATCCCTTTGCCAATTCCACAAGAGCAGCCTTAGCGAAAGGCTTCTTGAAGGGAAAGATGTAACTCTGTGAGATGAATTCACAGAACACAGAGCAGTTTCTCAGAAAGCTTCTTTCCAGTTTTGAACGGAAGATATTTCCTTTTTCACCATAGGCCTCTATGGGCTTCCAAATATCCCTTTGCCATTTCCACAAGAACAGCCTCAGCGAAAGGCTTCTTGAAGGGAAAGATGTAACTCTGTGAGATGAATTCACAGAACACAGAGCAGTTTCTCAGAAAGCTTCTTTCCAGTTTTGAACGGAAGATATTTCCTTTTTCACCATAGCCCTCTATGGGCTTCCAAATATCCCTTTGCCAATTCCACAAGAACAGCCTTAGCGAAAGGCTTCTTGAAGGGAAAGATGTAACTCTGTGAGATGAATTAACAGAACACAGAGCAGTTTCTCAGAAAGCTTCTTTCCAGTTTTGAATGGAAGATATTTCCTTTTTCACCATTGCCTTCTATGGGCTTCCAAATATCCCTTTGCCAATTCCACAAGAACAGCCTTAGCGAAAGGCTTCTTGAAGGGAAAGATGTAACTCTGTGAGATGAATTCACAGAACACAGAGCAGTTTCTCAGAAACCTTCTTTCCAGTTTTGAACGGAAGATATTTCCTTTTTCACCATAGCCCTCTATGGGCTTCCAAATATCCCTTTGCCAATTCCACAAGTACAGCCTTAGCGAAAGGCTTCTTGAACGGAAAGATGTAACTCTGTGAGATGAATTAACAGAACACAGAGCAGTTTCTCAGAAAGCTTCTTTCCAGTTTTGAACGGAAGATATTTCCTTTTTCACCCTAGCCCTCTATGGGCTTCCAAATAATGCTTTGCCAATTCCACAAGAACAGCCTTAGCGAAAGGCTTCTTGAAGTTAAAGATGTAACTCTGTGAGATGAATTAACAGAACACAGAGCAGTTTCTCAGAAAGCTTCTTTCCAGTTTTGAAAGGAAGATATTTCCTTTTTCACCATAGGCCTCTATGGGCTTCCAAATATCCGTTTGCAAATTCCACAAGACCAGCCTTAGCGAAAGGCTTCTTGAAGGGAAAGATGTAACTCTGTGAGATGAATTCACAGAACACAGAGCAGTTTCTCAGAAAGCTTCTTTCCAGTTTTGAACGGAAGATATTTCCTTTTTCACCATAGCCCTCTATGGGCTTCCAAATATCGCTTTGCCAATTCCGCAAGAACAGCCTTAGTGAAAGGCTTCTTGAAGGGAAAGATGTAACTCTGTGAGGTGAATTAACAGAACACAGAGCAGTTTCTCAGAAAGCTTCTTTCCAGTTTTGAACGGAAGACATTTCCTTTTTCACCATAGCCCTCTATGGGCTTCCAAATATCCCTTTGCCAATTCCAGAAGAACAGCCTTAGCGAAAGGCTTCTTGAAGGGAAAGATGTAACTCTGTGAGATGAATTCAAAGAACACAGAGCAGTTTCTCAGAAAGCTTCTTTCCAGTTTTGAACGGAAGATATTTCCTTTTTCACCAGAGTCGTCTATGGGCTTGCAAATATCCCTTTGCCAATTCCACAAGAGCAGCCTTAGCGAAAGGCTTCTTGAAGGGAAGATGTAACTCTGTGAGATGAATTCACAGAACACAGAGCAGTTTCTCAGAAAGCTTCTTTCCAGTTTTGAACGGAAGATATTTCCTTTTTCACCATAGGCCTCTATGGGCTTCCAAATATCCCTTTGCCAATTCCACAAGAACAGCCTTAGCGAAAGGCTTCTTGAAGGGAAAGATGTAACTCTGTGAGATGAATTCACAGAACACAGAGCAGTTTCTCAGAAAGCTTCTTTCCAGTTTTGAACGGAAGATATTTCCTTTTTCACCATAGGCCTCTATGGGCTTCCAAATATCCCTTTGCTATTTCCACAAGAAGAGCCTCAGCGAAAGGCTTCTTGAAGGGAAAGATGTATCTCTGTGAGATGAATTCACAGAACACAGAGCAGTTTCTCAGAAACCTTCTTTCCAGTTTTGAACGGAAGATATTTCCTTTTTCACCATAGCCCTCTATGGGCTTTCAAATATCCCTTTGCCATTTCCACAAGAACAGCCTTAGCGAAAGGCTTCTTGAGGGGAAAGATGTAACTCTGTGAGATGAATTAACAAAACACAGAGCAGTTTCTCAGAAAGCTTCTTTCCAGTTTTGAAAGGAAGATATTTCCTTTTTCACCGTAGGCCTCTATGGGCTTCCAAATATCCGTTTGCCAATTCCACAAGACCAGCCTTAGCGAAAGGCTTCTTGAAGGGAAAGATGTAACTCTGTGAGATGAATTCACAGAACACAGAGCAGTTTCTCAGAAAGCTTCTTTCCAGTTTTGAACGGAAGATATTTCCTTTTTCACCATAGCCCTCTATGGGCTTCCAAATATCCGTTTGCCAATTCCACAAGAACAGCCTTAGCGAAAGGCTTCTTGAAGGGAAAGATGTAACTCTGTGAGATGAATTCACAGAACACAGAGCAGTTTCTCAGAAAGCTTCTTTCCAGTTTTGAACGGAAGATATTTCCTTTTTCACCATAGCCCTCTATGGGCTTCCAAATATCGCTTTGCCAATTCCGCAAGAACAGCCTTAGTGAAAGGCTTCTTGAAGGGAAAGATGTAACTCTGTGAGGTGAATTAACAGAACACAGAGCAGTTTCTCAGAAAGCTTCTTTCCAGTTTTGAACGGAAGACATTTCCTTTTTCACCATAGCCCTCTATGGGCTTCCAAATATCCCTTTGCCAATTCCAGAAGAACAGCCTTAGCGAAAGGCTTCTTGAAGGGAAAGATGTAACTCTGTGAGATGAATTCAAAGAACACAGAGCAGTTTCTCAGAAAGCTTCTTTCCAGTTTTGAACGGAAGATATTTCCTTTTTCACCAGAGTCGTCTATGGGCTTGCAAATATCCCTTTGCCAATTCCACAAGAGCAGCCTTAGCGAAAGGCTTCTTGAAGGGAAGATGTAACTCTGTGAGATGAATTCACAGAACACAGAGCAGTTTCTCAGAAAGCTTCTTTCCAGTTTTGAACGGAAGATATTTCCTTTTTCACCATAGGCCTCTATGGGCTTCCAAATATCCCTTTGCCAATTCCACAAGAACAGCCTTAGCGAAAGGCTTCTTGAAGGGAAAGATGTAACTCTGTGAGATGAATTCACAGAACACAGAGCAGTTTCTCAGAAAGCTTCTTTCCAGTTTTGAACGGAAGATATTTCCTTTTTCACCATAGGCCTCTATGGGCTTCCAAATATCCCTTTGCTATTTCCACAAGAAGAGCCTCAGCGAAAGGCTTCTTGAAGGGAAAGATGTATCTCTGTGAGATGAATTCACAGAACACAGAGCAGTTTCTCAGAAACCTTCTTTCCAGTTTTGAACGGAAGATATTTCCTTTTTCACCATAGCCCTCTATGGGCTTTCAAATATCCCTTTGCCATTTCCACAAGAACAGCCTTAGCGAAAGGCTTCTTGAGGGGAAAGATGTAACTCTGTGAGATGAATTAACAAAACACAGAGCAGTTTCTCAGAAAGCTTCTTTCCAGTTTTGAAAGGAAGATATTTCCTTTTTCACCGTAGGCCTCTATGGGCTTCCAAATATCCGTTTGCCAATTCCACAAGACCAGCCTTAGCGAAAGGCTTCTTGAAGGGAAAGATGTAACTCTGTGAGATGAATTCACAGAACACAGAGCAGTTTCTCAGAAAGCTTCTTTCCAGTTTTGAACGGAAGATATTTCCTTTTTCACCATAGCCCTCTATGGGCTTCCAAATATCCGTTTGCCAATTCCACAAGAACAGCCTTAGCGAAAGGCTTCTTGAAGGGAAAGATGTAACTCTGTGAGATGAATTCACAGAACACAGAGCAGTTTCTCAGAAAGCTTCTTTCCAGTTTTGAACGGAAGATATTTTCTTTTTCACCTTAGCCCTCTATGGGCTTCCAAATATCCCTTTGCCAATTCCACAAGAACAGCCTTAGCGAAAGGCTTCTTGAAGGGAAAGCTGTAACTCTGTGAGATGAATTCACAGAACACAGAGCAGTTTCTCAGAAAGCTTCTTTCCAGTTTTGAACGGAAGATATTTCCTTTTTCACCATAGCCGTCTATGGGCTTCCAAATATCCGTTTGCCAATTCCACAAGAACAGCCTTAGCGAAAGGCTTCTTGAAGGGAAAGATGTAACTCTGTGAGATGAATTCACAGAACACAGAGCAGTTTCTCAGAAAGCTTCTTTCCAGTTTTGAACGGAAGACATTTCCTTTTTCACCATAGCCCTCTATGGGCTTCCAAATATCCCTTTGCCAATTCCAGAAGAACAGCCTTAGCGAAAGGCTTCTTGAAGGGAAAGATGTAACTCTGTGAGATGAATTCACAGAACACAGAGCAGTTTCTCAGAAAGCTTCTTTCCAGTTTTGAACGGAAGATATTTCCTTTTTCACCATAGCCGTCTATGGGCTTGCAAATATCCCTTTGCCAATTCCACAAGAGCAGCCTTAGCGAAAGGCTTCTTGAAGGGAAAGATGTAACTCTGTGAGATGAATTCACAGAACACAGAGCAGTTTCTCAGAAAGCTTCTTTCCAGTTTTGAACGGAAGATATTTCCTTTTTCACCATAGGCCTCTATGGGCTTCCAAATATCCCTTTGCCATTTCCACAAGAACAGCCTCAGCGAAAGGCTTCTTGAAGGGAAAGATGTAACTCTGTGAGATGAATTCACAGAACACAGAGCAGTTTCTCAGAAAGCTTCTTTCCAGTTTTGAACGGAAGATATTTCCTTTTTCACCATAGGCCTCTATGGGCTTCCAAATATCCCTTTGCCAATTCCACAAGAACAGCCTTAGCGAAAGGCTTCTTGAAGGGAAAGATGTAACTCTGTGAGATGAATTCACAGAACACAGAGCAGTTTCTCAGAAAGCTTCTTTCCAGTTTTGAACGGAAGATATTTCCTTTTTCACCATAGGCCTCTATGGGCTTCCAAATATCCCTTTGCTATTTCCACAAGAAGAGCCTCAGCGAAAGGCTTCTTGAAGGGAAAGATGTATCTCTGTGAGATGAATTCACAGAACACAGAGCAGTTTCTCAGAAACCTTCTTTCCAGTTTTGAACGGAAGATATTTCCTTTTTCACCATAGCCCTCTATGGGCTTTCAAATATCCCTTTGCCATTTCCACAAGAACAGCCTTAGCGAAAGGCTTCTTGAGGGGAAAGATGTAACTCTGTGAGATGAATTAACAAAACACAGAGCAGTTTCTCAGAAAGCTTCTTTCCAGTTTTGAAAGGAAGATATTTCCTTTTTCACCGTAGGCCTCTATGGGCTTCCAAATATCCGTTTGCCAATTCCACAAGACCAGCCTTAGCGAAAGGCTTCTTGAAGGGAAAGATGTAACTCTGTGAGATGAATTCACAGAACACAGAGCAGTTTCTCAGAAAGCTTCTTTCCAGTTTTGAACGGAAGATATTTCCTTTTTCACCATAGCCCTCTATGGGCTTCCAAATATCGCTTTGCCAATTCCGCAAGAACAGCCTTAGTGAAAGGCTTCTTGAAGGGAAAGATATAACTCTGTGAGGTGAATTAACAGAACACAGAGCAGTTTCTCAGAAAGCTTCTTTCCAATTTTGAACGGAAGATATTTCCTTTTTCACCATAGCCCTCTAGGGGCTTCCAAATATCCCTTTGCCAATTCCACAAGAACAGCCTTAGCGAAAGGCTTCTTGAAGGGAAAGATGTAACTCTGTGAGATGAATTCACAGAACACAGAGCAGTTTCTCAGAAATCTTCTTTCCAGTTTTGAACGGAAGACATTTCCTTTTTCACCATAGGACTCTATGGGCTTCCAAATATCCCTTTGCCAATTCCACAAGAACAGACTTAGCGAAAGGCTTCTTGAAGGGAAAGATGTAACTCTGTGAGATGAATTCACAGAACACAGAGCAGTTTCTCAGAAAGCTTCTTTCCAGTTTTGAACGAAAGATATTTCCTTTTTCACCGTAGCCGTCTATGGGCTTCTAAATATCCGTTTGCCAATTCCACAAGAACAGCCTTAGCGAAAGGCTTCTTGAAGGGAAAGATGTAACTCTGTGAGATGAATTCACAGAACACAGAGCAGTTTCTCAGAAAGCTTCTTTCCAGTTTTGAACGGAAGATATTTCCTTTTTCACCATAGGACTCTATGGGCTTCCAAATATCCCTTTGCCAATTCCAGAAGAACAGCCTTAGCGAAAGGCTTCTTGAAGGGAAAGATGTAACTCTGTGAGATGAATTCACAGAACACAGAGCAGTTTCTCAGAAAGCTTCTTTCCAGTTTTGAACGGAAGATATTTCCTTTTTCACCATAGCCCTCTATGGGCTTCCAAATATCCGTTTGCCAATTCCACAAGAACAGCCTTAGCGAAAGGCTTCTTGAAGGGAAAGATGTAACTCTGTGAGATGAATTCACAGAACACAGAGCAGTTTCTCAGAAAGCTTCTTTCCAGTTTTGAACGGAAGATATTTCCTTTTTCACCATAGCCGTCTATGGGCTTCCAAATATCCGTTTGCCAATTCCACAAGAACAGCCTTAGCGAAAGGCTTCTTGAAGGGAAAGATGTAACTCTGTGAGATGAATTAACAGAACACAGAGCAGTTTCTCAGAAAGCTTCTTTCCAGTTTTGAACGGAAGACATTTCCTTTTTCACCATAGCCCTCTATGGGCTTCCAAATATCCCTTTGCCAATTCCAGAAGAACAGCCTTAGCGAAAGGCTTCTTGAAGGGAAAGATGTAACTCTGTGAGATGAATTCACAGAACACAGAGCAGTTTCTCAGAAAGCTTCTTTCCAGTTTTGAACGGAAGATATTTCCTTTTTCACCATAGCCGTCTATGGGCTTGCAAATATCCCTTTGCCAATTCCACAAGAGCAGCCTTAGCGAAAGGCTTCTTGAAGGGAAAGATGTAACTCTGTGAGATGAATTCACAGAACACAGAGCAGTTTCTCAGAAAGCTTCTTTCCAGTTTTGAACGGAAGATATTTCCTTTTTCACCATAGGCCTCTATGGGCTTCCAAATATCCCTTTGCCATTTCCACAAGAACAGCCTCAGCGAAAGGCTTCTTGAAGGGAAAGATGTAACTCTGTGAGATGAATTCACAGAACACAGAGCAGTTTCTCAGAAAGCTTCTTTCCAGTTTTGAACGGAAGATATTTCCTTTTTCACCATAGCCCTCTATGGGCTTCCAAATATCCCTTTGCCAATTCCACAAGAACAGCCTTAGCGAAAGGCTTCTTGAAGGGAAAGATGTAACTCTGTGAGATGAATTAACAGAACACAGAGCAGTTTCTCAGAAAGCTTCTTTCCAGTTTTGAATGGAAGATATTTCCTTTTTCACCATTGCCTTCTATGGGCTTCCAAATATCCCTTTGCCAATTCCACAAGAACAGCCTTAGCGAAAGGCTTCTTGAAGGGAAAGATGTAACTCTGTGAGATGAATTCACAGAACACAGAGCAGTTTCTCAGAAACCTTCTTTCCAGTTTTGAACGGAAGATATTTCCTTTTTCACCATAGCCCTCTATGGGCTTCCAAATATCCCTTTGCCAATTCCACAAGTACAGCCTTAGCGAAAGGCTTCTTGAACGGAAAGATGTAACTCTGTGAGATGAATTAACAGAACACAGAGCAGTTTCTCAGAAAGCTTCTTTCCAGTTTTGAACGGACGATATTTCCTTTTTCACCCTAGCCCTCTATGGGCTTCCAAATAATGCTTTGCCAATTACACAAGAACAGCCTTAGCGAAAGGCTTCTTGAAGTTAAAGATGTAACTCTGTGAGATGAATTAACAGAACACAGAGCAGTTTCTCAGAAAGCTTCTTTCCAGTTTTGAAAGGAAGATATTTCCTTTTTCACCATAGGCCTCTATGGGCTTCCAAATATCCGTTTGCCAATTCCACAAGAGCAGCCTTAGCGAAAGGCTTCTTGAAGGGAAAGATGTAACTCTGTGAGATGAATTCACAGAACACAGAGCAGTTTCTCAGAAAGCTTCTTTCCAGTTTTGAACGGAAGATATTTCCTTTTTCACCATAGCCCTCTATGGGCTTCCAAATATCGCTTTGCCAATTCCGCAAGAACAGCCTTAGTGAAAGGCTTCTTGAAGGGAAAGATGTAACTCTGTGAGGTGAATTAACAGAACACAGAGCAGTTTCTCAGAAAGCTTCTTTCCAATTTTGAACGGAAGATATTTCCTTTTTCACCATAGCCCTCTATGGGCTTCCAAATATCGCTTTGCCAATTCCACAAGAACAGCCTTAGCGAAAGGCTTCTTGAAGGGAAAGATGTAACTCTGTGAGATGAATTCACAGAACACAGAGCAGTTTCTCAGAAAGCTTCTTTCCAGTTTTGAACGGAAGATATTTTCTTTTTCACCTTAGCCCTCTATGGGCTTCCAAATATCCCTTTGCCAATTCCACAAGAACAGCCTTAGCGAAAGGCTTCTTGAAGGGAAAGCTGTAACTCTGTGAGATGAATTCACAGAACACAGAGCAGTTTCTCAGAAAGCTTCTTTCCAGTTTTGAACGGAAGATATTTCCTTTTTCACCATAGCCGTCTATGGGCTTCCAAATATCCGTTTGCCAATTCCACAAGAACAGCCTTAGCGAAAGGCTTCTTGAAGGGAAAGATGTAACTCTGTGAGATGAATTCACAGAACACAGAGCAGTTTCTCAGAAAGCTTCTTTCCAGTTTTGAACGGAAGACATTTCCTTTTTCACCATAGCCCTCTATGGGCTTCCAAATATCCCTTTGCCAATTCCAGAAGAACAGCCTTAGCGAAAGGCTTCTTGAAGGGAAAGATGTAACTCTGTGAGATGAACTCACAGAACACAGAGCAGTTTCTCAGAAAGCTTCTTTCCAGTTTTGAACGGAAGATATTTCCTTTTTCACCATAGCCGTCTATGGGCTTGCAAATATCCCTTTGCCAATTCCACAAGAGCAGCCTTAGCGAAAGGCTTCTTGAAGGGAAAGATGTAACTCTGTGAGATGAATTCACAGAACACAGAGCAGTTTCTCAGAAAGCTTCTTTCCAGTTTTGAACGGAAGATATTTCCTTTTTCACCATAGGCCTCTATGGGCTTCCAAATATCCCTTTGCCATTTCCACAAGAACAGCCTCAGCGAAAGGCTTCTTGAAGGGAAAGATGTAACTCTGTGAGATGAATTCACAGAACACAGAGCAGTTTCTCAGAAAGCTTCTTTCCAGTTTTGAACGGAAGATATTTCCTTTTTCACCATAGCCCTCTATGGGCTTCCAAATATCCCTTTGCCAATTCCACAAGAACAGCCTTAGCGAAAGGCTTCTTGAAGGGAAAGATGTAACTCTGTGAGATGAATTAACAGAACACAGAGCAGTTTCTCAGAAAGCTTCTTTCCAGTTTTGAATGGAAGATATTTCCTTTTTCACCATTGCCTTCTATGGGCTTCCAAATATCCCTTTGCCAATTCCACAAGAACAGCCTTAGCGAAAGGCTTCTTGAAGGGAAAGATGTAACTCTGTGAGATGAATTCACAGAACACAGAGCAGTTTCTCAGAAACCTTCTTTCCAGTTTTGAACGGAAGATATTTCCTTTTTCACCATAGCCCTCTATGGGCTTCCAAATATCCCTTTGCCAATTCCACAAGTACAGCCTTAGCGAAAGGCTTCTTGAACGGAAAGATGTAACTCTGTGAGATGAATTAACAGAACACAGAGCAGTTTCTCAGAAAGCTTCTTTCCAGTTTTGAACGGAAGATATTTCCTTTTTCACCCTAGCCCTCTATTGGCTTCCAAATAATGCTTTGCCAATTCCACAAGAACAGCCTTAGCGAAAGGCTTCTTGAAGTTAAAGATGTAACTCTGTGAGATGAATTAACAGAACACAGAGCAGTTTCTCAGAAAGCTTCTTTCCAGTTTTGAAAGGAAGATATTTCCTTTTTCACCATAGGCCTCTATGGGCTTCCAAATATCCGTTTGCCAATTCCACAAGACCAGCCTTAGCGAAAGGCTTCTTGAAGGGAAAGATGTAACTCTGTGAGATGAATTCACAGAACACAGAGCAGTTTCTCAGAAAGCTTCTTTCCAGTTTTGAACGGAAGATATTTCCTTTTTCACCATAGCCCTCTATGGGCTTCCAAATATCGCTTTGCCAATTCCGCAAGAACAGCCTTAGTGAAAGGCTTCTTGAAGGGAAAGATGTAACTCTGTGAGGTGAATTAACAGAACACAGAGCAGTTTCTCAGAAAGCTTCTTTCCAGTTTTGAACGGAAGACATTTCCTTTTTCACCATAGCCCTCTATGGGCTTCCAAATATCCCTTTGCCAATTCCAGAAGAACAGCCTTAGCGAAAGGCTTCTTGAAGGGAAAGATGTAACTCTGTGAGATGAATTCAAAGAACACAGAGCAGTTTCTCAGAAAGCTTCTTTCCAGTTTTGAACGGAAGATATTTCCTTTTTCACCAGAGTCGTCTATGGGCTTGCAAATATCCCTTTGCCAATTCCACAAGAGCAGCCTTAGCGAAAGGCTTCTTGAAGGGAAGATGTAACTCTGTGAGATGAATTCACAGAACACAGAGCAGTTTCTCAGAAAGCTTCTTTCCAGTTTTGAACGGAAGATATTTCCTTTTTCACCATAGGCCTCTATGGGCTTCCAAATATCCCTTTGCCAATTCCACAAGAACAGCCTTAGCGAAAGGCTTCTTGAAGGGAAAGATGTAACTCTGTGAGATGAATTCACAGAACACAGAGCAGTTTCTCAGAAAGCTTCTTTCCAGTTTTGAACGGAAGATATTTCCTTTTTCACCATAGGCCTCTATGGGCTTCCAAATATCCCTTTGCTATTTCCACAAGAAGAGCCTCAGCGAAAGGCTTCTTGAAGGGAAAGATGTATCTCTGTGAGATGAATTCACAGAACACAGAGCAGTTTCTCAGAAACCTTCTTTCCAGTTTTGAACGGAAGATATTTCCTTTTTCACCATAGCCCTCTATGGGCTTTCAAATATCCCTTTGCCATTTCCACAAGAACAGCCTTAGCGAAAGGCTTCTTGAGGGGAAAGATGTAACTCTGTGAGATGAATTAACAAAACACAGAGCAGTTTCTCAGAAAGCTTCTTTCCAGTTTTGAAAGGAAGATATTTCCTTTTTCACCGTAGGCCTCTATGGGCTTCCAAATATCCGTTTGCCAATTCCACAAGACCAGCCTTAGCGAAAGGCTTCTTGAAGGGAAAGATGTAACTCTGTGAGATGAATTCACAGAACACAGAGCAGTTTCTCAGAAAGCTTCTTTCCAGTTTTGAACGGAAGATATTTCCTTTTTCACCATAGCCCTCTATGGGCTTCCAAATATCGCTTTGCCAATTCCGCAAGAACAGCCTTAGTGAAAGGCTTCTTGAAGGGAAAGATATAACTCTGTGAGGTGAATTAACAGAACACAGAGCAGTTTCTCAGAAAGCTTCTTTCCAATTTTGAACGGAAGATATTTCCTTTTTCACCATAGCCCTCTAGGGGCTTCCAAATATCCCTTTGCCAATTCCACAAGAACAGCCTTAGCGAAAGGCTTCTTGAAGGGAAAGATGTAACTCTGTGAGATGAATTCACAGAACACAGAGCAGTTTCTCAGAAATCTTCTTTCCAGTTTTGAACGGAAGACATTTCCTTTTTCACCATAGGACTCTATGGGCTTCCAAATATCCCTTTGCCAATTCCACAAGAACAGCCTTAGCGAAAGGCTTCTTGAAGGGAAAGATGTAACTCTGTGAGATGAATTCACAGAACACAGAGCAGTTTCTCAGAAAGCTTCTTTCCAGTTTTGAACGAAAGATATTTCCTTTTTCACCGTAGCCGTCTATGGGCTTCTAAATATCCGTTTGCCAATTCCACAAGAACAGCCTTAGCGAAAGGCTTCTTGAAGGGAAAGATGTAACTCTGTGAGATGAATTCACAGAACACAGAGCAGTTTCTCAGAAAGCTTCTTTCCAGTTTTGAACGGAAGATATTTCCTTTTTCACCATAGGACTCTATGGGCTTCCAAATATCCCTTTGCCAATTCCAGAAGAACAGCCTTAGCGAAAGGCTTCTTGAAGGGAAAGATGTAACTCTGTGAGATGAATTCACAGAACACAGAGCAGTTTCTCAGAAAGCTTCTTTCCAGTTTTGAACGGAAGATATTTCCTTTTTCACCATAGCCCTCTATGGGCTTCCAAATATCCGTTTGCCAATTCCACAAGAACAGCCTTAGCGAAAGGCTTCTTGAAGGGAAAGATGTAACTCTGTGAGATGAATTCACAGAACACAGAGCAGTTTCTCAGAAAGCTTCTTTCCAGTTTTGAACGGAAGATATTTCCTTTTTCACCTTAGCCCTCTATGGGCTTCCAAATATCCCTTTGCCAATTCCACAAGAACAGCCTTAGCGAAAGGCTTCTTGAAGGGAAAGCTGTAACTCTGTGAGATGAATTCACAGAACACAGAGCAGTTTCTCAGAAAGCTTCTTTCCAGTTTTGAACGGAAGATATTTCCTTTTTCACCATAGCCGTCTATGGGCTTCCAAATATCCGTTTGCCAATTCCACAAGAACAGCCTTAGCGAAAGGCTTCTTGAAGGGAAAGATGTAACTCTGTGAGATGAATTAACAGAACACAGAGCAGTTTCTCAGAAAGCTTCTTTCCAGTTTTGAACGGAAGACATTTCCTTTTTCACCATAGCCCTCTATGGGCTTCCAAATATCCCTTTGCCAATTCCAGAAGAACAGCCTTAGCGAAAGGCTTCTTGAAGGGAAAGATGTAACTCTGTGAGATGAATTCACAGAACACAGAGCAGTTTCTCAGAAAGCTTCTTTCCAGTTTTGAACGGAAGATATTTCCTTTTTCACCATAGCCGTCTATGGGCTTGCAAATATCCCTTTGCCAATTCCACAAGAGCAGCCTTAGCGAAAGGCTTCTTGAAGGGAAAGATGTAACTCTGTGAGATGAATTCACAGAACACAGAGCAGTTTCTCAGAAAGCTTCTTTCCAGTTTTGAACGGAAGATATTTCCTTTTTCACCATAGGCCTCTATGGGCTTCCAAATATCCCTTTGCCATTTCCACAAGAACAGCCTCAGCGAAAGGCTTCTTGAAGGGAAAGATGTAACTCTGTGAGATGAATTCACAGAACACAGAGCAGTTTCTCAGAAAGCTTCTTTCCAGTTTTGAACGGAAGATATTTCCTTTTTCACCATAGCCCTCTATGGGCTTCCAAATATCCCTTTGCCAATTCCACAAGAACAGCCTTAGCGAAAGGCTTCTTGAAGGGAAAGATGTAACTCTGTGAGATGAATTAACAGAACACAGAGCAGTTTCTCAGAAAGCTTCTTTCCAGTTTTGAATGGAAGATATTTCCTTTTTCACCATTGCCTTCTATGGGCTTCCAAATATCCCTTTGCCAATTCCACAAGAACAGCCTTAGCGAAAGGCTTCTTGAAGGGAAAGATGTAACTCTGTGAGATGAATTCACAGAACACAGAGCAGTTTCTCAGAAACCTTCTTTCCAGTTTTGAACGGAAGACATTTCCTTTTTCACCATAGCCCTCTATGGGCTTCCAAATATCCCTTTGCCAATTCCACAAGTACAGCCTTAGCGAAAGGCTTCTTGAACGGAAAGATGTAACTCTGTGAGATGAATTAACAGAACACAGAGCAGTTTCTCAGAAAGCTTCTTTCCAGTTTTGAACGGAAGATATTTCCTTTTTCACCCTAGCCCTCTATGGGCTTCCAAATAATGCTTTGCCAATTCCACAAGAACAGCCTTAGCGAAAGGCTTCTTGAAGTTAAAGATGTAACTCTGTGAGATGAATTAACAGAACACAGAGCAGTTTCTCAGAAAGCTTCTTTCCAGTTTTGAAAGGAAGATATTTCCTTTTTCACCATAGGCCTCTATGGGCTTCCAAATATCCGTTTGCCAATTCCACAAGACCAGCCTTAGCGAAAGGCTTCTTGAAGGGAAAGATGTAACTCTGTGAGATGAATTCACAGAACACAGAGCAGTTTCTCAGAAAGCTTCTTTCCAGTTTTGAACGGAAGATATTTCCTTTTTCACCATAGCCCTCTATGGGCTTCCAAATATCGCTTTGCCAATTCCGCAAGAACAGCCTTAGTGAAAGGCTTCTTGAAGGGAAAGATGTAACTCTGTGAGGTGAATTAACAGAACACAGAGCAGTTTCTCAGAAAGCTTCTTTCCAATTTTGAACGGAAGATATTTCCTTTTTCACCATAGCCCTCTATGGGCTTCCAAATATCGCTTTGCCAATTCCACAAGAACAGCCTTAGCGAAAGGCTTCTTGAAGGGAAAGATGTAACTCTGTGAGATGAATTCACAGAACACAGAGCAGTTTCTCAGAAATCTTCTTTCCAGTTTTGAACGGAAGACATTTCCTTTTTCACCATAGGACTCTATGGGCTTCCAAATATCCCTTTGCCAATTCCACAAGAACAGCCTTAGCGAAAGGCTTCTTGAAGGGAAAGATGTAACTCTGTGAGATGAATTCACAGAACACAGAGCAGTTTCTCAGAAAGCTTCTTTCCAGTTTTGAACGAAAGATATTTCCTTTTTCACCGTAGCCGTCTATGGGCTTCTAAATATCCGTTTGCCAATTCCACAAGAACAGCCTTAGCGAAAGGCTTCTTGAAGGGAAAGATGTAACTCTGTGAGATGAATTCACAGAACACAGAGCAGTTTCTCAGAAAGCTTCTTTCCAGTTTTGAACGGAAGATATTTCCTTTTTCACCATAGGACTCTATGGGCTTCCAAATATCCCTTTGCCAATTCCAGAAGAACAGCCTTAGCGAAAGGCTTCTTGAAGGGAAAGATGTAACTCTGTGAGATGAATTCACAGAACACAGAGCAGTTTCTCAGAAAGCTTCTTTCCAGTTTTGAACGGAAGATATTTCCTTTTTCACCATAGCCGTCTATGGGCTTGCAAATATCCCTTTGCCAATTCCACAAGAGCAGCCTTAGCGAAAGGCTTCTTGAAGGGAAAGATGTAACTCTGTGAGATGAATTCACAGAACACAGAGCAGTTTCTCAGAAAGCTTCTTTCCAGTTTTGAACGGAAGATATTTCCTTTTTCACCATAGGCCTCTATGGGCTTCCAAATATCCCTTTGCCATTTCCACAAGAACAGCCTCAGCGAAAGGCTTCTTGAAGGGAAAGATGTAACTCTGTGAGATGAATTCACAGAACACAGAGCAGTTTCTCAGAAAGCTTCTTTCCAGTTTTGAACGGAAGATATTTCCTTTTTCACCATAGCCCTCTATGGGCTTCCAAATATCCCTTTGCCAATTCCACAAGAACAGCCTTAGCGAAAGGCTTCTTGAAGGGAAAGATGTAACTCTGTGAGATGAATTAACAGAACACAGAGCAGTTTCTCAGAAAGCTTCTTTCCAGTTTTGAATGGAAGATATTTCCTTTTTCACCATTGCCTTCTATGGGCTTCCAAATATCCCTTTGCCAATTCCACAAGAACAGCCTTAGAGAAAGGCTTCTTGAAGGGAAAGATGTAACTCTGTGAGATGAATTCACAGAACACAGAGCAGTTTCTCAGAAACCTTCTTTCCAGTTTTGAACGGAAGATATTTCCTTTTTCACCATAGCCCTCTATGGGCTTCCAAATATCCCTTTGCCAATTCCACAAGTACAGCCTTAGCGAAAGGCTTCTTGAACGGAAAGATGTAACTCTGTGAGATGAATTAACAGAACACAGAGCAGTTTCTCAGAAAGCTTCTTTCCAGTTTTGAACGGAAGATATTTCCTTTTTCACCCTAGCCCTCTATGGGCTTCCAAATAATGCTTTGCCAATTCCACAAGAACAGCCTTAGCGAAAGGCTTCTTGAAGTTAAAGATGTAACTCTGTGAGATGAATTAACAGAACACAGAGCAGTTTCTCAGAAAGCTTCTTTCCAGTTTTGAAAGGAAGATATTTCCTTTTTCACCATAGGCCTCTATGGGCTTCCAAATATCCGTTTGCCAATTCCACAAGACCAGCCTTAGCGAAAGGCTTCTTGAAGGGAAAGATGTAACTCTGTGAGATGAATTCACAGAACACAGAGCAGTTTCTCAGAAAGCTTCTTTCCAGTTTTGAACGGAAGATATTTCCTTTTTCACCATAGCCCTCTATGGGCTTCCAAATATCGCTTTGCCAATTCCGCAAGAACAGCCTTAGTGAAAGGCTTCTTGAAGGGAAAGATGTAACTCTGTGAGGTGAATTAACAGAACACAGAGCAGTTTCTCAGAAAGCTTCTTTCCAATTTTGAACGGAAGATATTTCCTTTTTCACCATAGCCCTCTATGGGCTTCCAAATATCGCTTTGCCAATTCCACAAGAACAGCCTTAGCGAAAGGCTTCTTGAAGGGAAAGATGTAACTCTGTGAGATGAATTCACAGAACACAGAGCAGTTTCTCAGAAATCTTCTTTCCAGTTTTGAACGGAAGACATTTCCTTTTTCACCATAGGACTCTATGGGCTTCCAAATATCCCTTTGCCAATTCCACAAGAACAGCCTTAGCGAAAGGCTTCTTGAAGGGAAAGATGTAACTCTGTGAGATGAATTCACAGAACACAGAGCAGTTTCTCAGAAAGCTTCTTTCCAGTTTTGAACGAAAGATATTTCCTTTTTCACCGTAGCCGTCTATGGGCTTCTAAATATCCGTTTGCCAATTCCACAAGAACAGCCTTAGCGAAAGGCTTCTTGAAGGGAAAGATGTAACTCTGTGAGATGAATTCACAGAACACAGAGCAGTTTCTCAGAAAGCTTCTTTCCAGTTTTGAACGGAAGATATTTCCTTTTTCACCATAGGACTCTATGGGCTTCCAAATATCCCTTTGCCAATTCCAGAAGAACAGCCTTAGCGAAAGGCTTCTTGAAGGGAAAGATGTAACTCTGTGAGATGAATTCACAGAACACAGAGCAGTTTCTCAGAAAGCTTCTTTCCAGTTTTGAACGGAAGATATTTCCTTTTTCACCATAGCCCTCTATGGGCTTCCAAATATCCGTTTGCCAATTCCACAAGAACAGCCTTAGCGAAAGGCTTCTTGAAGGGAAAGATGTAACTCTGTGAGATGAATTCACAGAACACAGAGCAGTTTCTCAGAAAGCTTCTTTCCAGTATTGAACGGAAGATATTTCCTTTTTCACCTTAGCCCTCTATGGGCTTCCAAATATCCCTTTGCCAATTCCACAAGAACAGCCTTAGCGAAAGGCTTCTTGAAGGGAAAGCTGTAACTCTGTGAGATGAATTCACAGAACACAGAGCAGTTTCTCAGAAAGCTTCTTTCCAGTTTTGAACGGAAGATATTTCCTTTTTCACCATAGCCGTCTATGGGCTTCCAAATATCCGTTTGCCAATTCCACAAGAACAGCCTTAGCGAAAGGCTTCTTTAAGGGAAAGATGTAACTCTGTGAGATGAATTAACAGAACACAGAGCAGTTTCTCAGAAAGCTTCTTTCCAGTTTTGAACGGAAGATATTTCCTTTTTCACCATAGCCCTCTATGGGCTTCCAAATATCCCTTTGCCAATTCCAGAAGAACAGCCTTAGCGAAAGGCTTCTTGAAGGGAAAGATGTAACTCTGTGAGATGAATTCACAGAACACAGAGCAGTTTCTCAGAAAGCTTCTTTCCAGTTTTGAACGGAAGATATTTCCTTTTTCACCATAGCCGTCTATGGGCTTGCAAATATCCCTTTGCCAATTCCACAAGAGCAGCCTTAGCGAAAGGCTTCTTGAAGGGAAAGATGTAACTCTGTGAGATGAATTCACAGAACACAGAGCAGTTTCTCAGAAAGCTTCTTTCCAGTTTTGAACGGAAGATATTTCCTTTTTCACCATAGGCCTCTATGGGCTTCCAAATATCCCTTTGCCATTTCCACAAGAACAGCCTCAGCGAAAGGCTTCTTGAAGGGAAAGATGTAACTCTGTGAGATGAATTCACAGAACACAGAGCAGTTTCTCAGAAAGCTTCTTTCCAGTTTTGAACGGAAGATATTTCCTTTTTCACCATAGCCCTCTATGGGCTTCCAAATATCCCTTTGCCAATTACACAAGAACAGCCTTAGCGAAAGGCTTCTTGAAGGGAAAGATGTAACTCTGTGAGATGAATTAACAGAACACAGAGCAGTTTCTCAGAAAGCTTCTTTCCAGTTTTGAATGGAAGATATTTCCTTTTTCACCATTGCCTTCTATGGGCTTCCAAATATCCCTTTGCCAATTCCACAAGAACAGCCTTAGCGAAAGGCTTCTTGAAGGGAAAGATGTAACTCTGTGAGATGAATTCACAGAACACAGAGCAGTTTCTCAGAAAGCTTCTTTCCAGTTTTGAACGGAAGATATTTCCTTTTTCACCATAGCCCTCTATGGGCTTCCAAATATCCCTTTGCCAATTCCACAAGTACAGCCTTAGCGAAAGGCTTCTTGAACGGAAAGATGTAACTCTGTGAGATGAATTAACAGAACACAGAGCAGTTTCTCAGAAAGCTTCTTTCCAGTTTTGAACGGAAGATATTTCCTTTTTCACCCTAGCCCTCTATGGGCTTCCAAATAATGCTTTGCCAATTCCACAAGAACAGCCTTAGCGAAAGGCTTCTTGAAGTTAAAGATGTAACTCTGTGAGATGAATTAACAGAACACAGAGCAGTTTCTCAGAAAGCTTCTTTCCAGTTTTGAACGGAAGATATTTCCTGTTTCACCATAGCCGTCTATGGGCTTCCAAATATCCCTTTGCCAATTCCACAAGAACAGCCTTAGCGAAAGGCTTCTTGAAGGGAAAGATGTAACTCTGTGAGATGAATTCACTGAACACAGAGCAGTTTCTCAGAAAGCTTCTTTCCAGTTTTGAACGGAAGATATTTCCTTTTTCACCATAGCCCTCTATGGGCTTCCAAATATCGCTTTGCCAATTCCGCAAGAACAGCCTTAGCGAAAGGCTTCTTGAAGGGAAAGATGTAACTCTGTGAGATGAATTCACAGAACACAGAGCAGTTTCTCAGAAAGCTTCTTTCCAGTTTTGAACGGAAGATATTTCCTTTTTCACCATAGCCCTCTATGGGCTTCCAAATATCGCTTTGCCAATTACACAAGAACAGACTTAGCGAAACGCTTCTTGAAGGGAAAGATGTAACTCTGTGAGATGAATTCACAGAACACAGAGAAGTTTCTCAGAAAGCTTCTTTCCAGTTTTGAACGGAAGATATTTCCTTTTTCACCATAGCCCTCTACGTGCTTCCAAATATCGCTTTGCCAATTCCACAAGAACAGCCTTAGCGAAAGGCTTCTTGAAGGGAAAGATGTAACTCTGTGAAATGAATTCACAGAACACAGAGCAGTTTCTCAGAAAGCTTCTTTCCAGTTTTGAACGGAAGATATTTCCTTTTTCACCATAGGCCTCTATGGGCTTCCAAATATCCGTTTGCCATTTCCACAAGACCAGCCCTAGCGAAAGGCTTCTTGAAGGGATAGATGTAAGTCTGTGAGATGAATTCACAGAACACAGAGCAGTTTCTCAGAAAGCTTCTTTCCAGTTTTGAACGGAAGATATTTCCTTTTTCACCATAGCCCTCTATGGGCTTCCAAATATCGCTTTGCCATTTCCGCAAGAACAGCCTTAGTGAAAGGCTTCTTGAAGGGAAAGATGTAACTCTGTGAGGTGAATTAACAGAACACAGAGCAGTTTCTCAGAAAGCTTCTTTCCAGTTTTGAACGGAAGATATTTCCTTTTTCACCAGAGCCGTCTATGGGCTTGCAAATATCCCTTTGCCAATTCCACAAGAGCAGCCTTAGCGAAAGGCTTCTTGAAGGGAAAGATGTAACTCTGTGAGATGAATTCACAGAACACAGAGCAGTTTCTCAGAAAGCTTCTTTCCAGTTTTGAACGGAAGATATTTCCTTTTTCACCATAGGCCTCTATGGGCTTCCAAATATCCCTTTGCCAATTCCACAAGAACAGCCTTAGCGAAAGGCTTCTTGAAGGGAAGATGTAACTCTGTGAGATGAATTCACAGAACACAGAGCAGTTTCTCAGAAAGCTTCTTTCCAGTTTTGAACGGAAGATATTTCCTTTTTCACCATAGGCCTCTATGGGCTTCCAAATATCCCTTTGCTATTTCCACAAGAAGAGCCTCAGCGAAAGGCTTCTTGAAGGGAAAGATGTATCTCTGTGAGATGAATTCACAGAACACAGAGCAGTTTCTCAGAAACCTTCTTTCCAGTTTTGAACGGAAGATATTTCCTTTTTCACCATAGCCCTCTATGGGCTTTCAAATATCCCTTTGCCATTTCCACAAGAACAGCCTTAGCGAAAGGCTTCTTGAGGGGAAAGATGTAACTCTGTGAGATGAATTAACAAAACACAGAGCAGTTTCTCAGAAAGCTTCTTTCCAGTTTTGAAAGGAAGATATTTCCTTTTTCACCATAGGCCTCTATGGGTTTCCAAATATCCGTTTGCCAATTCCACAAGACCAGCCTTAGCGAAAGGCTTCTTGAAGGGAAAGATGTAACTCTGTGAGATGAATTCACAGAACACAGAGCAGTTTCTCAGAAAGCTTCTTTCCAGTTTTGAACGGAAGATATTTCCTTTTTCACCATTGCCCTCTATGGGCTTCCAAATATCGCTTTGCCAATTCCGCAAGAACAGCCTTAGTGAAAGGCTTCTTGAAGGGAAAGATGTAACTCTGTGAGGTGAATTAACAGAACACAGAGCAGTTTCTCAGAAAGCTTCTTTCCAATTTTGAACGGAAGATATTTCCTTTTTCACCATAGCCCTCTATGGGCTTCCAAATATCCCTTTGCCAATTCCACAAGAACAGCCTTAGCGAAAGGCTTCTTGAAGGGAAAGATGTAACTCTGTGAGATGAATTCACAGAACACAGAGCAGTTTCTCAGAAATCTTCTTTCCAGTTTTGAACGGAAGACATTTCCTTTTTCACCATAGGACTCTATGGGCTTCCAAATATCCCTTTGCCAATTCCACAAGAACAGCCTTAGCGAAAGGCTTCTTGAAGGGAAAGATGTAACTCTGTGAGATGAATTCACAGAACACAGAGCAGTTTCTCAGAAAGCTTCTTTCCAGTTTTGAACGAAAGATATTTCCTTTTTCACCGTAGCCGTCTATGGGCTTCTAAATATCCGTTTGCCAATTCCACAAGAACAGCCTTAGCGAAAGGCTTCTTGAAGGGAAAGATGTAACTCTGTGAGATGAATTCACAGAACACAGAGCAGTTTCTCAGAAAGCTTCTTTCCAGTTTTGAACGGAAGATATTTCCTTTTTCACCATAGGACTCTATGGGCTTCCAAATATCCCTTTGCCAATTCCAGAAGAACAGCCTTAGCGAAAGGCTTCTTGAAGGGAAAGATGTAACTCTGTGAGATGAATTCACAGAACACAGAGCAGTTACTCAGAAAGCTTCTTTCCAGTTTTGAACGGAAGATATTTCCTTTTTCACCATAGCCCTCTATGGGCTTCCAAATATCCGTTTGCCAATTCCACAAGAACAGCCTTAGCGAAAGGCTTCTTGAAGGGAAAGATGTAACTCTGTGAGATGAATTCACAGAACACAGAGCAGTTTCTCAGAAAGCTTCTTTCCAGTTTTGAACGGAAGATATTTCCTTTTTCACCTTAGCCCTCTATGGGCTTCCAAATATCCCTTTGCCAATTCCACAAGAACAGCCTTAGCGAAAGGCTTCTTGAAGGGAAAGCTGTAACTCTGTGAGATGAATTCACAGAACACAGAGCAGTTTCTCAGAAAGCTTCTTTCCAGTTTTGAACGGAAGATATTTCCTTTTTCACCATAGCCGTCTATGGGCTTCCAAATATCCGTTTGCCAATTCCACAAGAACAGCCTTAGCGAAAGGCTTCTTGAAGGGAAAGATGTAACTCTGTGAGATGAATTAACAGAACACAGAGCAGTTTCTCAGAAAGCTTCTTTCCAGTTTTGAACGGAAGACATTTCCTTTTTCACCATAGCCCTCTATGGGCTTCTAAATATCCCTTTGCCAATTCCAGAAGAACAGCCTTAGCGAAAGGCTTCTTGAAGGGAAAGATGTAACTCTGTGAGATGAATTCACAGAACACAGAGCAGTTTCTCAGAAAGCTTCTTTCCAGTTTTGAACGGAAGATATTTCCTTTTTCACCATAGCCGTCTATGGGCTTGCAAATATCCCTTTGCCAATTCCACAAGAGCAGCCTTAGCGAAAGGCTTCTTGAAGGGAAAGATGTAACTCTGTGAGATGAATTCACAGAACACAGAGCAGTTTCTCAGAAAGCTTCTTTCCAGTTTTGAACGGAAGATATTTCCTTTCTCACCATAGGCCTCTATGGGCTTCCAAATATCCCTTTGCCATTTCCACAAGAACAGCCTCAGCGAAAGGCTTCTTGAAGGGAAAGATGTAACTCTGTGAGATGAATTCACAGAACACAGAGCAGTTTCTCAGAAAGCTTCTTTCCAGTTTTGAACGGAAGATATTTCCTTTTTCACCATAGCCCTCTATGGGCTTCCAAATATCCCTTTGCCAATTCCACAAGAACAGCCTTAGCGAAAGGCTTCTTGAAGGGAAAGATGTAACTCTGTGAGATGAATTAACAGAACACAGAGCAGTTTCTCAGAAAGCTTCTTTCCAGTTTTGAATGGAAGATATTTCCTTTTTCACCATTGCCTTCTATGGGCTTCCAAATATCCCTTTGCCAATTCCACAAGAACAGCCTTAGCGAAAGGCTTCTTGAAGGGAAAGATGTAACTCTGTGAGATGAATTCACAGAACACAGAGCAGTTTCTCAGAAACCTTCTTTCCAGTTTTGAACGGAAGATATTTCCTTTTTCACCATAGCCCTCTATGGGCTTCCAAATATCCCTTTGCCAATTCCACAAGTACAGCCTTAGCGAAAGGCTTCTTGAACGGAAAGATGTAACTCTGTGAGATGAATTAACAGAACACAGAGCAGTTTCTCAGAAAGCTTCTTTCCAGTTTTGAACGGAAGATATTTCCTTTTTCACCCTAGCCCTCTATGGGCTTCCAAATAATGCTTTGCCAATTCCACAAGAACAGCCTTAGCGAAAGGCTTCTTGAAGGGAAAGCTGTAACTCTGTGAGATGAATTCACAGAACACAGAGCAGTTTCTCAGAAAGCTTCTTTCCAGTTTTGAACGGAAGATATTTCCTGTTTCACCATAGCCGTCTATGGGCTTCCAAATATCCCTTTGCCAATTCCACAAGAACAGCCTTAGCGAAAGGCTTCTTGAAGGGAAAGATGTAACTCTGTGAGATGAAATCACTGAACACAGAGCAGTTTCTCAGAAAGCTTCTTTCCAGTTTTGAACGGAAGATATTTCCTTTTTCACCATAGCCCTCTATGGGCTTCCAAATATCGCTTTGCCAATTCCGCAAGAACAGCCTTAGCGAAAGGCTTCTTGAAGGGAAAGATGTAACTCTGTGAGATGAATTCACAGAACACAGAGCAGTTTCTCAGAAAGCTTCTTTCCAGTTTTGAACGGAAGATATTTCCTTTTTCACCATAGCCCTCTATGGGCTTCCAAATATCGCTTTGCCAATTACACAAGAACAGCCTTAGCGAAACGCTTCTTGAAGGGAAAGATGTAACTCTGTGAGATGAATTCACAGAACACAGAGAAGTTTCTCAGAAAGCTTCTTTCCAGTTTTGAACGGAAGATATTTCCTTTTTCACCATAGCCCTCTACGTGCTTCCAAATATCGCTTTGCCAATTCCACAAGAACAGCCTTAGCGAAAGGCTTCTTGAAGGGAAAGATGTAACTCTGTGAAATGAATTCACAGAACACAGAGCAGTTTCTCAGAAAGCTTCTTTCCAGTTTTGAACGGAAGATATTTCCTTTTTCACCATAGGCCTCTATGGGCTTCCAAATATCCGTTTGCCAATTCCACAAGACCAGCCTTAGCGAAAGGCTTCTTGAAGGGAAAGATGTAAGTCTGTGAGATGAATTCACAGAACACAGAGCAGTTTCTCAGAAAGCTTCTTTCCAGTTTTGAACGGAAGATATTTCCTTTTTCACCATAGCCCTCTATGGGCTTCCAAATATCGCTTTGCCATTTCCGCAAGAACAGCCTTAGTGAAAGGCTTCTTGAAGGGAAAGATGTAACTCTGTGAGGTGAATTAACAGAACACAGAGCAGTTTCTCAGAAAGCTTCTTTCCAATTTTGAACGGAAGATATTTCCTTTTTCACCATAGCCCTCTATGGGCTTCCAAATATCCCTTTGCCAATTCCACAAGAACAGCCTTAGCGAAAGGCTTCTTTAAGGGAAAGATGTAACTCTGTGAGATGATTTCACAGAACACAGAGCAGTTTCTCAGAAATCTTCTTTCCAGTTTTGAACGGAAGATATTTCCTTTTTCACCATAGGACTCTATGGGCTTCCAAATATCCCTTTGCCAATTCCACAAGAACAGCCTTAGCGAAAGGCTTCTTGAAGGGAAAGATGTAACTCTGTGAGATGAATTCACAGAACACAGAGCAGTTTCTCAGAAAGCTTCTTTCCAGTTTTGAACGAAAGATATTTCCTTTTTCACCGTAGCCGTCTATGGGCTTCTAAATATCCGTTTGCCAATTCCACAAGAACAGCCTTAGTGAAAGGCTTCTTGAAGGGAAAGATGTAACTCTGTGAGATGAATTAACAGAACACAGAGCAGTTTCTCAGAAAGCTTCTTTCCACTTTTGAACGGAAGATATTTCCTTTTTCACCATAGCCCTCTATGGGCTTCCAAATATCCCTTTGCCAATTCCACAAGAACAGCCTTAGCGAAAGGCTTCTTGAAGGGAAAGATGTAACTCTGTGAGATGAATTCACTGAACACAGAGCAGTTTCTCAGAAAGCTTCTTTCCAGTTTTGAACGGAAGATATTTCCTTTTTCACCTTAGCCCTCTATGGGCTTCCAAATATCCCTTTGCCAATTCCACAAGAATAGCCTTAGCGAAAGGCTTCTTGAAGGGAAAGCTGTAACTCTGTGAGATGAATTCACAGAACACAGAGCAGTTTCTCAGAAAGCTTCTTTCCAGTTTTGAACGGAAGATATTTCCTTTTTCACCATAGCCGTCTATGGGCTTCCAAATATCCGTTTGCCAATTCCACAAGAACAGCCTTAGCGAAAGGCTTCTTGAAGGGAAAGATGTAACTCTGTGAGATGAATTAACAGAACACAGAGCAGTTTCTCAGAAAGCTTCTTTCCAGTTTTGAACGGAAGACATTTCCTTTTTCACCATAGCCCTCTATGGGCTTCCAAATATCCCTTTGCCAATTCCAGAAGAACAGCCTTAGCGAAAGGCTTCTTGAAGGGAAAGATGTAACTCTGTGAGATGAATTCACAGAACACAGAGCAGTTTCTCAGAAAGCTTCTTTCCAGTTTTGAACGGAAGATATTTCCTTTTTCACCATAGCCGTCTATGGGCTTGCAAATATCCCTTTGCCAATTCCACAAGAGCAGCCTTAGCGAAAGGCTTCTTGAAGGGAAAGATGTAACTCTGTGAGATGAATTCACAGAACACAGAGCAGTTTCTCAGAAAGCTTCTTTCCAGTTTTGAACGGAAGATATTTCCTTTTTCACCATAGGCCTCTATGGGCTTCCAAATATCCCTTTGCAATTCCACAAGAACAGCCTTAGCGAAAGGCTTCTTGAAGGGAAAGATGTAACTCTGTGAGATGAATTCACAGAACACAGAGCAGTTTCTCAGAAAGCTTCTTTCCAGTTTTGAACGGAAGATATTTCCTTTTTCACCATAGGCCTCTATGGGCTTCCAAATATCCCTTTGCCATTTCCACAAGAACAGCCTCAGCGAAAGGCTTCTTGAAGGGAAAGATGTAACTCTGTGAGATGAATTCACAGAACACAGAGCAGTTTCTCAGAAAGCTTCTTTCCAGTTTTGAACGGAAGATATTTCCTTTTTCACCGTAGCCCTCTATGGGCTTCCAAATATCCCTTTGCCAATTCCACAAGAACAGCCTTAGCGAAAGGCTTCTTGAAGGGAAAGATGTAACTCTGTGAGATGAATTAACAGAACACAGAGCAGTTTCTCAGAAAGCTTCTTTCCAGTTTTGAATGGAAGATATTTCCTTTTCCACCATTGCCCTCTATGGGCTTCCAAATATCCCTTTGCCAATTCCACAAGAACAGCCTTAGCGAAAGGCTTCTTGAAGGGAAAGATGTAACTCTGTGAGATGAATTAACAGAACACAGAGCAGTTTCTCAGAAAGCTTCTTTCCAGTTTTGAACGGAAGATATTTCCTTTTTCACCATAGCCCTCTATGGGCTTCCAAATATCCCTTTGCCAATTCCACAAGAACAGCCTTAGCGAAAGGCTTCTTGAAGGGAAAGATGTAACTCTGTGAGATGAATTCACAGAACACAGAGCAGTTCCTCAGAAACCTTCTTTCCAGTTTTGAACGGAAGATATTTCCTTTTTCACCATAGCCCTCTATGGGCTTCCAAATATCCCTTTGCCAATTCCACAAGTACAGCCTTAGCGAAAGGCTTCTTGAACGGAAAGATGTAACTCTGTGAGATGAATTAACAGAACACAGAGCAGTTTCTCAGAAAGCTTCTTTCCAGTTTTGAACGGAAGATATTTCCTTTTTCACCCTAGCCCTCTATGGGCTTCCAAATAATGCTTTGCCAATTCCACAAGAACAGCCTTAGCGAAAGGCTTCTTGAAGTTAAAGATGTAACTCTGTGAGATGAATTAACAGAACGCAGAGCAGTTTCTCAGAAAGCTTCTTTCCAGTTTTGAACGGAAGATATTTCCTGTTTCACCATAGCCGTCTATGCGCTTCCAAATATCCCTTTGCCAATTCCACAAGAACAGCCTTAGCGAAAGACTTCTTGAAGGGAAAGATGTAACTCTGTGAGATGAATTCACTGAACACAGAGTAGTTTCTCAGAAAGCTTCTTTCCAATTTTGAACGGAAGATATTTCCTTTTTCACCATAGCCCTCTATGGGCTTCCAAATATCGCTTTGCCAATTCCGCAAGAACAGCCTTAGCGAAAGGCTTCTTGAAGGGAAAGATGTAACTCTGTGAGATGAATTCACAGAACACAGAGCAGTTTCTCAGAAAGCTTCTTTCCAGTTTTGAACGGAAGATATTTCCTTTTTCACCATAGCCCTCTATGGGCTTCCAAATATCGCTTTGCCAATTACACAAGAACAGCCTTAGCGAAACGCTTCTTGAAGGGAAAGATGTAACTCTGTGAGATGAATTCACAGAACACAGAGAAGTTTCTCAGAAAGCTTCTTTCCAGTTTTGAACGGAAGATATTTCCTTTTTCACCATAGCCCTCTACGTGCTTCCAAATATCGCTTTGCCAATTCCACAAGAACAGCCTTAGCGAAAGGCTTCTTGAAGGGAAAGATGTAACTCTTTGAGATGAATTCACAGAACACAGAGCAGTTTCTCAGAAAGCTTCTTTCCAGTTTTGAACGGAAGATATTTCCTTTTTCACCATAGCCCTCTATGGGCTTCCAAATATCCCTTTGCCAATTCCACAAGAACAGCCTTAGCGAAAGACTTCTTCAAGGGAAAGATGTAACTCTGTGAGATGAATTAACAGAACAGAGAGCAGTTTCTCAGAAAGCTTCTTTCCAGTTTTGAACGGAAGATATTTCCTTTTTCACCTTAGGCCTCTACGGGCTTCCAAATATCCCTTTGCCAATTCCACAAGAACAGCGTTAGCGAAAGGCTTCTTGAAGGGAAAGATGTAACTGTGTGAGATGAATTAACAGAACACAGAGCAGTTTCTCAGAAAGCTTCTTTTCAGTTTTGAACGGAAGATATTTCCTTTTTCACCATAGCCGTCTATGGGCTTCCAAATATCCCTTTGCCATTTCCACAAGAACAGCCTTAGCGAAAGGCTTCTTGAAGGGAAAGATGTAACTCAGTGAGATGAATTAACAGAACACAGAGCAGTTTCTCAGAAAGCTTCTTTCCAGTTTTGAAAGGAAGATATTTCCTTTTTCACCATAGGCCTCTATGGGCTTCCAAATATCGCTTTGCCAATTCCACAAGAACAACCTTAGCGAAAGGCTTCTTCAAGGGAAAGATGTAACTCTATGAGATGAATTCACAGTACACAGAGCAGTTTCTTAGAAAGCTTCTTTCCAGTTTTGAACGGAAGATATTTCCTTTTTCACCATAGCCCTCTATGGGTTTCCAAATATCGCTTTGCCAATTCCACAAGAACAGTCTTAGCGAAAGGCTTCTTGAAGGGAAAGATGTAACTCTGTGAGATGAATTCACAGAACACAGAGCAGTTTCTCAGAAAGCTTCTTTCCAGTTTTGAACGGAAGATATTTCCTTTTTCACCATAGCCGTCTAGGGGCTTCCAAATATCCCTTTGCCAATTCCTCAAGAACAGCCTTAGCGAAAGGCTTCTTGAAGGGAAAGATGTAACTCTGTGAGATGAATTAACAGAACACAGAGCAGTTTCTCAGAAAGCTTCTTTCCAGTTTTGAACGGAAGATATTTCCTTTTTCACGATAGCCGTCTATGGTCTTCCAAATATCCCTTTGCCAATTCCTCAAGAACAGCCTTAGCGAAAGGCTTCTTGAAGGGAAAGATGTAACTCTGTGAGATGAATTAACAGAAGACAGAGCAGTTTCTCAGAAAGCTTCTTTCCAGTTTTGAACGGAAGATATTTCCGTTTGCACCATAGCCCTCTATGGGCTTCCAAATATCCCTTTGCCAATTCCACAAGAACAGCCTTAGCGAAAGGCTTCTTGAAGGGAAAGATGTAACTCTGTGAGATGAATTCACAGAACACAGAGCAGTTTCTCAGAAAGCTTCTTTCCAGTTTTGAACGGAAGATATTTCCTTTTTCACCATAGCCCTCTACGGGCTTCCAAATATCGCTTTGCCAATTCCACAAGAACAGCCTTAGCGAAAGGCTTCTTGAAGGGAAAGATGTAACTCTGTGAGATGAATTAACAGAACACAGAGCAGTTTCTCAGAAAGCTTCTTTCCAGTTTTGAACGGAAGATATTTCCTTTTTCACCATAGCCCTCTGTGGGCTTCCAAATATCCCTTTGCCAATTCCACAAGAACAGCCTTAGCGAAAGGCTTCTTGAAGGGAAAGATGTAACTCTGTGAGATGAATTCAGAGAACACAGAGCAGTTTCTCAGAAAGCTTCTTTCCAGTTTTGAACGGAAGATATTTCCTTTTTCACCATAGGCCTCTATGGGCTTCCAAATATCCCTTTGCCAATTCCACAAGAACAGCCTTAGCGAAAGGCTTCTTGAAGGGAAAGATGTAACTCTGTGAGATGAATTCACAGAACACAGAGCAGTTTCTCAGAAAGCTTCTTTCCAGTTTTGAATGGAATATATTTCCTTTTTCACCATAGCCGTCTATGGGCTTCCAAATATCCCTTTGCCAATTCCACAAGAACAGCCTTAGCCAAAGGCTTCTTGAAGGGAAAGATGTAACTCTGTGAGATGAATTAACAGAACACAGAGCAGTTTCTCAGAAAGCTTCTTTCCACTTTTGAACGGAAGATATTTCCTTTTTCACCATAGCCCTCTATGGGTTTCCAAAAATCGCTTTGCCAATTCCACAAGAACAGCCTTAGCGAAAGGCTTCTTGAAGGGAAAGATGTAACTGTGTGAGATGAATTCACAGAACACAGAGCAGTTTCTCAGAAAGCTTCTTTCCAGTTTTGAAAGGAAGATATTTCCTTTTTCTCCATAGGCCTCTATGGGCTTCCAAATATCCCTTTGCCAATTCCACAAGAACAGCCTTAGCGAAAGGCTTCTTGAAGGGAAAGATGTAACTCTGTGAGATGAATTCATAGAACACAGAGCAGTTTCTCAGAAAGCTTCTTTCCAGTTTTGAACGGAAGATATTTCCTTTTTCAACATAGCCGTCTATGGGCTTCCAAATATCCCTTTGCCAATTCCACAAGAACAGCCTTAGCGAAAGTCTTCTTGAAGGGAAAGATGTAACTCTGTGAGATGAATTCACAGAACACAGAGCAGTTTCTCAGAAAACTTCTTTCCAGTTTTGAACGGAAGATATTTCCTTTTTCACCATAGCCCTCTACGGGCTTCCAAATATCGCTTTGCCAATTCCACAAGAACTGCCCTTAGCGAAAGGCTTCTTGAAGGGAAAGATGTAACTCTGTGAGATGAATTCACAGAACACAGAGCAGTTTCTCAGAAAGCTTCTTTCCACTTTTGAACGGAAGATATTTCCTTTTTCACCATAGCCCTCTATGGGCTTCCAAATATCCCTTTCTCAATTCCACAAGAACAGCCTTAGCGAAAGGCTTCTTGAAGGGAAAGATGTAACTCTGTGAGATGAATTCAGAGAACACAGAGCAGTTTCTCAGAAAGCTTCATTCCAATTTTGAACGGAAGATATTTCCTTTTTCACCATAGGGCTCTATGGGCTTCCAAATATCCCTTTGCCAATTCCACAAGAACAGCCTTAGCGAAAAGCTTCCTGAAGGGAAAGATGTAACTCTGTGAGATGAATAAACAGAACACAGAGCAGTTTCTCAGAAAGCTTCTTTCCAGTTTTGAACGGAAGATATTACCTTTTTCACCATAGCCCTCTATGGGCTTCCAAATATCGCTTTGCTAATTCCACAAGAACAGCCTTAGCAAAAGGCTTCTTGAAGGGAAAGATGTAACTCTGTGAGATGAATTCACAGAACACAGAGCAGTTTCTCAGAAAGCTTCTTTCCAGTTTTGAACGGAAGATATTTCCTTTTTCACCATAGCCCTCTATGTGTTTCCAAATATCGCTTTGCCAATTCCACAGGAACAGCCTTAGCGAAAGGCTTCTTGAAGGGAAAGATGTAACTCTGTGAGATGAATTCACAGAACACAGAGCAGTTTCTCAGAAAGCTTCTTTCCAGTTTTGAACGGAAGATATTTCCTTTTTCACCATAGCCGTCTATGGGCTTCCAAATATCCCTTTGCCAATTCCTCAAGAACAGCCTTAGCGAAAGGCTTCTTGAAGGGAAAGATGTAACTCTGTGATATGAATTAACAGAACACAGAGCAGTTTCTCAGAAAGCTTCTTTCCAGTTTTGAACGGAAGATATTTCCTTTTTCACCATAGCCCTCTATGGGCTTCCAAATAATGCTTTGCCAATTCCACAAGAACAGCCTTAGCGAAAGGCTTCTTGAAGTTAAAGATGTAACTCTGTGAGATGAATTAACAGAACACAGAGCAGTTTCTCAGAAAGCTTCTTTCCAGTTTTGAACGGAAGATATTTCCTGTTTCACCATAGCCGTCTATGGGCTTCCAAATATCCCTTTGCCAATTCCACAAGAACAGCCTTAGCGAAAGGCTTCTTGAAGGGAAAGATGTAACTCTGTGAGATGAATTCATAGAACCCAGAGCAGTTTCTCAGAAAGCTTCTTTCCAGTTCTGAACGGAAGACATTTCCTTTTTAACCATACCCGTCTACGGGCTTCCAAATATCCCTTTGCCAATTCCAAAAGAACAGCCTTAGCGAAAGGCTTCTTGAAGGGAAAGATGTAACTCTGTGAGATGAATTCATAGAACCCAGAGCAGTTTCTCAGAAAGCTTCTTTCCAGTTTTGAACGGAAGATATTTCCTTTTTCACCATAGCCGTCTATTGGCTTCCAAATATCCGTTTGCCAATTCCACAAGAACAGCCTTAGCGAAAGGCTTCTTGAAGGGAAAGATGTAACTCTGTGAGATGAATTTACAGAACACAGAGCAGTTTCTCAGAAAGCTTCTTTCCAGTTTTGAACGGAAGACATTTCCTTTTTCACCATAGGCCTCTATGGGCTTCCAAATATTGCTTTGCCAATTCCGCAAGAACAGCCTTAGCGAAAGGCTTCTTGAAGGGAAAGATGTAACTCTGTCAGGTGAATTAACAGAACATAGAGCAGTTTCTCAGAAAGCTTCTTTCCAGTTTTGAACGGAAGATATTTCCTTTTTCACCATAGCCCTCTATGGGCTTCCAAATATCCCTTTGCCAATTCCACAAGAACAGCCTTAGCGAAAGGCTTCTTGAAGGGAAAGATGTAACTCTGTGAGATGAATTCACAGAACACAGAGCAGTTTCTCAGAAAGCTTCTTTCCAGTTTTGAACGGAATATATTTCCTTTTTCACCATAGCCCTCTAGGGGCTTCCAAATATCCCTTTGCCAATTCCACAAGAACAGCCTTAGCGAAAGGCTTCTTGAAGGGAAAGATGTAACTCTGTGAGATGAATTCACAGAACACAGAGCAGTTTCTCAGAAAGCTTCCTTCCAGTTTTGAACGGAAGATATTTCCTTTCTCACCATAGCCCTCTACGGGCTTCCAAATATCGCTTTGCCAATTCCACAAGAACAGCCTTAGCGAAAGGCTTCTTGAAGGGAAAGATGTAACTCTGTGAGATGAATTCACAGAACACAGAGCAGTTTCTCAGAAAGCTGCTTTCCAGTTTTGAACGGAAGATATTTCCTTTTTCACCATAGCCGTCTATGGGCTTCCAAATATCCCTTTGCCAATTCCACAAGAACAGCCTTAGCGAAAGGCTTCTTGAAGGGATAGATGTAACTCTGTGAGATGAATTAAGAGAACACAGAGCAGTTTCTCAGAAAGCTTCTTTCCAGTTTTGAACGGAAGATATTTCCTTTTTCACCATAGGCCTCTATGGGCTTCCAAATATCCCTTTGTCAATTCCACAAGAACAGCCTTAGCGAAAGGCTTCTTGAAGGGAAAGAAGTAACTCTGTGAGATGAATTCACAGAACACAGAGCAGTTTCTCAGAAAGCTGCTTTCCAGTTTTGAACGGAAGATATTTCCTTTTTCACCATAGCCGTCTATGGGCTTCCAAATATCCCTTTGCCAATTCCACAAGAACAGCCTTAGGGAAAGGCTTCTTGAAGGGAAAGATGAAACTCTGTGAGATGAATTAACAGAACACAGAGCAGTTTCTCAGAAAGCTTCTTTCCAGTTTTGAACGGAAGATATTTCCTTTTTCACCATAGCCCTCTATGGGCTTCCAAATATCGCTTTGCCAATTCCCCAAGAACAGCCTTAGCAAAGGCTTCTTGAAGGGAAAGATGTAACTCTGTGAGATGAATTCACAGAACACAGAGCAGTTTCTCAGAAAGCTTCTTTCCAGTTTTGAACGGAAGATATTTCCTTTTTCACCATAGCCCTCTAGTGTTTCAAAATATCGCTTTGCCAATTCCACAAGAACAGCCTTAGCGAAAGGCTTCTTGAAGGGAAAGATGTAACTCTGTGAGATGAATTCACAGAACACAGAGCAGTTTCTCAGAAAGCTTCTTTCCACTTTTGAACGGAAGATATTTCCTTTTTCACCATAGCCGTCTATGGGCTTCCAAATATCCCTTTGCCAATTCCTCAAGAACAGCCTTAGCGAAAGGCTTCTTGAAGGGAAAGATGTAACTCTGTGAGATGAATTCACAGAACACAGAGCAGTTTCTCAGAAAGCTTCTTTCCACTTTTGAACGGAAGATATTTCCTTTTTCACCATAGCCCTCTATGGGCTTCCAAATATCCCTTTGCCAATTCCACAAGAACAGCCTTAGCGAAAGGCTTCTTGAAGGGAAAGATGTAACTCTGTGAGATGAATTAACAGAACACAGAGCAGTTTCTCAGAAAGCTTCTTTCCAGTTTTGAACGGAAGATATTTCCTTTTTCACCATAGCCCTCTATGGGCTTCCAAATAATGCTTTGCCAATTCCACAAGAACAGCCTTAGCGAAAGGCTTCTTGAAGTTAAAGATGTAACTCTGTGAGATGAATTAACAGAACACAGAGCAGTTTCTCAGAAAGCTTCTTTCCAGTTTTGAACGGAAGATATTTCCTGTTTCACCATAGCCGTCTATGGGCTTCCAAATATCCCTTTGCCAATTCCACAAGAACAGCCTTAGCGAAAGGCTTCTTGAAGGGAAAGATGTAACTCTGTGAGATGAATTCACTGAACACAGAGCAGTTTCTCAGAAAGCTTCTTTCCAGTTTTGAACGGAAGATATTTCCTTTTTCACCATAGCCCTCTATGGGCTTCGAAATATCGCTTTGCCAATTCCGCAAGAACAGCCTTAGCGAAAGGCTTCTTGAAGGGAAAGATGTAACTCTGTGAGATGAATTCACAGAACACAGAGCAGTTTCTCAGAAAGCTTCTTTCCAGTTTTGAACGGAAGATATTTCCTTTTTCACCATAACCCTCTATGGGCTTCCAAATATCCCTTTGCCAATTCCACAAGAACAGCCTTAGCGAAATTCTTCTTGAAGGGAAAGATGTAACTCTGTGAGATGAATTCACAGAACACAGAGCAGTTTCTCAGAAAGCTTCTTTCCAGTTTTGAACAGAAGATATTTCCTTTTTCACCATAGGACTCTATGGGCTTCCAAATATCCCTTTGCCAATTCCACAAGAACAGCCTTAGCGAAAGGCTTCTTGAAGGGAAAGCTGTAACTCTGTGAGATGAATTCACAGAACACAGAGCAGTTTCTCAGAAAGCTTCTTTCCAGTTTTGAACGGAAGATATTTCCTTTTTCACCATAGCCGTCTATGGGCTTCCAAATATCAGTTTGCCAATTCCACAAGAACAGCCTTAGCGAAAGGCTTCTTGAAGGGAAAGATGTAACTCTGTGAGATGAATTAACAGAACACAGAGCAGTTTCTCAGAAAGCTTCTTTCCAGTTTTGAACGAAAGACATTTCCTTTTTCACCTTAGCCCTCTATGGGCTTCCAAATATCCCTTTGCCAATTCCAGAAGAACAGCCTTAGCGCAAGGCTTCTTGAAGGGAAAGATGTAACTCTGTGAGATGAATTAACAGAACACAGAGCAGTTTCTCAGAAAGCTTCTTTCCAGTTTTGAATGGAAGATATTTCCTTTTTCACCATTGCCCTCTATGGGCTTCCAAATATCCCTTTGCCAATTCCACAAGAACAGCCTTAGCGAAAGGCTTCTTAAAGGGAAAGATGTAACTCTGTGAGATGAATTAACAGAACACAGAGCAGCTTCTCAGAAAGCTTCTTTCCAGTTTTGAACGGAAGATATTTCCTTTTTCACCATAGCCCTCTATGGGCTTCCAAATATCCCTTTGCCAATTCCACAAGAACAGCCTTAGGGAAAGTCTTCTTGAAGGGAAAGATGTAACACTGTGAGATGAATTCACAGAACACAGAGCAGTTTCTCAGAAACATTCTTTCCAGTTTTGAACGGAAGATATTTCCTTTTTCACCATAGCCCTCTATGGGCTTCCAAATATCCCTTTGCCAATTCCACAAGTACAGCCTTAGCGAAAGGCTTCTTGAACGGAAAGATGTAACTCTGTGAGATGAATTAACAGAACACAGAGCAGTTTCTCAGAAAGCTTCTTTCCAGTTTTGAACGGAAGATATTTCCTTTTTCACCATAGCCCTCTATGGGCTTCCAAATAATGCTTTGCCAATTCCACAAGAACAGCCTTAGCGAAAGGCTTCTTGAAGGGAAAGATGTAACTCTGTGAGATGAATTAACAGAACACAGAGCAGTTTCTCAGAAAGCTTCTTTCCAGTTTTGAACGGAAGATATTTCCTGTTTCACCATAGCCGTCTATGGGCTTCCAAATATCCCTTTGCCAATTCCACAAGAACAGCCTTAGCGAAAGGGTTCTTGAAGGGAAAGATGTAACTCTGTGAGATGAATTCACTGAACACAGAGCAGTTTCTCAGAAAGCTTCTTTCCAGTTTTGAACGGAAGATATTTCCTTTTTCACCATAGCCCTCTATGGGCTTCCAAATATCGCTTTGCCAATTCCGCAAGAACAGCCTTAGCGAAAGGCTTCTTGAAGGGAAAGATGTAACTCTGTGAGATGAATTAACAGAACACAGAGCAGTTTCTCAGAAAGCTTCTTTCCAGTTTTGAACGGAAGATATTTCCTTTTTCACCATAGCCCTCTATGGGCTTCCAAATATCGCTTTGCCAATTACACAAGAACAGCCTTAGCGAAACGCTTCTTGAAGGGAAAGATGTAACTCTGTGAGATGAATTCACAGAACACAGAGAAGTTTCTCAGAAAGCTTCTTTCCAGTTTTGAACGGAAGATATTTCCTTTTTCACCATAGCCCTCTACGTGCTTCCAAATATCGCTTTGCCAATTCCACAAGAACAGCCTTAGCGAAAGGCTTCTTGAAGGGAAAGATGTAACTCTGTGAGATGAATTCACAGAACAGAGAGCAGTTTCTCAGAAAGCTTCTTTCCAGTTTTGAACGGAAGATATTTCCTTTTTCACCATAGCCCTCTATGGGCTTCCAAATATCCCTTTGCCAATTCCACAAGAACAGCCTTAGCGAAAAACTTCTTGAAGGGAAAGATGTAACTCTGTGAGATGAATTAACAGAACACAGAGCAGTTTCTCAGAAAGCTTCTTTCCAGTTTTGAACGGAAGATATTTCCTTTTTCACCTTAGGCCTCTACGGGCTTCCAAATATCCCTTTGCCAAATCCACAAGAACAGCGTTAGCGAAAGGCTTCTTGAAGGGAAAGATGTAACTGTGTGAGATGAATTAACAGAACACAGAGCAGTTTCTCAGAAAGCTTCTTTCCAGTTTTGAACGGAAGATATTTCCTTTTTCACCATAGCCGTCTATGGGCTTCCAAATATCCCTTTGCCATTTCCACAAGAACAGCCTTAGCGAAAGGCTTCTTGAAGGGAAAGATGTAACTCTGTGAGATGAATTAACAGAACACAGAGCAGTTTCTCAGAAAGCTTCTTTCCAGTTTTGAAAGGAAGATATTTCCTTTTTCACCATAGGCCTCTATGGGCTTCCAAATATCGCTTTGCCAATTACACAAGAACAACCTTAGCGAAAGGCTTCTTCAAGGGAAAGATGTAACTCTGTGAGATGAATTCACAGAACACAGAGCAGTTTCTTAGAAAGCTTCTTTCCAGTTTTGAACGGAAGATATTTCCTTTTTCACCATAGCCCTCTATGGGTTTCCAAATATCGCTTTGCCAATTCCACAAGAACAATCTTAGCGAAAGGCTTCTTGAAGGGAAAGATGTAACTCTGTGAGATGAATTCACAGAACACAGAGCAGTTTCTCAGAAAGCTTCTTTCCAGTTTTGAGCGGAAGATATTTCCTTTTTCACCATAGCCGTCTAAGGGCTTCCAAATATCCCTTTGCCAATTCCTCAAGAACAGCCTTAGCGAAAGGCTTCTTGAAGGGAAAGATGTAACTCTGTGAGATGAATTCACAGAACACAGAGCAGTTTCTCAGAAAGCTTCTTTCCAGTTTTGAACGGAAGATATTTCCTTTTTCACGATAGCCGTCTATGGGCTTCCAAATATCCCTTTGCCAATTCCTCAAGAACAGCCTTAGCGAAAGGCTTCTTGAAGGGAAAGATGTAACTCTGTGAGATGAATTCACAGAAGACAGAGCAGTTTCTCAGAAAGCTTCTTTCCAGTTTTGAACGGAAGATATTTCCGTTTGCACCATAGCCCTCTATGGGCTTCCAAATATCCCTTTGCCAATTCCACAAGAACAGCCTTAGCGAAAGGCTTCTTGAAGGGAAAGATGTAACTCTGTGAGATGAATTCACAGAACACAGAGCAGTTTCTCAGAAAGCTTCTTTCCAGTTTTGAACGGAAGATATTTCCTTTTTCACCATAGCCTTCTACGGGCTTCCAAATATCGCTTTGCCAATTCCACAAGAACAGCCTTAGCGAAAGGCTTCTTGAAGGGAAAGATGTAACTCTGTGAGATGAATTAACAGAACACAGAGCAGTTTCTCAGAAAGCTTCTTTCCAGTTTTGAACGGAAGATATTTCCTTTTTCACCATAGCCCTCTATGGGCTTCCAAATATCGCTTTGCCAATTACACAAGAACAGCCTTAGCGAAACGCTTCTTGAAGGGAAAGATGTAACTCTGTGAGATGAATTCACAGAACACAGAGCAGTTTCTCAGAAAGCTTCTTTCCAGTTTTGAACGGAAGATATTTCCTTTTTCACCATAGCCCTCTACGTGCTTCCAAATATCGCTTTGCCAATTCCACAAGAACAGCCTTAGCGAAAGGCTTCTTGAAGGGAAAGATGTAACTCTGTGAGATGAATTCACAGAACACAGAGCAGTTTCTCAGAAAGCTTCTTTCCAGTTTTGAAAGGAAGATATTTCCTTTTTCACCATAGGCCTCTATGGGCTTCCAAATATCGCTTTGCCAATTACACAAGAACAACCTTAGCGAAAGGCTTCTTCAAGGGAAAGATGTAACTCTGTGAGATGAATTCACAGAACACAGAGCAGTTTCTTAGAAAGCTTCTTTCCAGTTTTGAACGGAAGATATTTCCTTTTTCACCATAGCCCTCTATGGGTTTCCAAATATCGCTTTGCCAATTCCACAAGAACAATCTTAGCGAAAGGCTTCTTGAAGGGAAAGATGTAACTCTGTGAGATGAATTCACAGAACACAGAGCAGTTTCTCAGAAAGCTTCTTTCCAGTTTTGAGCGGAAGATATTTCCTTTTTCACCATAGCCGTCTAAGGGCTTCCAAATATCCCTTTGCCAATTCCTCAAGAACAGCCTTAGCGAAAGGCTTCTTGAAGGGAAAGATGTAACTCTGTGAGATGAATTCACAGAACACAGAGCAGTTTCTCAGAAAGCTTCTTTCCAGTTTTGAACGGAAGATATTTCCTTTTTCACGATAGCCGTCTATGGGCTTCCAAATATCCCTCTGCCAATTCCTCAAGAACAGCCTTAGCGAAAGGCTTCTTGAAGGGAAAGATGTAACTCTGTGAGATGAATTCACAGAAGACAGAGCAGTTTCTCAGAAAGCTTCTTTCCAGTTTTGAACGGAAGATATTTCCGTTTGCACCATAGCCCTCTATGGGCTTCCAAATATCCCTTTGCCAATTCCACAAGAACAGCCTTAGCGAAAGGCTTCTTGAAGGGAAAGATGTAACTCTGTGAGATGAATTCACAGAACACAGAGCAGTTTCTCAGAAAGCTTCTTTCCAGTTTTGAACGGAAGATATTTCCTTTTTCACCATAGCCCTCTACGGGCTTCCAAATATCGCTTTGCCAATTCCACAAGAACAGCCTTAGCGAAAGGCTTCTTGAAGGGAAAGATGTAACTCTGTGAGATGAATTAACAGAACACAGAGCAGTTTCTCAGAAAGCTTCTTTCCAGTTTTGAACGGAAGATATTTCCTTTTTCACCATAGCCCTCTATGGGCTTCCAAATATCCCTTTGCCAATTCCACAAGAACAGCCTTAGGGAAAGTCTTCTTGAAGGGAAAGATGTAACTCTGTGAGATGAATTCACAGAACACAGAGCAGTTTCTCAGAAACATTCTTTCCAGTTTTGAACGGAAGATATTTCCTTTTTCACCATAGCCCTCTATGGGCTTCCAAATAATGCTTTGCCAATTCCACAAGAACAGCCTTAGCGAAAGGCTTCTTGAAGGGAAAGATGTAACTCTGTGAGATGAATTAACAGAACACAGAGCAGTTTCTCAGAAAGCTTCTTTCCAGTTTTGAACGGAAGATATTTCCTGTTTCACCATAGCCGTCTATGGGCTTCCAAATATCCCTTTGCCAATTCCACAAGAACAGCCTTAGCGAAAGGCTTCTTGAAGGGAAAGATGTAACTCTGTGAGATGAATTCACTGAACACAGAGCAGTTTCTCAGAAAGCTTCTTTCCAGTTTTGAACGGAAGATATTTCCTTTTTCACCATAGCCCTCTATGGGCTTCCAAATATCGCTTTGCCAATTCCGCAAGAACAGCCTTAGCGAAAGGCTTCTTGAAGGGAAAGATGTAACTCTGTGAGATGAATTCACAGAACACAGAGCAGTTTCTCAGAAAGCTTCTTTACAGTTTTGAACGGAAGATATTTCCTTTTTCACCATAGCCCTCTATGGGCTTCCAAATATCGCTTTGCCAATTCCACAAGAACAGCCTTAGCGAAACGCTTCTTGAAGGGAAAGATGTAACTCTGTGAGATGAATTCACAGAACACAGAGAAGTTTCTCAGAAAGCTTCTTTCCAGTTTTGAACGGAAGATATTTCCTTTTTCACCATAGCCCTCTACGTGCTTCCAAATATCGCTTTGCCAATTCCACAAGAACAGCCTTAGCGAAAGGCTTCTTGAAGGGAAAGATGTAACTCTGTGAGGTGAATTCACAGAACAGAGAGCAGTTTCTCAGAAAGCTTCTTTCCAGTTTTGAACGGAAGATATTTCCTTTTTCACCATAGCCCTCTATGGGCTTCCAAATATCCCTTTGCCAATTCCACAAGAACAGCCTTAGCGAAAAACTTCTTCAAGGGAAAGATGTAACTCTGTGAGATGAATTAACAGAACACAGAGCAGTTTCTCAGAAAGCTTCTTTCCAGTTTTGAACGGAAGATATTTCCTGTTTAACCATAGCCGTCTATTGGCTTCCAAATATCCCTTTGCCAATTCCACAAGAACAGCCTTAGCGAAAGGCTTCTTGAAGGGAAAGATGTAACTCTGTGAGATGAATTCACTGAACACAGAGCAGTTTCTCAGAAAGCTTCTTTCCAGTTTTGAACGGAAGATATTTCCTTTTTCACCATAGCCCTCTATGGGCTTCCAAATATCGCTTTGCCAATTCCGCAAGAACAGCCTTAGCGAAAGGCTTCTTGAAGGGAAAGATGTAACTCTGTGAGATGAATTCACAGAACACACAGCAGTTTCTCAGAAAGCTTCTTTCCAGTTTTGAACGGAAGATATTTCCTTTTTCACTATAACCCTCTATGGGCTTCCAAATATCCCTTTGCCAATTCCACAAGAACAGCCTTAGCGAAATTCTTCTTGAAGGGAAAGATGTAACTCTGTGAGATGAATTCACAGAACACAGAGCAGTTTCTCAGAAAGCTTCTCTCCAGTTTTGAACAGAAGATATTTCCTTTTTCACCATAGGACTCTATGGGCTTCCAAATATCCCTTTGCCAATTCCACAAGAACAGCCTTAGCGAAAGGCTTCTTGAAGGGAAAGCTGTAACTCTGTGAGATGAATTCACAGAACACAGAGCAGTTTCTCAGAAAGCTTCTTTCCAGTTTTGAACGGAAGATATTTCCTTTTTCACCATAGCCGTCTATGGGCTTCCAAATATCCGTTTGCCAATTCCACAAGAACAGCCTTAGCGAAAGGCTTCTTGAAGGGAAAGATGTAACTCTATGAGATGAATTAACAGAACACAGAGCAGTTTCTCAGAAAGCTTCTTTCCAGTTTTGAACGGAAGATATTTCCTTTTTCACCATAGCCGTCTATGGGCTTCCAAATATCCGTTTGCCAATTCCACAAGAACAGCCTTAGCGAAAGGCTTCTTGAAGGGAAAGATGTAACTCTGTGAGATGAATTCACAGAACACAGAGCAGTTTCTCAGAAAGCTTCTTTCCAGTTTTGAACGGAAGATATTTCCTTTTTCACCATAGCCGTCTATGGGCTTGCAAATATCCCTTTGCCAATTCCACAAGAGCAGCCTTAGCGAAAGGCTTCTTGAAGGGAAAGATGTAACTCTGTGAGATGAATTCACAGAACACAGAGCAGTTTCTCAGAAAGCTTCTTTCCAGTTTTGAACGGAAGATATTTCCTTTTTCACCATAGGCCTCTATGGGCTTCCAAATATCCCTTTGCCAATTCCACAAGAACAGCCTTAGCGAAAGGCTTCTTGAAGGGAAAGATGTAACTCTGTGAGATGAATTCACAGAACACAGAGCAGTTTCTCAGAAAGCTTCTTTCCAGTTTTGAACGGAAGATATTTCCTTTTTCACCATAGGCCTCTAAGGGCTTCCAAATATCCCTTTGCCATTTCCACAAGAACAGCCTCAGCGAAAGGCTTCTTGAAGGGAAAGATGTAACTCTGTGAGATGAATTCACAGAACACAGAGCAGTTTCTCAGAAAGCTTCTTTCCAGTTTTGAACGGAAGATATTTCCTTTTTCACCATAGCCCTCTATGGGTTTCCAAATATCCCTTTGCCAATTCCACAAGAACAGCCTTAGCGAAAGGCTTCTTGAAGGGAAAGATGTAACTCTGTGAGATGAATTAACAGAACACAGAGCAGTTTCTCAGAAAGCTTCTTTCCAGTTTTGAATGGAAGATGTTTCCTTTTTCACCATTGCCCTCTATGGGCTTCCAAATATCCCTTTGCCAATTCCACAAGAACAGCCTTAGCGAAAGGCTTCTTGAAGGGAAAGATGTAACTCTGTGAGATGAATTAACAGAACACAGAGCAGTTTCTCAGAAAGCTTCTTTCCAGTTTTGAACGGAAGATATTTCCTTTTTCACCATAGCCCTCTATGGGCTTCCAAATATCCCTTTGCCAATTCCACAAGAACAGCCTTAGCGAAAGGCTTCTTGAAGGGAAAGATGTAACTCTGTGAGATGAATTCACAGAACACAGAGCAGTTTCTCAGAAACATTCTTTCCAGTTTTGAACGGAAGATATTTCCTTTTTCACCATAGCCCTCTATGGGCTTCCAAATATCCCTTTCCAATTCCACAAGTACAGCCTTAGCGAAAGGCTTCTTGAACGGAAAGATGTAACTCTGTGAGATGAATTAACAGAACACAGAGCAGTTTCTCAGAAAGCTTCTTTCCAGTTTTGAACGGAAGATATTTCCTTTTTCACCATAGCCCTCTATGGGCTTCCAAATAATGCTTTGCCAATTCCACAAGAGCAGCCTTAGCGAAAGGCTTCTTGAAGGGAAAGATGTAACTCTGTGAGATGAATTAACAGAACACAGAGCAGTTTCTCAGAAAGCTTCTTTCCAGTTTTGAACGGAAGATATTTCCTGTTTCACCATAGCCGTCTATGGGCTTCCAAATATCCCTTTGCCAATTCCACAAGAACAGCCTTAGCGAAAGGCTTCTTGAAGGGAAAGATGTAACTCTGTGAGATGAATTCACTGAACACAGAGCAGTTTCTCAGAAAGCTTCTTTCCAGTTTTGAACGGAAGATATTTCCTTTTTCACCATAGCCCTCTATGGGCTTCCAAATATCGCTTTGCCAATTCCGCAAGAACAGCCTTAGCGAAAGGCTTCTTGAAGGGAAAGATGTAACTCTGTGAGATGAATTCACAGAACACAGAGCAGTTTCTCAGAAAGCTTCTTTCCAGTTTTGAACGGAAGATATTTCCTTTTTCACCATAGCCCTCTATGGGCTTCCAAATATCGCTTTGCCAATTACACAAGAACAGCCTTAGCGAAACGCTTCTTGAAGGGAAAGATGTAACTCTGTGAGATGAATTCACAGAACACAGAGAAGTTTCTCAGAAAGCTTCTTTCCAGTTGTGAACGGAAGATATTTCCTTTTTCACCATTGCCCTCTACGTGCTTCCAAATATCGCTTTGCCAATTCCACAAGAACAGCCTTAGCGAAAGGCTTCTTGAAGGGAAAGATGTAACTCTGTGAGATGAATTCACAGAACACAGAGCAGTTTCTCAGAAAGCTTCTTTCCAGTTTTGAACGGAAGATATTTCCTTTTTCACCATAGCCCTCTATGGGCTTCCAAATATCCCTTTGCCAATTCCACAAGAACAGCCTTAGCGAAAGACTTCTTCAAGGGAAAGATGTAACTCTGTGAGATGAATTAACAGAACACAGAGCAGTTTCTCAGAAAGCTTCTTTCCAGTTTTGAACGGAAGATATTTCCTTTTTCACCTTAGGCCTCTACGGGCTTCCAAATATCCCTTTGCCAATTCCACAGGAACAGCGTTAGCGAAAGGCTTCTTGAAGGGAAAGATGTAACTGTGTGAGATGAATTAACAGAACACAGAGCAGTTTCTCAGAAAGCTTCTTTCCAGTTTTGAACGGAAGATATTTCCTTTTTCACCATAGCCGTCTATGGGCTTCCAAATATCCCTTTGCCATTTCCACAAGAACAGCCTTAGCGAAAGGCTTCTTGAAGGGAAAGATGTAACTCTGTGAGATGAATTAACAGAACACAGAGCAGTTTCTCAGAAAGCTTCTTTCCAGTTTTGAAAGGAAGATATTTCCTTTTTCACCATAGGCCTCTATGGGCTTCCTAATATCGCTTTGCCAATTCCACAAGAACAACCTTAGCGAAAGGCTTCTTCAAGGGAAAGATGTAACTCTGTGAGATGAATTCACAGAACACAGAGCAGTTTCTTAGAAAGCTTCTTTCCAGTTTTGAACGGAAGATATTTCCTTTTTCACCATAGCCCTCTATGGGTTTCCAAATATCGCTTTGCCAATTCCACAAGAACAATCTTAGCGAAAGGCTTCTTGAAGGGAAAGATGTAACTCTGTGAGATGAATTCACAGAACACAGAGCAGTTTCTCAGAAAGCTTCTTTCCAGTTTTGAACGGAAGATATTTCCTTTTTCACCATAGCCGTCTATGGGCTTCCAAATATCCCTTTGCCAATTCCTCAAGAACAGCCTTAGCGAAAGGCTTGTTGAAGGGAAAGATGTAACTCTGTGAGATGAATTCACAGAACACAGAGCAGTTTCTCAGAAAGCTTCTTTCCAGTTTTGAACGGAAGATATTTCCTTTTTCACGATAGCCGTCTATGGGCTTCCAAATATCCCTTTGCCAATTCCTCAAGAACAGCCTTAGCGAAAGGCTTCTTGAAGGGAAAGATGTAACTCTGTGAGATGAATTAACAGAAGACAGAGAAGTTTCTCAGAAAGCTTCTTTCCAGTTTTGAACGGAAGATATTTCCGTTTGCACCATAGCCCTCTATGGGCTTCCAAATATCCCTTTGCCAATTCCACAAGAACAGCCTTAGCGAAAGGCTTCTTGAAGGGAAAGATGTAACTCTGTGAGATGAATTCACAGAACACAGAGCAGTTTCTCAGAAAGCTTCTTTCCAGTTTTGAACGGAAGATATTTCCTTTTTCACCATAGCCCTCTACGGGCTTCCAAATATCGCTTTGCCAATTCCACAAGAACAGCCTTAGCGAAAGGCTTCTTGAAGGGAAAGATGTAACTCTGTGAGATGAATTAACAGAACACAGAGCAGTTTCTCAGAAAGCTTCTTTCCAGTTTTGAACGGAAGATATTTCCTTTTTCACCATAGCCCTCTATGGGCTTCCAAATAACCCTTTGACAATTCCACAAGAACAGCCTTAGCGAAAGGCTTCTTGAAGGGAAAGATGTAACTCTGTGAGATGAATTCAGAGAACACAGAGCAGTTTCTCAGAAAGCTTCTTTCCAGTTTTGAACGGAAGATATTTCCTTTTTCACCATAGGCCTCTATGGTCTTCCAAATATCCCTTTGCCAATTCCACAAGAACAGCCTTAGCGAAAGGCTTCTTGAAGGGAAAGATGTAACTCTGTGAGATGAATTCACAGAACACAGAGCATTTTCTCAGAAAGCTTCTTTCCAGTTTTGAATGGAATATATTTCCTTTTTCACCATAGCCGTCTATGGGCTTCCAAATATCCCTTTGCCAATTCCACAAGAACAGCCTTAGCGAAAGGCTTCTTGAAGGGAAAGATGTAACTCTGTGAGATGAATTAACAGAACACAGAGCAGTTTCTCAGAAAGCTTCTTTCCACTTTTGAACGGAAGATATTTCCTTTTTCACCATAGCCCTCTATGGGTTTCCAAAAATCGCTTTGCCAATTCCACAAGAACAGCCTTAGCGAAAGGCTTCTTGAAGGGAAAGATGTAACTGTGTGAGATGAATTCACAGAACACAGAGCAGTTTCTCAGAAAGCTTCTTTCCAGTTTTGAAAGGAAGATATTTCCTTTTTCACCATAGGCCTCTATGGGCTTCCATATATCCCTTTGCCAATTCCACAAGAACAGCCTTAGCGAAAGGCTTCTTGAAGGGAAAGATGTAACTCTGTGAGATGAATTCATAGAACACAGAGCAGTTTCTCAGAAAGCTTCTTTCCAGTTTTGAACGGAAGATATTTCCTGTTTAACCATAGCCGTCTATGGGCTTCCAAATATCCCTTTGCCAATTCCACAAGAACAGCCTTAGCGAAAGGCTTCTTGAAGGGAAAGTTGTAACTCTGTGAGATGAATTCACTGAACACAGAGCAGTTTCTCAGAAAGCTTCTTTCCAGTTTTGAACGGAAGATATTTCCTTTTTCACCATAGCCCTCTATGGGCTTCCAAATATCGCTTTGCCAATTCCGCAAGAACAGCCTTAGCGAAAGGCTTCTTGAAGGGAAAGTTGTAACTCTGTGAGATGAATTCACAGAACACACAGCAGTTTCTCAGAAAGCTTCTTTCCAGTTTTGAACGGAAGATATTTCCTTTTTCACCATAACCCTCTATGGGCTTCCAAATATCCCTTTGCCAATTCCACAAGAACAGCCTTAGCGAAATTCTTCTTGAAGGGAAAGATGTAACTCTGTGATATGAATTCACAGAACACAGAGCAGTTTCTCAGAAAGCTTCTCTCCAGTTTTGAACAGAAGATATTTCCTTTTTCACCATAGGACTCTATGGGCTTCCAAATATCCCTTTGCCAATTCCACAAGAACAGCCTTAGCGAAAGGCTTCTTGAAGGGAAAGATGTAACTCTGTGAGATGAATTCACAGAACACAGAGCAGTTTCTCAGAAAGCTTCTTTCCAGTTTTGAACGGAAGATATTTCCTTTATCACCATAGCCGTCTATGGGCTTCCAAATATCCGTTTGTCAATTCCACAAGAACAGCCTTAGCGAAAGGCTTCTTGAAGGGAAAGATGTAACTCTGTGAGATGAATTAACAGAACACAGAGCAGTTTCTCAGAAAGCTTCTTTCCAGTTTTGAACGGAAGACATTTCCTTTTTCACCATAGCCCTCTATGGGCTTCCAAATATCCCTTTGCCAATTCCAGAAGAACAGCCTTAGCGAAAGGCTTCTTGAAGGGAAAGATGTAACTCTGTGAGATGAATTCACAGAACACAGAGCAGTTTCTCAGAAAGCTTCTTTCCAGTTTTGAACGGAAGATATTTCCTTTTTCACCATAGCCGTCTATGGGCTTGCAAATATCCCTTTGCCAATTCCACAAGAGCAGCCTTAGCGAAAGGCTTCTTGAAGGGAAAGATGTAACTCTGTGAGATGAATTCACAGAACACAGAGCAGTTTCTCAGAAAGCTTGTTTCCACTTTTGAACGGAAGATATTTCCTTTTTCACCATAGGCCTCTATGGGCTTCCAAATATCCCTTTGCCAATTCCACAAGAACAGCCTTAGCGAAAGGCTTCTTGAAGGGAAAGATGTAACTCTGTGAGATGAATTCACAGAACACAGAGCAGTTTCTCAGAAAGCTTCTTTCCAGTTTTGAACGGAAGATATTTCCTTTTTCACCATAGGCCTCTATGGGCTTCCAAATATCCCTTTGCCATTTCCACAAGAAGAGCCTCAGCGAAAGGCTTCTTGAAGGGATAGATGTATCTCTGTGAGATGAATTCACAGAAAACAGAGCAGTTTCTCAGAAACCTTCTTTCCAGTTTTGAACGGAAGATATTTCCTTTTTCACCATAGCCCTCTATGGGCTTTCAAATATCCCTTTGCCATTTCCACAAGAACAGCCTTAGCGAAAGGCTTCTTGAGGGGAAAGATGTAACTCTGTGAGATGAATCCAGAGAACACAGAGCAGTTTCTCAGAAAGCTTCTTTCCAGTTTTGAAAGGAAGATATTTCCTTTTTCACCATAGGCCTCTATGGGCTTCCAAATATCCGTTTGCCAATTCCACAAGACCAGCCTTAGCGAAAGGCTTCTTGAAGGGAAAGATGTAACTCTGTGAGATGAATTAACAGAACACAGAGCAGTTTCTCAGAAAGCTTCTTTCCAGTTTTGAACGGAAGATATTTCCTTTTTCACCATAGCCCTCTATGGGCTTCCAAATATCGCTTTGCCAATTCCGCAAGAACAGCCTTAGTGAAAGGCTTCTTGAAGGGAAAGATGTAACTCTGTGAGGTGAATTAACAGAACACAGAGCCGTTTCTCAGAAAGCTTCTTTCCAATTTTGAACGGAAGATATTTCCTTTTTCACCATAGCCCTGTATGGTCTTCCAAATATCCCTTTGCCAATTCCACAAGAACAGCCTTAGCAAAAGGCTTCTTGAAGGGAAAGATGTAACTCTGTGAGATGATTTCACAGAACACAGAGCAGTTTCTCAGAAATCTTCTTTCCAGTTTTGAACGGAAGATATTTCCTTTTTCACCATAGGACTCTATGGGCTTCCAAATATCCCTTTGCCAATTCCACAAGAACAGCCTTAGCGAAAGGCTTCTTGAAGGGAAAGATGTAACTCTGTGGGATGAATTCACAGAACACAGAGCAGTTTCTCAGAAAGCTTCTTTCCAGTTTTGAACGAAAGATATTTCCTTTTTCACCGTAGCCGTCTATGGGCTTCTAAATATCCGTTTGCCAATTCCACAAGAACAGCCTTAGCGAAAGGCTTCTTGAAGGGAAAGATGTAACTCTGTGAGATGAATTCACAGAACACAGAGCAGTTTCTCAGAAAGCTTCTTTCCAGTTTTGAACGGAAGATATTTCCTTTTTCACCATAGGACTCTATGGGCTTCCAAATATCCCTTTGCCAATTCCAGAAGAACAGCCTTAGCGAAAGGCTTCTTGAAGGGAAAGATGTAACTCTGTGAGATGAATTCACAGAACACAGAGCAGTTTCTCAGAAACCTTCTTTCCAGTTTTGAACGGAAGATATTTCCTTTTTCACCATAGCCCTCTATGGGCTTCCAAATATCCCTTTGCCAATTCCACAAGTACAGCCTTAGCGAAAGGCTTCTTGAACGGAAAGATGTAACTCTGTGAGATGAATTAACAGAACACAGAGCAGTTTCTCAGAAAGCTTCTTTCCAGTTTTGAACGGAAGATATTTCCTTTTTCACCATAGCCCTCTATGGGCTTCCAAATAATGCTTTGCCAATTCCACAAGAACAGCCTTAGCGAAAGGCTTCTTGAAGTTAAAGATGTAACTCTGTGAGATGAATTCACAGAACACAGAGCAGTTTCTCAGAAAGTTTCTTTCCAGTTTTGAACGGAAGATATTTCCTGTTTCACCATAGCCGTCTATGGGCTTCCAAATATCCCTTTGCCAATTCCACAAGAACAGCCTTAGCGAAAGGCTTCTTGAAGGGAAAGATGTAACTCTGTGAGATGAATTCACTGAACACAGAGCAGTTTCTCAGAAAGCTTCTTTCCAGTTTTGAACGGAAGATATTTCCTTTTTCACCATAGCCCTCTATGGGCTTCCAAATATCGCTTTGCCAATTCCGCAAGAACAGCCTTAGCGAAAGGCTTCTTGAAGGGAAAGATGTAACTCTGTGAGATGAATTCACAGAACACAGAGCAGTTTCTCAGAAAGCTTCTTTCGAGTTTTGAACGGAAGATATTTCCTTTTTCACCATAGCCCTCTATGGGCTTCCAAATATCGCTTTGCCAATTACACAAGAACAGCCTTAGCGAAAGGCTTCTTGAAGGGAAAGATGTAACTCTGTGAGATGAATTAACAGAACACAGAGCAGTTTCTCAGAAAGCTTCTTTCCAGTTTTGAACGGAAGATATTTCCTTTTTCACCATAGCCCTCTATGGGCTTCCAAATATCCCTTTGCCAATTCCACAAGAACAGCCTTAGCGAAAGGCTTCTTGAAGGGAAAGATGTAACTCTGTGAGATGAATTAACAGAACACAGAGCAGTTTCTCAGAAAGCTTCTTTCCAGTTTTGAACGGAAGATATTTCCTTTTTCACCATAGCCCTCTATGGGCTTCCAAATATCCCTTTGCCAATTCCACAAGAACAGCCTTAGCGAAAGGCTTCTTGAAGGGAAAGATGTAACTCTGTGAGATGAATTCACAGAACACAGAGCAGTTTCTCAGAAAGCTTCTTTCCAGTTTTGAACGGAAGATATTTCCTTTTTCACCATAGCCCTCTATGGGCTTCCAAATATCCCTTTGCCAATTCCACAAGAACAGCCTTAGCGAAAGGCTTCTTGAAGGGAAAGATGTAACTCTGTGAGATGAATTAACAGAACACAGAGCAGTTTCTCAGAAAGCTTCTTTCCACTTTTGAACGGAAGATATTTCCTTTTTCTCCATAGCCCTCTATGGGTTTCCAAAAATCGCTTTGCCAATTCCACAAGAACAGCCTTAGCGAAAGGCTTCTTGAAGGGAAAGATGTAACTCTGTGAGATGAATTAACAGAACACAGAGCAGTTTCTCAGAAAGCTTCTTTCCAGTTTTGAATGGAAGATATTTCCTTTTTCACCATTGCCCTCTATGGGCTTCCAAATATCCCTTTGCCAATTCCACAAGAACAGCCTTAGCGAAAGGCTTCTTGAAGGGAAAGATGTAACTCTGTGAGATGAATTAACAGAGCACAGAGCAGTTTCTCAGAAAGCTTCTTTCCAGTTTTGAACGGAAGATATTTCCTTTTTCACCATAGCCGTCTATTGGCTTCCAAATATCCCTTTGCCAATTCCACAAGAACAGCCTTAGCGAAAGGCTTCTTGAAGGGAAAGATGTAACTCTGTGAGATGAATTCACAGAACACAGAGCAGTTTCTCAGAAACCTTCTTTCCAGTTTTGAACGGAAGATATTTCCTTTTTCACCATAGCCCTCTATGGGCTTCCAAATATCCCTTTGCCAATTCCACAAGTACAGCCTTAGCGAAAGGCTTCTTGAACGGAAAGATGTAACTCTGTGAGATGAATTAACAGAACACAGAGCAGTTTCTCAGAAAGCTTCTTTCCAGTTTTGAACGGAAGATATTTCCTTTTTCACCATAGCCCTCTATGGGCTTCCAAATAATGCTTTGCCAATTCCACAAGAACAGCCTTAGCGAAAGGCTTCTTGAAGTTAAAGATGTAACTCTGTGAGATGAATTCACAGAACACAGAGCAGTTTCTCAGAAAGTTTCTTTCCAGTTTTGAACGGAAGATATTTCCTGTTTCACCATAGCCGTCTATGGGCTTCCAAATATCCCTTTGCCAATTCCACAAGAACAGCCTTAGCGAAAGGCTTCTTGAAGGGAAAGATGTAACTCTGTGAGATGAATTCACTGAACACAGAGCAGTTTCTCAGAAAGCTTCTTTCCAGTTTTGAACGGAAGATATTTCCTTTTTCACCATAGCCCTCTATGGGCTTCCAAATATCGCTTTGCCAATTCCGCAAGAACAGCCTTAGCGAAAGGCTTCTTGAAGGGAAAGATGTAACTCTGTGAGATGAATTCACAGAACACAGAGCAGTTTCTCAGAAAGCTTCTTTCGAGTTTTGAACGGAAGATATTTCCTTTTTCACCATAGCCCTCTATGGGCTTCCAAATATCGCTTTGCCAATTACACAAGAACAGCCTTAGCGAAAGGCTTCTTGAAGGGAAAGATGTAACTCTGTGAGATGAATTAACAGAACACAGAGCAGTTTCTCAGAAAGCTTCTTTCCAGTTTTGAACGGAAGATATTTCCTTTTTCACCATAGCCCTCTATGGGCTTCCAAATATCCCTTTGCCAATTCCACAAGAACAGCCTTAGCGAAAGGCTTCTTGAAGGGAAAGATGTAACTCTGTGAGATGAATTAACAGAACACAGAGCAGTTTCTCAGAAAGCTTCTTTCCAGTTTTGAACGGAAGATATTTCCTTTTTCACCATAGCCCTCTATGGGCTTCCAAATATCCCTTTGCCAATTCCACAAGAACAGCCTTAGCGAAAGGCTTCTTGAAGGGAAAGATGTAACTCTGTGAGATGAATTCACAGAACACAGAGCAGTTTCTCAGAAAGCTTCTTTCCAGTTTTGAACGGAAGATATTTCCTTTTTCACCATAGCCCTCTATGGGCTTCCAAATATCCCTTTGCCAATTCCACAAGAACAGCCTTAGCGAAAGGCTTCTTGAAGGGAAAGATGTAACTCTGTGAGATGAATTAACAGAACACAGAGCAGTTTCTCAGAAAGCTTCTTTCCACTTTTGAACGGAAGATATTTCCTTTTTCTCCATAGCCCTCTATGGGTTTCCAAAAATCGCTTTGCCAATTCCACAAGAACAGCCTTAGCGAAAGGCTTCTTGAAGGGAAAGATGTAACGCTGTGAGATGAATTAACAGAACACAGAGCAGTTTCTCAGAAAGCTTCTTTCCAGTTTTGAACGGAAGATATTTCCTTTTTCACCATAGCAGTCTATGGGCTTCCAAATATCCCTTTGCCAATTCCTCAAGAATAGCCTTAGCGAAAGGCTTCTTGAAGGGAAAGATGTAACTCTGTGAGATGAATTCACAGAACACAGAGCAGTTTCTCAGAAAGCTTCTTTCCAGTTTTGAACGGAAGATATTTCCTTTTTCACCATAGCCGTCTATGGGCTTTCAAATATCCCTTTGCCATTTCCACAAGAACAGCCTTAGCGAAAGGATTCTTGAAGGGAAAGATGTATCTCTGTGAGATGAATTCACAGAACACAGAGCAGTTTCTCATAAAGCTTCTTTCCAGTTCTGAAAGGAAGATATTTCCTTTTTCACCATAGGCTTCTATGGGCTTCCAAATATCCCTTTGCCAATTCCACAAGAACAGCCTTAGCGAAAGGCTTCTTGAAGGGAAAGATGTAACTCTGTGAGATGAATTTACAGAACACAGAGCAGTTTCTCAGAAAGCTTCTTTCCAGTTTTGAACGGAAGATATTTCCTTTTTCACCATAGCCGTCTATGGGCTTCCAAATATCCCTTTGCCAATTCCTCAAGAACAGCCTTAGCGAAAGGCTTCTTGAAGGGAAAGATGTAACTCTGTGAGATGAATTCACAGAACACAGAGCAGTTTCTCAGAAAGCTTCTTTCCAGTTTTGAACGGAAGATATTTCCTTTTTCACCATAGCCCTCTATGGGCTTCCAAATATCCCTTTGCCATTTCCACAAGAACAGCCTCAGCGAAAGGCTTCTTGAAGGGAAAGATGTAACTCTGTGAGATGAATTCACAGAACACAGAGCAGTTTCTCAGAAACCTTCTTTCCAGTTTTGAACGGAAGATATTTCCTTTTTCACCATAGCCGTCTATGGGCTTTCAAATATCCCTTTGCCATTTCCACAAGAACAGCCTTAGCGAAAGGCTTCTTGAAGGGAAAGATGTAACTCTGTGAGATGAATTCACAGAACACAGAGCAGTTTCTCAGAAAGCTTCTTTCCAGTTTTGAAAGGAAGATATTTCCTTTTTCACCATAGGCCTCTAGGGGCTTCCAAATATCCCTTTGCCAATTCCACAAGAACAGCCTTAGCGAAAGGCTTCTTGAAGGGAAAGATGTAACTCTGTGAGATGAATTCATAGAACACAGAGCAGTTTCTCAGAAAGCTTCTTTCCAGTTTTGAACGGAAGGTATTTCCTTTTTCACCATAGCCCTCTACGGGCTTCCAAATATCGCTTTGCCAATTCCACAAGAACAGCCTTAGCGAAAGGCTTCTAGAAGGGAAAGATGTAACTCTGTGAGATGAATTCACAGAACACAGAGCAGTTTCTCAGAAAGCTTCTTTCCAGTTTTGAACGGAAGATATTTCCTTTTTCACCATAGGCCTCTATGGGCTTCCAAATATCCCTTTGCCATTTCCACAAGAACAGCCTCAGCGAAAGGCTTCTTGAAGGGGAAGATGTAACTCTGTGAGATGAATTCACAGAACACACAGCAGTTTCTCAGAAACCTTCTTTCCAGTTTTGAACGGAAGATATTTCCTTTTTCACCATAGCCGTCTATGGGCTTTCAAATATCCCTTTGCCATTTCCACAAGAAGAGCCTTAGCGAAAGGCTTCTTGAAGGGAAAGATGTAACTCTGTGAGATGAATTCACAGAACACAGAGCAGTTTCTCAGAAAGCTTCTTTCCAGTTTTGAAAGGAAGATATTTCCTTTTTCACCATAGGCCGCTAGGGGCTTCCAAATATCCCTTTGCCAATTCCACAAGAACAGCCTTAGCGAAAGGCTTCTTGAAGGGAAAGATGTAACTCTGTGAGATGAATTCATAGAACACAGAGCAGTTTCTCAGAAAGCTTCTTTCCAGTTTTGAACGGAAGATATTTCCTTTTTCACCATAGCCGTCTATGGGCTTCCAAATATCCTTTTGCCAATTCCACAAGAACAGCCTTAGCGAAAGGCTTCTTGAAGGGAAAGATGTAACTCTGTGAGATGAATTCATAGAACACAGAGCAGTTTCTCAGAAAGCTTCTTTCCAGTTTTGAACGGAAGGTATTTCCTTTTTCACCATAGCCCTCTACGGGCTTCCAAATATCGCTTTGCCAATTCCACAAGAACAGCCTTAGCGAAACGCTTCTAGAAGGGAAAGATGTAACTCTGTGAGATGAATTAACAGAACACAGAGTAGTTTCTCAGAAAGCTTCTTTCCAGTTTTGAACGGAAGATATTTCCTTTTTCACCATAGCCCTCTATGGGCTTCCAAATATGCCTTTGTCAATCCCACAAGAACAGCCTTAGCGAAAGGCTTCTTGAAGGGAAAGATGTAACTCTGTGAAATGAATTCAGAGAACACAGAGCAGTTTCTCAGAAAGCTTCTTTCCAGTTTTGAACGGAAGATATTTCCTTTTTCACCATAGGACTCTATGGGCTTCCAAATATCCCTTTGCCAATTCCACAAGAACAGCCTTAGCGAAAGGCTTCGTGAAAGGAAAGATGTAACTCTGTGAGATGAATTAACAGAACACAGAGCAGTTTCTCAGAAAGCTTCTTTCCAGTTTTGAATGGAATATATTTCCTTTTTCACCATAGCCGTCTATGGGCTTCCAAATATCCCTTTGCCACTTCCACAAGAACAGCCTTAGCGAAAGGCTTCTTGAAGGGAAAGATGTAACTCTGTGAGATGAATTAACAGAACACAGAGCAGTTTCTCAGACAGCTTCTTTCCAGTTTTGAATGGAATATATTTCCTTTTTCACCATAGCCGTCTATGGGCTTCCAAATATCCCTTTGCCACTTCCACAAGAACAGCCTTAGCGAAAGGCTTCTTGAAGGGAAAGATGTAACTCTGTGAGATGAATTCACAGAACACAGAGCAGTTTCTCAGAAAGCTTCTTTCCAGTTTTGAACGGAAGATATTTCCTTTTTCACCATAGCCCTCTATGGGCTTCCAAATATCCCTTTGCCAATTCCACAAGAACAGCCTTAGCGAAAGGCTTCTTGAAGGGAAAGATGTAACTCTGTGAGATGAATTAACAGAACACAGAGCAGTTTCTCAGAAAGCTTCTTTCCACTTTTGAACGGAAGATATTTCCTTTTTCTCCATAGCCCTCTATGGGTTTCCAAAAATCGCTTTGCCAATTCCACAAGAACAGCCTTAGCGAAAGGCTTCTTGAAGGGAAAGATGTAACGCTGTGAGATGAATTAACAGAACACAGAGCAGTTTCTCAGAAAGCTTCTTTCCAGTTTTGAACGGAAGATATTTCCTTTTTCACCATAGCAGTCTATGGGCTTCCAAATATCCCTTTGCCAATTCCTCAAGAATAGCCTTAGCGAAAGGCTTCTTGAAGGGAAAGATGTAACTCTGTGAGATGAATTCACAGAACACAGAGCAGTTTCTCAGAAAGCTTCTTTCCAGTTTTGAACGGAAGATATTTCCTTTTTCACCATAGCCGTCTATGGGCTTTCAAATATCCCTTTGCCATTTCCACAAGAACAGCCTTAGCGAAAGGATTCTTGAAGGGAAAGATGTATCTCTGTGAGATGAATTCACAGAACACAGAGCAGTTTCTCATAAAGCTTCTTTCCAGTTCTGAAAGGAAGATATTTCCTTTTTCACCATAGGCTTCTATGGGCTTCCAAATATCCCTTTGCCAATTCCACAAGAACAGCCTTAGCGAAAGGCTTCTTGAAGGGAAAGATGTAACTCTGTGAGATGAATTTACAGAACACAGAGCAGTTTCTCAGAAAGCTTCTTTCCAGTTTTGAACGGAAGATATTTCCTTTTTCACCATAGCCGTCTATGGGCTTCCAAATATCCCTTTGCCAATTCCTCAAGAACAGCCTTAGCGAAAGGCTTCTTGAAGGGAAAGATGTAACTCTGTGAGATGAATTCACAGAACACAGAGCAGTTTCTCAGAAAGCTTCTTTCCAGTTTTGAACGGAAGATATTTCCTTTTTCACCATAGCCCTCTATGGGCTTCCAAATATCCCTTTGCCATTTCCACAAGAACAGCCTCAGCGAAAGGCTTCTTGAAGGGAAAGATGTAACTCTGTGAGATGAATTCACAGAACACAGAGCAGTTTCTCAGAAACCTTCTTTCCAGTTTTGAACGGAAGATATTTCCTTTTTCACCATAGCCGTCTATGGGCTTTCAAATATCCCTTTGCCATTTCCACAAGAACAGCCTTAGCGAAAGGCTTCTTGAAGGGAAAGATGTAACTCTGTGAGATGAATTCACAGAACACAGAGCAGTTTCTCAGAAAGCTTCTTTCCAGTTTTGAAAGGAAGATATTTCCTTTTTCACCATAGGCCTCTAGGGGCTTCCAAATATCCCTTTGCCAATTCCACAAGAACAGCCTTAGCGAAAGGCTTCTTGAAGGGAAAGATGTAACTCTGTGAGATGAATTCATAGAACACAGAGCAGTTTCTCAGAAAGCTTCTTTCCAGTTTTGAACGGAAGGTATTTCCTTTTTCACCATAGCCCTCTACGGGCTTCCAAATATCGCTTTGCCAATTCCACAAGAACAGCCTTAGCGAAAGGCTTCTAGAAGGGAAAGATGTAACTCTGTGAGATGAATTCACAGAACACAGAGCAGTTTCTCAGAAAGCTTCTTTCCAGTTTTGAACGGAAGATATTTCCTTTTTCACCATAGGCCTCTATGGGCTTCCAAATATCCCTTTGCCATTTCCACAAGAACAGCCTCAGCGAAAGGCTTCTTGAAGGGGAAGATGTAACTCTGTGAGATGAATTCACAGAACACACAGCAGTTTCTCAGAAACCTTCTTTCCAGTTTTGAACGGAAGATATTTCCTTTTTCACCATAGCCGTCTATGGGCTTTCAAATATCCCTTTGCCATTTCCACAAGAAGAGCCTTAGCGAAAGGCTTCTTGAAGGGAAAGATGTAACTCTGTGAGATGAATTCACAGAACACAGAGCAGTTTCTCAGAAAGCTTCTTTCCAGTTTTGAAAGGAAGATATTTCCTTTTTCACCATAGGCCGCTAGGGGCTTCCAAATATCCCTTTGCCAATTCCACAAGAACAGCCTTAGCGAAAGGCTTCTTGAAGGGAAAGATGTAACTCTGTGAGATGAATTCATAGAACACAGAGCAGTTTCTCAGAAAGCTTCTTTCCAGTTTTGAACGGAAGATATTTCCTTTTTCACCATAGCCGTCTATGGGCTTCCAAATATCCTTTTGCCAATTCCACAAGAACAGCCTTAGCGAAAGGCTTCTTGAAGGGAAAGATGTAACTCTGTGAGATGAATTCATAGAACACAGAGCAGTTTCTCAGAAAGCTTCTTTCCAGTTTTGAACGGAAGGTATTTCCTTTTTCACCATAGCCCTCTACGGGCTTCCAAATATCGCTTTGCCAATTCCACAAGAACAGCCTTAGCGAAACGCTTCTAGAAGGGAAAGATGTAACTCTGTGAGATGAATTAACAGAACACAGAGTAGTTTCTCAGAAAGCTTCTTTCCAGTTTTGAACGGAAGATATTTCCTTTTTCACCATAGCCCTCTATGGGCTTCCAAATATGCCTTTGTCAATCCCACAAGAACAGCCTTAGCGAAAGGCTTCTTGAAGGGAAAGATGTAACTCTGTGAAATGAATTCAGAGAACACAGAGCAGTTTCTCAGAAAGCTTCTTTCCAGTTTTGAACGGAAGATATTTCCTTTTTCACCATAGGACTCTATGGGCTTCCAAATATCCCTTTGCCAATTCCACAAGAACAGCCTTAGCGAAAGGCTTCGTGAAAGGAAAGATGTAACTCTGTGAGATGAATTAACAGAACACAGAGCAGTTTCTCAGAAAGCTTCTTTCCAGTTTTGAATGGAATATATTTCCTTTTTCACCATAGCCGTCTATGGGCTTCCAAATATCCCTTTGCCACTTCCACAAGAACAGCCTTAGCGAAAGGCTTCTTGAAGGGAAAGATGTAACTCTGTGAGATGAATTAACAGAACACAGAGCAGTTTCTCAGACAGCTTCTTTCCAGTTTTGAATGGAATATATTTCCTTTTTCACCATAGCCGTCTATGGGCTTCCAAATATCCCTTTGCCACTTCCACAAGAACAGCCTTAGCGAAAGGCTTCTTGAAGGGAAAGATGTAACTCTGTGAGATGAATTAACAGAACACAGAGCAGTTTCTCAGAAAGCTTCTTTCCAGTTTTGAATGGAATATATTTCCTTTTTCACCATAGCCGTCTATGGGCTTCCAAATATCCCTTTGCCACTTCCACAAGAACAGCCTTAGCGAAAGGCTTCTTGAAGGGAAAGATGTAACTCTGTGAGATGAATTAACAGAACACAGAGCAGTTTCTCAGAAAGCTTCTTTCCACTTTTGAACGGAAGATATTTCCTTTTTCACCATAGCCCTCTATGGGTTTCCAAAAATCGCTTTGCCAATTCCCCAAGAGCAGCCTTAGCGAAAGGCTTCTTAAAGGGAAAGATGTAACTCTGTGAGATGAATTAACAGAACACAGAGCAGTTTCTCAGAAAGCTTCTTTCCAGTTTTGAACGGAAGATATTTCCTTTTTCACCATAGCCCTCTATAGGCTTCCAAATATCCCTTTGCCAATTCCACAAGAACAGCCTTAGCGAAAGGCTTCTTGAAGGGAAAGATGTAACTCTGTGAGATGAATTCACAGAACACAGAGCAGTTTCTCAGAAAGCTTCTTTCCAGTTTTGAACGGAAGATATTTCCTTTTTCACCATAGCCCTCTATGGGCTTCCAAATATCCCCTTGCCAATTCCACAAGAACAGCCTTAGCGAAAGGCTTCTTGAAGGGAAAGATGTAACTCTTTGAGATGAATTCACAGAACACAGAGCAGTTTCTCAGAAAGCTTCTTTCCAGTTTTGAACGAAAGGTATTTCCTTTTTCACCATAGCCCTCTATGGGCTTCCAAATATCGCTTTGCCAATTCCCCAAGAACAGCCTTAGCAAAAGGCTTCTTGAAGGGAAAGAAGTAACTCTGTGAGATGAATTCACAGAACACAGAGCAGTTTCTCAGAAAGCTTCTTTCCAGTTTTGAATGGAATATATTTCCTTTTTCACCATAGCCGTCTATGGGCTTCCAAATATCCCTTTGCCAATTCCACAAGAACAGCCTTAGCGAAAGGCTTCTTGAAGGGAAAGATGTAACTCTGTGAGATGAATTAACAGAACACAGAGCAGTTTCTCAGAAAGCTTCTTTCCACTTTTGAACGGAAGATATTTCCTTTTTCTCCATAGCCCTCTATGGGTTTCCAAAAATCGCTTTGCCAATTCCACAAGAACAGCCTTAGCGAAAGGCTTCTTGAAGGGAAAGATGTAACTCTGTGAGATGAATTAACAGAACACAGAGCAGTTTCTCAGAAAGCTTCTTTCCAGTTTTGAACGGAAGATATTTCCTTTTTCACCATAGCAGTCTATGGGCTTCCAAATATCCCTTTGCCAATTCCTCAAGAATAGCCTTAGCGAAAGGCTTCTTGAAGGGAAAGATGTAACTCTGTGAGATGAATTCACAGAACACAGAGCAGTTTCTCAGAAAGCTTCTTTCCAGTTTTGAACGGAAGATATTTCCTTTTTCACCATAGCCGTCTATGGTCTTTCAAATATCCCTTTGCCATTTCCACAAGAACAGCCTTAGCGAAAGGATTCTTGAAGGGAAAGATGTATCTCTGTGAGATGAATTCACAGAACACAGAGCAGTTTCTCATAAAGCTTCTTTCCAGTTTTGAAAGGAAGATATTTCCTTTTTCACCATAGGCTTCTATGGGCTTCCAAATATCCCTTTGCCAATTCCACAAGAACAGCCTTAGCGAAAGGCTTCTTGAAGGGAAAGATGTAACTCTGTGAGATGAATTTACAGAACACAGAGCAGTTTCTCAGAAAGCTTCTTTCCAGTTTTGAACGGAAGATATTTCCTTTTTCACCATAGCCGTCTATGGGCTTCCAAATATCCCTTTGCCAATTCCTCAAGAACAGCCTTAGCGAAAGGCTTCTTGAAGGGAAAGATGTAACTCTGTGACATGAATTCACAGAACACAGAGCAGTTTCTCAGAAAGCTTCTTTCCAGTTTTGAACGGAAGATATTTCCTTTTTCACCATAGGCCTCTATGGGCTTCCAAATATCCCTTTGCCATTTCCACAAGAACAGCCTCAGCGAAAGGCTTCTTGAAGGGAAAGATGTAACTCTGTGAGATGAATTCACAGAACACAGAGCAGTTTCTCAGAAACCTTCTTTCCAGTTTTGAACGGAAGTTATTTCCTTTTTCACCATAGCCGTCTATGGGCTTTCAAATATCCCTTTGCCATTTCCACAAGAACAGCCTTAGCGAAAGGCTTCTTGAAGGGAAAGATGTAACTCTGTGAGATGAATTCACAGAACACAGAGCAGTTTCTCAGAAAGCTTCTTTCCAGTTTTGAAAGGAAGATATTTCCTTTTTCACCATAGGCCTCTAGGGGCTTCCAAATATCCCTTTGCCAATTCCACAAGAAGAGCCTTAGCGAAAGGCTTCTTGAAGGGAAAGATGTAACTCTGTGAGATGAATTCATAGAACACAGAGCAGTTTCTCAGAAAGCTTCTTTCCAGTTTTGAACGGAAGATATTTCCTTTTTCACCATAGCCGTCTATGGGCTTCCAAATATCCCTTTGCCAATTCCACAAGAACAGCCTTAGCGAAAGGCTTCTTGAAGGCAAAGATGTAACTCTGTGAGATGAATTCACAGAACACAGAGCAGTTTCTCAGAAAGCTTCTTTCCAGTTTTGAACGGAAGGTATTTCCTTTTTCACCATAGCCCTCTACGGGCTTCCAAATATCGCTTTGCCAATTCCACAAGAACAGCCTTAGCGAAAGGCTTCTAGAAGGGAAAGATGTAACTCTGTGAGATGAATTAACAGAACACAGAGCAGTTTCTCAGAAAGCTTCTTTCCAGTTTTGAACGGAAGATATTTCCTTTTTCACCATAGCCCTCTATGGGCTTCCAAATATCCCTTTGTCAATCCCACAAGAACAGCCTTAGCGAAAGGCTTCTTGAAGGGAAAGATGTAACTCTGTGAAATGAATTCAGAGAACACAGAGCAGTTTCTCAGAAAGCTTCTTTCCAGTTTTGAACGGAAGATATTTCCTTTTTCACCATAGGAATCTAGGGGCTTCCAAATATCCCTTTGCCAATTCCACAAGAACAGCCTTAGCGAAAGGCTTCTTGAAGGGAAAGATGTAACTCTGTGAGATGAATTCATAGAACACAGAGCAGTTTCTCAGAAAGCTTCTTTCCAGTTTTGAACGGAAGATATTTCCTTTTTCACCATAGCCCTCTATGGGTTTCCAAAAATCGCTTTGCCAATTCCCCAAGAACAGCCTTAGCGAAAGGCTTCTTAAAGGGAAAGATGTAACTCTGTGAGATGAATTAACAGAACACAGAGCAGTTTCTCATAAAGCTTCTTTCCAGTTTTGAAAGGAAGATATTTCCTTTTTCACCACAGGCTTCTATGGGCTTCCAAATATCCCTTTGCCAATTCCACAAGAACAGCCTTAGCGAAAGGCTTCTTGAAGGGAAAGATGTAACTCTGTGAGATGAATTTACAGAACACAGAGCAGTTTCTCAGAAAGCTTCTTTCCAGTTTTGAACGGAAGATATTTCATTTTTCACCGTAGCCGTCTATGGGCTTCCAAATATCCCTTTGCCAATTCCTCAAGAACAGCCTTAGCGAAAGGCTTCTTGAAGGGAAAGATGTAACTCTGTGAGATGAATTCACAGAACACAGAGCAGTTTCTCAGAAAGCTTCTTTCCAGTTTTCAACGGAAGATATTTCCTTTTTCACCGTAGGCCTCTATGGGCTTCCAAATATCCCTTTGCCGTTTCCACAAGAACAGCCTCAGCGAAAGGCTTCTTGAAGGGAAAGATGTACCTCTGTGAGATGAATTCACAGAACACAGAGCAGTTTCTCAGAAACCTTCTTTCCAGTTTTGAACGGAAGATATTTCCTTTTTCACCATAGGCCTCTATGGGCTTCCAAATATCCCTTTGCCAATTCCACAAGAACAGCCTTAGCGAAAGGCTTCTTGAAGGGAAAGATGTAACTCTGTGAGATGAATTAACAGAACACAGAGCAGTTTCTCAGAAAGCTTCTTTACAGTTTTGAACGGAAGATATTTCCTTTTTCACCATAGCCCTCTATGGGCTTCCAAATATCGCTTTGCCAATTCCGCAAGAACAGCCTTAGCGAAAGGCTTCTTGAAGGGAAAGATGTAACTCTGTGAGATGTATTAACAGAACACAGAGCAGTTTCTCAGAAAGCTTCTTTCCAGTTTTGAACGGAAGATATTTCCTTTTTAACCATACCCGTCTACGGGCTTCCAAATATCCCTTTGCCAATTCCAAAAGAACAGCCTTAGCGAAAGGCTTCTTGAAGGGAAAGATGTTACTCTGTGAGATGAATTCATAGAACCCAGAGCAGTTTCTCAGAAAGCTTCTTTTCAGTTTTGAACGGAAGATATTTCCTTTTTCACCATAGCCGTCTATTGGCTTCCAAATATCCGTTTGCCAATTCCACAAGAACAGCCTTAGCGAAAGGCTTCTTGAAGGGAAAGATGTAACTCTGTGAGATGAATTTACAGAACACAGAGCAGTTTCTCAGAAAGCTTCTTTCCAGTTTTGAACGGAAGATATTTCGTTTTTCACCATAGCCCTCTATGGGCTTCCAAATATTGCTTTGCCAATTCCGCAAGAACAGCCTTAGCGAAAGGCTTCTTGAAGGGAAAGATGTAACTCTGTGAGGTGAATTAACAGAACACAGAGCAGTTTCTCAGAAAGCTTCTTTCCAGTTTTGAACGGAAGATATTTCCTTTTTCACCATAGCCCTCTATGGGCTTCCAAATATCCCTTTGCCAATTCCACAAGAACAGCCTTAGCGAAAGGCTTCTTGAAGGGAAAGATGTAACTCTGTGAGATGAATTCACAGAACACAGAGCAGTTTCTCAGAAAGCTTCTTTCCAGTTTTGAACGGAATATATTTCCTTTTTCACCATAGCCCTCTAGGGGCTTCCAAATATCCCTTTGCCAATTCCACAAGAACAGCCTTAGCGAAAGGCTTCTTGAAGGGAAAGATGTAACTCTGTGAGATGAATTCACAGAACACAGAGCAGTTTCTCAGAAAGCTTCCTTCCAGTTTTGAACGGAAGATATTTCCTTTTTCACCATAGCCCTCTACGGGCTTCCAAATATCGCTTTGCCAATTCCACAAGAACAGCCTTAGCGAAAGGCTTCTTGAAGGGAAAGATGTAACTCTGTGAGATGAATTAACAGAACACAGAGCAGTTTCTCAGAAAGCTTCTTTCCAGTTTTGAACGGAAGATATTTCCTTTTTCACCATAGCCCTCTAAGGGCTTCCAAATATCCCTTTGCCAATTCCACAAGAACAGCTTTAGGGAAAGGCTTCTTGAAGGGAAAGATGTAACTCTGTGAGATGAATCCAGAGAACACAGAGCAGTTTCTCAGAAAGCTTCTTTCCAGTTTTGAACGGAAGATATTTCCTTTTTCACCATAGGCCTTTACGGGCTTCCAAATATCCCTTTGCAAATTCCACAAGAACAGCCTTAGCGAAAGGCTTCTTGAAGGGAAAGAAGTAACTCTGTGAGATGAATTCACAGAACACAGAGCAGTTTCTCAAAAAGCTGCTTTCCAGTTTTGAACGGAAGATATTTCCTTTTTCACCATAGCCGTCTATGGGCTTCCAAATATCCCTTTGCCAATTCCACAAGAACAGCCTTAGCGAAAGGCTTCTTGAAGGGATAGATGTAACTCTGTGAGATGAATTAAGAGAACACAGAGCAGTTTCTCAGAAAGCTTCTTTCCAGTTTTGAACGGAAGATATTTCCTTTTTCACCATAGGCCTCTATGGGCTTCCAAATATCCCTTTGCCAATTCCACAAGAACAGCCTTAGCGAAAGGCTTCTTGAAGGGAAAGAAGTAACTCTGTGAGATGAATTCACAGAACACAGAGCAGTTTCTCAGAAAGCTGCTTTCCAGTTTTGAACGGAAGATATTTCCTTTTTCACCATAGCCGTCTATGGGCTTCCAAATATCCCTTTGCCAATTCCACAAGAACAGCCTTAGGGAAAGGCTTCTTGAAGGGAAAGATGTAACTCTGTGAGATGAATTAACAGAACACAGAGCAGTTTCTCAGAAAGCTTCTTTCCAGTTTTGAACGGAAGATATTTCCTTTTTCACCATAGCCCTCTATGGGCTTCCAAATATCGCTTTGCCAATTCCCCAAGAACAGCCTTAGCAAAAGGCTTCTTGAAGGGAAAGAAGTAACTCTGTGAGATGAATTCACAGAACACAGAGCAGTTTCTCAGAAAGCTTCTTTCCAGTTTTGAATGGAATATATTTCCTTTTTCACCATAGCCGTCTATGGGCTTCCAAATATCCCTTTGCCAATTCCACAAGAACAGCCTTAGCGAAAGGCTTCTTGAAGGGAAAGATGTAACTCTGTGAGATGAATTAACAGAACACAGAGCAGTTTCTCAGAAAGCTTCTTTCCACTTTTGAACGGAAGATATTTCCTTTTTCTCCATAGCCCTCTATGGGTTTCCAAAAATCGCTTTGCCAATTCCACAAGAACAGCCTTAGCGAAAGGCTTCTTGAAGGGAAAGATGTAACTCTGTGAGATGAATTAACAGAACACAGAGCAGTTTCTCAGAAAGCTTCTTTCCAGTTTTGAACGGAAGATATTTCCTTTTTCACCATAGCAGTCTATGGGCTTCCAAATATCCCTTTGCCAATTCCTCAAGAATAGCCTTAGCGAAAGGCTTCTTGAAGGGAAAGATGTAACTCTGTGAGATGAATTCACAGAACACAGAGCAGTTTCTCAGAAAGCTTCTTTCCAGTTTTGAACGGAAGATATTTCCTTTTTCACCATAGCCTCTATGGGCTTTCAAATATCCCTTTGCCATTTCCACAAGAACAGCCTTAGCGAAAGGATTCTTGAAGGGAAAGATGTATCTCTGTGAGATGAATTCACAGAACACAGAGCAGTTTCTCATAAAGCTTCTTTCCAGTTTTGAAAGGAAGATATTTCCTTTTTCACCATAGGCTTCTATGGGCTTCCAAATATCCCTTTGCCAATTCCACAAGAACACCTTAGCGAAAGGCTTCTTGAAGGGAAAGATGTAACTCTGTGAGATGAATTTACAGAACACAGAGCAGTTTCTCAGAAAGGTTCTTTCCAGTTTTGAACGGAAGATATTTCCTTTTTCACCATAGCCGTCTATGGGCTTCCAAATATCCCTTTGCCAATTCCTCAAGAACAGCCTTAGCGAAAGGCTTCTTGAAGGGAAAGATGTAACTCTGTGAGATGAATTCACAGAACACAGAGCAGTTTCTCAGAAAGCTTCTTTCCAGTTTTGAACGGAAGATATTTCCTTTTTCACCATAGGCCTCTATGGGCTTCCAAATATCCCTTTGCCATTTCCACAAGAACAGCCTCAGCGAAAGGCTTCTTGAAGGGAAAGATGTAACTCTGTGAGATGAATTCACAGAACACAGAGGAGTTTCTCAGAAACCTTCTTTCCAGTTTTGAACAGAAGATATTTCCTTTTTCACCATAGCCGTCTATGGGCTTTCAAATATCCCTTTGCCATTTCCACAAGAACAGCCTTAGCGAAAGGCTTCTTTAAGGGAAAGATGTAACTCTGTGAGATGAATTCACAGAACACAGAGCAGTTTCTCAGAAAGCTTCTTTCCAGTTTTGAACGGAAGGTATTTCCTTTTTCACCATAGCCCTCTACGGGCTTCCAAATATCGCTTTGCCAATTCCACAAGAACAGCCTTAGCGAAAGGCTTCTAGAAGGGAAAGATGTAACTCTGTGAGATGAATTAACAGAACACAGAGCAGTTTCTCAGAAAGCTTCTTTCCAGTTTTGAACGGAAGATATTTCCTTTTTCACCATAGCCCTCTATGGGCTTCCAAATATCCCTTTGTCAATCCCACAAGAACAGCCTTAGCCAAAGGCTTCTTGAAGGGAAAGATGTAACTCTGTGAAATGAATTCAGAGAACACAGAGCAGTTTCTCAGAAAGCTTCTTTCCAGTTTTGAACGGAAGATATTTCCTTTTTCACCATAGGACTCTATGGGCTTCCAAATATCCCTTTGCCAATTCCACAAGAACAGCCTTAGCGAAAGGCTTCTTGAAAGGAAAGATGTAACTCTGTGAGATGAATTAACAGAACACAGAGCAGTTTTTCAGAAAGCTTCTTTCCAGTTTTGAACGGAAGATATTTCCTTTTTCACCATAGCCGTCTATGGGCTTCCAAATATCCCTTTGCCAATTCCACAAGATCAGCCTTAGCGAAAGGCTTCTTGAAGGGAAAGATGTAACTCTGTGAGATGAATTAACAGAACACAGAGCAGTTTCTCAGAAAGCTTCTTTCCAGTTTTGAATGGAATATATTTCCTTTTTCACCATAGCCGTCTATGGGCTTCCAAATATCCCTTTGCCACTTCCACAAGAACAGCCTTAGCGAAAGGCTTCTTGAAGGGAAAGATGTAACTCTGTGAGATGAATTAACAGAACACAGAGCAGTTTCTCAGAAAGCTTCTTTCCACTTTTGAACGGAAGATATTTCCTTTTTCACCAGAGCCCTCTATGGGTTTCCAAAAATCGCTTTGCCAATTCCCCAAGAACAGCCTTAGCGAAAGGCTTCTTAAAGGGAAAGATGTAACTCTGTGAGATGAATTAACAGAACACAGAGCAGTTTCTCATAAAGCTTCTTTCCAGTTTTGAAAGGAAGATATTTCCTTTTTCACCATAGGCTTCTATGGGCTTCCAAATATCCCTTTGCCAATTCCACAAGAACAGCCTTAGCGAAAGGCTTCTTGAAGGGAAAGATGTAACTCTGTGAGATGAATTTACAGAACACAGAGCAGTTTCTCAGAAAGCTTCTTTCCAGTTTTGAACGGAAGATATTTCCTTTTTCACCATAGCCGTCTATGGGCTTCCAAATATCCCTTTGCCAATTCCTCAAGAACAGCCTTAGCGAAAGGCTTCTTGAAGGGAAAGATGTAACTCTGTTAGATGAATTCACAGAACACAGAGCAGTTTCTCAGAAAGCTTCTTTCCAGTTTTGAACGGAAGATATTTCCTTTTTCACCATAGGCCTCTATGGGCTTCCAAATATCCCTTTGCCATTTCCACAAGAACAGCCTCAGCGAAAGGCTTCTTGAAGGGAAAGATGTAACTCTGTGAGATGAATTCACAGAACACAGAGCAGTTTCTCAGAAACCTTCTTTCCAGTTTTGAACGGAAGATATTTCCTTTTTCACCATAGCCGTCTATGGGCTTTCAAATATCCCTTTGCCATTTCCACAAGAACAGCCTTAGCGAAAGGCTTCTTGACGGGAAAGATGTAACTCTGTGAGATTAATTCACAGAACACAGAGCAGTTTCTCAGAAAGCTTCTTTCCACTTTTGAACGGAAGATATTTCCTTTTTCACCATAGCCCTCTATGGGTTTCCAAAAATCGCTTTGCCAATTCCCCAAAAACAGCCTTAGCGAAAGGCTTCTTAAAGGGAAAGATGTAACTCTGTGAGATGAATTAACAGAACACAGAGCAGTTTCTCAGAAAGCTTCTTTCCAGTTTTGAACGGAAGATATTTCCATTTTCACCATAGCCCTCTATAGGCTTCCAAATATCCCTTTGCCAATTCCACAAGAACAGCCTTAGCGAAAGGCTTCTTGAAGGGAAAGATGTAACTCTGTGAGATGAATTCACAGAACACAGAGCAGTTTCTCAGAAAGCTTCTTTCCAGTTTTGAACGGAAGATATTTCCTTTTTCACCATAGGCCTCTAGGGGCTTCCAAATATCCCTTTGCCAATTCCACAAGAACAGCCTTAGCGAAAGGCTTCTTGAAGGGAAAGATGTAACTCTGTGAGATGAATTCATAGAACACCGAGCAGTTTCTCAGAAAGCTTCTTTCCAGTTTTGAACGGAAGATATTTCCTTTTTCACCATAGCCGTCTATGGGCTTCCAAATATCCTTTTTCCAATTCCACAAGAACAGCCTTAGCGAAAGGCTTCTTGAAGGGAAAGATGTAACTCTGTGAGATGAATTAACAGAACACAGAGCAGTTTCTCAGAAAGCTTCTTTCCAGTTTTGAATGGAATATATTCCCTTTTTCACCATAGCCGTCTATGGGCTTCCAAATATCCCTTTGCCACTTCCACAAGAACAGCCTTAGCGAAAGGCTTCTTGAAGGGAAAGATGTAACTCTGTGAGATGAATTCACAGAACACAGAGCAGTTTCTCAGAAAGCTTCTTTCCACTTTTGAACGGAAGATATTTCCTTTTTCACCATAGCCCTCTATGGGT